>NC_051064.1:73689611-74008286 GCF_004664715.2 Peromyscus leucopus | reverse complement strand
CATACACGACTGGCAGTGTGAAAAGCTGTAAGAAAGGTTGTATTTGTTGGTTTTGTACAAGGTGCCTCGAACTAAGCTAGGCACCCTTGTGATAATTTTTTAGGGCAGCCATAGGAAACTAATACAGAGATTAAGACAACACCTGGCAGAATACAGAGTATGAGAATTAGAGAACAGGAGACATTGTGGTGCAGAGCAGAATATAGCTGAAATATGAAGGGCCAGGATGGGAGAGGTCATGTAACACAGAAGATGAGAACCTCATTACCAGTGAACAACATGAGGAAGCTCCACAGTAGAGACACTGTGCTCTCTGAGCTCCCTGGCAGCAGGGAAGAGGTGAATTCCAGCCAGCTTACAACTGGTCACTCAAACAGAGTATCTGCAGGTCATGACTCAAGGAATTTAAGGTCACTTTCTGTGTGTACAGATGAAAGAATCAAGATCCTAAAAGACTTGTATGTTCCATAGGCAGACAGAAACAAGATTAACATATAAAATCTTTGAACCCAAGGCTCTTTAAAGGTTACTGTTACTATCACTGTCTATGTTAGCATCACCTTTAGGGACAAGCACAGAGACAGCTCAGAATGGGAACAGATTTCTCCCCTGTAGGGAGAATCCTCACCCAAGCCAATCATCTTAGGAGCATGGACAAAAAGCCGTGTCTGTCTAAACTTCCTTTTCCTTGCCAGTACCACAAGCAGGCCAGTCCGAGAGTCCCCTCCTGCTCTGACTGAGACTCCAGGAAAGAAGCCAGGTCAAAGGCCGGGTCTCCTAACCTTTCCTCTCCCCTTGGCTACAGGCATAGGCCCTGCACAGAGGCCCCCCTTTCCCCTAGTTTCCTCTCACTTCCACCTGTGAAGGAGGAGGCTTTGAACAGAATTACACTGTGAAGGTGTTAGCAGATTGTAAGGAAACAGCGTGTAGAGAGGCAGAGGCCAGACAAAATCCAGACTTCTGATACTTTTCCTTTCTACTGTGTTCTCTTTTTTCCTGAGGATAGACCCTTCCATCTACCAATAACCCCAATCTGTGTTTATATTTGAAGTACAAAATAACAGTGTCTGGGAGTACAGACATCAGTGACCCAAACATCCCCATAGCCTATCCTATGTCACTCAAAGTCAGAGTGGATTGGATCAGGGCTCTTAAATCTACACTAATCCACATATTACTTTCTTATCCTATATCCATGCATCCATGTACCCCAAATCATCTGAGGCTGAGGACATATAATTGAGACAAACTGCCCTAAAGCCATTCTAAACCTCACATTGTTTCTGAGTGTATAAGATATTTATTTTTTGGAGGGATGTCATAATTTCCATATCTGTGTAAAATAGAGATATTACCGTTGCTTGCTGTAAAGGATCCTAGTTTTGTTTCTGTTTTTATTGTAATCGAATCTCATTCTGAAGCTCAGGCTGACCTGGAACTTGTTCTGCCTGCCTAGCTGGCCTTAAACTTGGGATCTCCCTGCTTCCACTTCCTGAGTGCTAGAATTGAAGGTGTGAACCACCTAGCTCATGTGAGTTTTGTTGTGAAACAAAAACAGGATTATTCACCCATACAGAACCCCCAGGCATAGTATAACCAATAGAACATCAAACATATCAAATCCATGTAAGATTCTTCTTTAAATGTGAGTGTTTTGAGACAGGAAACAAAATCCCCTAGTCACTCTTTCAACATGAAATGTGGCCAAATTTGGGTCATTTTCCCATAACACATGATAAAAGAAGAGATATTTTATGCCTCCTTCTGATTACCCTTTACAAGTTCCTTGAACCTGTCTCTAATATATTTCTTGTCTTTAGATTCAGAGAGAATCTGCCACTGACCAATAGTAGGGCAGACTTCAGAAATCATGTGTTACATGTCTGCAAACTCATAACAACCAAATGGCCTGGCACTTGGTTGATACCTTATTCAGCAAATACCAAAGATCAGTGATAAGCATCCCTCCATGACAGGACTGAGTTAGTGTTTGATATAAACAGCTATAGCTATTAGTCACCAACAAAGCAATGACAAGTACCTGCCTACCATTACACCATTGTTAACCATTTGTCAAGCTTGACGGCTACATGCCAGCATTGTGCTAAGGTCTTTAGGTCAACTAACACTTAGAAGCTTAGCATTGTTGTTGAGTACCTCTATGATAGGACTATAATTCCCTAACCCCCTATTTTGTAGATAAAGAAAATAAAACTTAAGCATGTCTTACCAAGGTCACTTAACTGATAAATGGCAGAACCTTGATTTGAACAGAAGCTTTCTAACTCCAAGGTCAGCAGTATACCCATGCCTCCCTTACCCAGAGATTGACTTGGACTTGGAAGTTCTATGGCTCATTTTGAATAATCTTTACCTGGTGTTAGAGTCAAGTTTGTAACAAGTAGATTACCTAGGGGTAGATTGGGATTGGCCATACAATGAAAGCATGGGAGTTATAAGGAAGCTATCATCTGTTATAGCCAGTGCTCCTAGGAGGAGGTGTCTTTGAGCTTGGTTTTGGTAGCACTGAATGGAGAGAACAGGGTAGTTTACATCCTAAGGAGAATAAATGGTTGAAACAAGAAGGAGATGATATATTGAAAGAACCCCACATTGAAGATGATAGAAAGTTGAAGATAGTTGAAGCTCACAGTAAACACGGCCGGAGAAGTAGGAGTACTCAAGCCCTATCATGCATGCTAGGCAGCCATTGATGGATTCTGAGCAACAATGAGAAGGGAGATTCAGATTTAAGAAATGTGTCTGTGGTACATGACTTAGTAGAGGAGACTGCTGCTGGCAGAATAGTTGGATGTGTTTATAACAGTTCCGATAAGAGGCTCAGGACTTAGATCTGTGTCAGGGGATGGAGGGCAAGCGATAGATGATGCAAGTCATAGGATGTGGACCAGTGGTATTCGGAGTTTCCTTTGGAAGTCTGACAAAAGACAACTAATCATGTAGCCTCTCACAGACGATAAGGGTCAAGAGTTGAAAATTTTCAATTTCAAGCTTTAAATCTGATTCAAATCCTGACTCCACCAGTTGGTCATTGAGTAACCTCTGAAAAATTACTGAAGGCCAAGTCAAGAAGATTACTACAAGTCTGAGGCCAGTCTGGGCTACACAGTGAGTTCCAGGACTTACTGGGCTAAGAATTACCCCCTGTTACAAACAGATAGACAATGCTTAGCCCCGCCCCCACCCAAAGCATTATTTTGTCTTTAAAAAGCAAGAAGAATAATATATTGTACATTTAAAATGCACATGTACAATTTAAATGAAAGGTTTCAAATATTGGTTCCTGACACCTAGTAGGCCCTTTACACCTGCGAACTCCTTCCCAAGTTCTTCCCTCTTACTACCGTATACATTCATACTAATCCCGGCTCCCTTTCTCTCTCCACCAAGCTTGTTCTTTCACTGCCCAGCTCCCCTCCGTCAGCCCTCTTTCCCCAGGATGCCAGAAATGCAATAACATTCTTGGCGTGTTTGTTCCCCAGTGCCTGGCAGCCTTCCCACAGACCCCTGGCTGGGTCAGGATTGATTTGCATTAGCATGTGCAGGCCAGTGCGGAGGGGAGGGAGAGGCCCTGTTTACAGGGAGGTTCATCAGGTTCTCTTGCCAGAAAAAGGAGAACTGAGTATTTCTTTCTGGGAAACGTTCACAGATTAGCAAAGAAGGCTCCAGGAGGTGCCCCACTTGTGGATGGGTTGTGGGTGAGTGGGTTGCAGATCTGACCCAGGGGCTGTGTCTGATTCCTCTCACCCTTATCGCAGGCCAGGAACTTAATAAGGTGAAATTGTTCTTTCTGAATTGGATCTGAGTTCTGCAACAGGTTGAAGAGGCATTGCTCAGGGCAAGGAAGACACTCAGAAGCCACAGGAGAAATAAACAGCCATTTTTCTGGGTTCTTGGTGGATATGAAATCCACAAAAACATCCTTGAGGGAAAAAGACAGAGGTGGCCCCACAGATGTGTTTTTGTTTGTCCTAGCTTTAATCTTGTGAAGTTTTGCATATTATCCATCTTAGCATCGTGTCTTTCTTCCAGGAATCTCAATATCCTTATGCAGATCTAGATAGCCAGTGGCAGGCCAAGAGACAAGTCCCTAGAGGTGTCTCTGGAGTAACATTGCTAGTGTGAGGTGTCTGCTCCTGAAGGCATAAGTTATACCATTTGGAGACAGACAAACTGAGTTTTTTGCTTTTGACTGAATAATCCTTGCCTGTATGCTTGTGTGTGCGTGTGTGACTTATTTAATTACTGTACTGAGTATTGAACTCAGGGCCTTATTCATGCCAGAGAAGCACTCCACCATTAAGCTGTATCTCTAGCCTCTTTTTTATTTATTTTTTCCAAGACAGGGTGTCACTATGTAGCTCTGGCTGTCCTGGAACTCACTGTGTAGACCAGGCTGGCCTCAAACACTCAGAGATCTACCTCCCTCTGTCTCCAAAGTGCTGGGATTACAGACTGCTTGGCTGTCCTTTTTTTTTTTTTTTTTTTTTTTTTTCAGAGAGAGTATTTCCCTAAGTAGTCTAGACTAACCCTGAACACAGTCTGTAGCCAACCTTGAACTTGCCATCCCCCTGCTTCAGATTCTGAATATAGGCCCACATCACCAGGTTTAACTTCACCTATTTCCTCTTGACCTCTTCTGGTACTTCTCTGGAATATGTTTTCTCTAACTAAGACCTTCTACTTCTATTTCACATTAGTGTTTTCATGGAGTTCCAAGAAAATAATTAACAATTTGAATTGTGAGTCCTTAAAAACATGCTTTTTAAATAACAGACACCATTCCAAATGCTTTCCAGAAGTAAGCTCACCTAGACCTCTCAATGAGGACAGTATTCCATCATTGCCAGTTCACAGATGAGACAATCAAATCCCAGAGATGTAAAAATATTTAACAAAGGTCAATATCAGAGCCAGGATATGAACTCACACAGACTGCCTCCTGAGGGCAAATTCCCCATCACTAACTAATTGGGAATCCACATTAGCATCTAATGAGTGCCTTGGACAGCAAAGCCTACGTTCTCACCCACCACAGGGCCTTGGCACATGCCACAGGTCTTCTTTGGATTAATTTTGTTCATCTATTAGTTGTTTCCTAGAATGGTACCCTCTGACTTATCATCTGAATTATCTACCCACTACAATTATCAAATATGATTATACACATGCACACACACACACACACACACATATATATATAACATATATATATATATATATATATATATATATATATATATTATATATGGCTTCTGTTAGTCCGAGAAGTTTGTGGGGTAAAGAGGGTATTTATTTTGTTTTTCTGTATCTACTTAGCTGCACATACAAAGGAAGGCAATAAATATTTATTTTTTGTGATATATAATTTATTGTATAAATGAATGTGTTGTGTAATGTGCCTCTAGTCATAACTATAAGAATGAGGTAGCAGCTTTTTCTCTTCACTTAATGGGTAAGTAAGTAAAGGGTCCTGGTAGCTTAATAAACTAGCGAATGTCCCAGAGAGTGAGAGAATAAATATCTGTAAGACCTCCAGCCTCTAAGCTCAAGGTCTTTGCTCTGACTCTGCACTGTGCTTTCTTCTACTAGGCCACATAAGGGACACATGGAGAGATTCAATATAGTACTGGCCCTGACAAGTTTCCCATTCTTCAGGGAAGAGTCAAATGTGCACGACCACTATGTCATAAGTAAATTAATCGGTAACTGGCTTTGTAATATACAGATTATGAGCTACGGGAAAAAGTGGTTGAGAAAACAAAGAAGGTTCTGTTTGTTTTGTTTCACCAGGAAATAAGGCCCCCTCTTACTTTTCTTTACCCAGCTACCAGTCTCTAAGCATCTGCTCAAATGTAACATCCTCCCTATTAGCATTGGTGTTTGTTTATCCCACTGGTTTTGGTCGACTTCTTTGTAGCATTCTGTACTGCATTCTTGGAACTCAGAGATGAACCAGACATTGCCTCTGCTTCCATGGAACTCATAATGTGCGGTCAGTGATGTGAGCCCTCAGAGGAGCAGGGCCTTTCTGCCCAGGGGGCGGGAAAGAGTGACAGGACATTGGCATTGAACTTTAGAAGGTGATTAGGATTGGTAAGATAGGGAGAGAAAAGCCAGTGGTTTCCCAGGGACAGAAGTCTCACGTGGAAAGGTATTGAGGAGTACGACAACCTGTCAGAGTTACAGACCATATCAGGTCATTCTGTTGCAATGCAGCTATGCATGAACATGCCAAGCCTAAGGATATTGGTGGGCCTCAAATCATGAAGGGACTTTAGGCCAAGTTAAGGAGTGTGAATTCTAACTTGAGAGTCAAGGCAAGCATTAGGTTTCTTGAGCTGGCTGCTCAGTAGACATTGTCAGACTTGCTCTAGCCTCATTTTGACCAATATACTAATACTAGAGTTATGGTAAGGCAGAGCTGTGGAAGCAAATCAGGAAGTGAGACTCGAGTGGCCTTGCTTGAGTAATGTCACACTCCTGCACTAGGAGGCCAGGACATGATATGAGTCATCGTGCTCAAACTCCATTCAAAGTTGGAGAGACAGTTCTTCAGTATATAGTGAGCTACCTAAGGAAGAAGGATAATTTGGCAAGGAGAACAAATGAAGTTCAAAGACTTCTAACCCCAACAGAAGCCCATGAAGCTAAAGACTAAACAGAGTCTTTTCCAAGCCAATGCCATGGATCCTTACCACATTGCTCCACCCAACAGATACTTTAGCTTCCATCTGAAGTGGGAGCAGGAAGCATAAGGGCCCTACTGAGGTGAGACAGCCAAACTTATGAAAAGAGAGTAGGTCACACAGCGAATGGGTCCATGTGAAATGTGAAGCACACTACCTAGAAGTCCTAGCATTGTGTCTAGGCTTCCAGAAATAGTTGCTGAGCCAATAATGGCAAGGCTCATTGCTGCTTGATGGAGTGAGGTAAAGTTGAGTGGCCAAGAGGCTGGAGTTCATTAGTACCCATGCTGTCTCAGTCCTTGGACTCATGGAAACCCTATAGAGATTTATTTTCCTTTAAGAGGGGAGCAGTTGTGTCTTCAAAGTCAAGGTGAATGCAGCGCAGGGATCTCTAGGTCAGCCTTTGACTAAGTGCCAGCTCTATCATGCTCCAACTATGTGTCCTTGGTTTAAAAGCCCCCTTGCCATCCTCCTCACAAAACAACATATTCTCCGAATGCAAAATGTGGCCAATAAACCCTGCTTTGTCTTGCTCTCAAGGTTATTTGTACAATAAGCTTTGAAACGTGTAAATTGATAGGTGTCAGGGTTGCATTTGTTTCTTTTAATCCTGAGAACCAAAACTAAAAGCAGGAATTATTAGGGAAGTGTGATAATCTTCCACATGCTGCCCATGCATGTCAATACTGTGTCACATTGGCTTCAGGCTCCAAAGAAATCAAAATTAAAGAAGCACTTACAGGCTGAGTTGCCCACCCCTGTCGGTCTCATTTTAGCCCTCCCTCTGAAAATACCACCGCCATCCTGAATCTATATTAGTCTAACCCAAGAGCAAAGCGGGCTTATATTTCCTTGTTGCTTACTCTTTCATTTACACTGTCGTTCCTGGTGTCTTATGTCCACACATTGAAACTCCGGCTGCTTCCAGCGGACACGTGCAGCCTGCCTTGCTTTTGTGTATTGTTAATATTCATTTGATTTCTGGAATAACCACATGTTTAAAGCCATGGCACAGAAAGGCCCACAGGGTCTTATCTGTCGCCTGGGAACCTCCCCCACTCCCTTTTTTATGTCAATTCCTGCAAGAAAATAAATATTTGAATAATGTATTCTTCTAATCTTGTGCTTACGCAAAGCCTTACGTCTCTGTGAGCTTGGCCAGCCATGTCAAGGTCTTATCAGCACTGGATGCCTCAACCGTGCCTGGCCAGCCCATTGCCCCCATTCTGGTAACTCAAGGTTTCAACAGCTGATGTGTCCAATCGACCAGGGAGGCTTATCTTCATGGGGCAAAGGAAGCCGGATGGTGGTTGAAGCCCAGAGATATTAGATGAAGGCTGAACAAGGTTGTGTGAGTTCAAAACAGCAATCAAATCTGCTGTCTCAGACAAAGAGAAGCAACATTGTGAGGAACACACAGCTGTTGTAGGGGACATTGACAGATGATAGGTTTGATGCTATATTCCACATTTCTCAAAATATATCCTTAAGTAGTGACTGCACCACTGTTCTGAGCCTGTTTCCATATTGGGAGGGTCGCCTCACTGTAAGATTCTTGTGACTGTAGGGAATAGGCAGAGCCCATTGTGCCTTTAACACCATGCTTGTGGCTGCATACTACATGTATGGCTCGTGGGAAGAAGTGGTAAGTGGATCCACATTGCAAACAATGGCCAGAGCAATGTGGCCAGTGACTTAACAACAAAGGAGTGGAAGAAGGAAAGTAAATAACAAAACCCAAATAGGAAGGAAATTTCCCTTTACAAATATTGAAAGCCACACTGGTATCTCACACCAAATGGAATGGAGTCAAGGCAAGAACTTTGAGAAAGGCACCTCTTTTGACACTGTTCTCAACCCTTACTAAATGTTATTCACAATTCAGAATGTTGGAGTGCTTTTGTTCACCATGATGAGGGTCTACACAGCACTGCACCTTGGATTTGTGTTGAGTTCACTGTGAGACCTAGGGCATTGACTGCCTTTCTGATCCTAAGTTAAATGAAGGGGTTGAATTGGAGACTAGCCAAGACTACATGGTGAGGCTCACAGTGCCTCAGTGATGAGATTATTTGAGTTCCTCTTAGGAACTCAGAGCTGGTGGAGGCATATATTTGATCTTTATGCTATACCATTGGCAGCACCCAATTCCATACTCCTTTTTGAGTCAGTGAGGGTAACAAATTCCAACTTCTGCCAGGGATGAGCTTTAAAATCTTACATATTCTCTTGGCTGTTTGAATAGTGCTAACCTTATATCCTGTCTTATTTATCTTTCTTTTTTTCATGTGACTGCATCTTATTTACTCAAATAGGGATGTGTTAACCATTTTCAGTCAAGACATTGTTGATTGATGTCACAGATGCTATATAACAAAAAGACAACATATTAGGGGTCAGATAAATTCTGATACTGGATCCTGCCTTGAAATTGACTATCCATGCGATTCAGGTACCCTATTTCATTCATATGTATATGGGACATGATAGTTAGATAGATCCCCTTGAAGAGTAGCACTGGATTGCCATATCCCCTCTAAATTTATTCTATAATGCTTACTGATACACAAGGTTGCTATGCAATATCTGTATTTATAACAGCTGCACCAAAGGTACATCAGTGAAAGCAGAGTTCTAGTATTACTGTGGAACAAGAGAATGGCCACTTTAACAGCCATAGTAGATTGTAGGCTTTCTAAGTCAGTTCATTGTTGAATAGTATAAATTTAGGGTGTTTGTTTGCCTATGTTAACAGCCTTGACTGTACTGAAAACTCTCTTTGTAGACCAGGCTGGCCTCAAACTCATCTGCCTGCCTCTGCCTCCTGAGGGCTGGAATTAAAGATGTGCTCCATCATGCCCAGAATAGTATAACTTCTTGTGTTCCTCTTTTCTTTTTTCTCCATGTTCTCCTTTCCCAAGACTTCCATTGTTAACTTTGAGAGAAAAGATCTACCTCTCCCCTGAGTAATTCATATCCAATGTTTTGTATTTTACCTTGGCCACCTTACTCCGAACTTACAAAACACACACACACACACACACACACACACACACACACACACACACACACACACACACCCCTCATAGATGTACTTATCCATATGTGATTGGATGTAAAACTGTTCCCAAGGAAGTTTATGGTAACTAAATTTCTGAATGCCATGTGCCAGCTGTTCTGGGAAGCCTCAACATCTACACATTGCAATTTATAAGAGTCTAGGTGATATGATGCCTTTGTGTCCAAATCTCATAACTGACAAATAGTAGATGTGTAATTCTTATAAACACTGAATTCCAATGCTAAATGCTTGAACATGGGCTCCACCATCACCTAACCACCTCCCATTCACTACAACTACACTTGTCCACCCTTATACACATTAGCACCAGACTTAAGGATGTGCAACCTTGCAGTATCTATAAGACAGTATACAGATAACTGGATTCAATGATAAATATATATTTAGTCATTACTTCATGTACGAGGTAAGCAAATATTGAATGACCCTCTTATGTGTATCATATTCTGCCCTTACAAATAGTATCAAGATGCTGCCCCAGCCATCAAGGAGATAGATCACAAGGTACTGTAAGACAGAGGGTAGAAAGCATAGCTCGGGGTGCAGTAAAGTTCTGTGACCAGCATTGAAGAAAGCATAGACACACAAGTTGTCTTTCTCCTCATCTCGAACACCATGTTTCTTCCTTCTACAGAATAAGTTGGTGAACATTTCTTAGAATAAGGAACATTCGAAGTAGGAGTAGAATGTTCCTTGTAGTGAAGACAACAGTGACCATTAAAGGCAAAAAGAGCATCCTATAGGAACACAGCATAAGTCTCTTAGCCTGAGGGACAATAGCATGTCTGAGACAAGGTGTTAGTGTTTGACTGACATTAGCGAAATGTGTAACCAAAAGTGGAAATTTGGAGGAAGCTGGACAAAAATTGTGTGTGTTGTGCTGGCTTGTTTTAAGTCAACTTGACATAAGCTACAGTTGCTGGAGATGAGGGAGCCTCCAATGAGAAAATGCCTGTATAAGATCAGGCTGTCAGCAAGAGTAAGGGCATTTTCTTAATCATTGAACAGTGTGGGAGTGACCGGCCCATTGCCAGTGGGGCCACCCCAGGGCAGATAATCCTGAATTCTATAAGAAAGTAGGCTGATCTAGCCATGGGGAAAAGCCAGTAAACAACACCCCTCTATGGCCTCTGCATCAGCTCCTGACTTCAGGTTCCAGCCCTGTTTGAGTTCCTGTCCTGACTTTCTTCAATAATGAACAGTGATGTAGAAGTGTAAACCAAAGAAACCTTTTCTCCCTAAGTTGCTTTGGTCATAGTGTTTCATCACAGTAATAGAAACTTTAATCCAATTCAAAGGTATAGGTGTATTTCCAAAGGTCTTTGCAGCTGAGCTTGAAAAAGCTCCGTTCCACATTATAGGTGGTGGGAGGAGATCAAAAGATTTTTGGAAAGAGGTATGGTATTAATGGGTCACCACCTCAGTAATATATCCTGGAGAAAGATTCAAAGTAAACTAGAAAGATGTCTATATGGATGGGGAGGGGGTGAAAGAATGCTTAGGAGATGGCTACAGTTGTCTAGGTAGGAAATGCTTGGAGATTTTTAACAGCCCTGTACCGGAGGGGGACAATGGATAAATGGAAAAAATGATGAGAATTCAGATTCAACTTGGAAATTTCTTGTATGAGGAATGAGGTGGAGGGGTAAGAATGATAATGGAGAAATCACTGAGTGGTTGGATAGATGTTGCTGTCATTCTAAATGAATAGCCTAAGTAGGTGAGTCATTTGGAAAGTTGGGGCATGAAAAATGTGGAGGTGGGGGTTTGATTTGTCAATGGATATCACAATGGAGCTGTTCAGTGTGTCAGTGGGTTACACTAACTACAAAGAAAAATTTATGTAGGAAGGTGTACACAGATATGTGTGTACACAAAGACATGTGCATGTTTACCCTCAAGCACACACACACACACACACACACACACACACACACACACATACAGATGATAAATTGATAAATATGTTGACAGGAGAAACCTAAAACCTCCCCCCTATTTTTCCCCCTAAGGCAATATAGGGAATATTATCTTACTGTTTCTATATTATAGTTAAACAAACTAATCCTCAGAAAAAAGAATTCATTTGTTAAAGCTACTGAGAAGTCAGTAATGAATCTAGCACAAAACATTGGGCTTTCACTTTAAGCATTTCACTTAAACACTTAAAATCACACACACACACACACACACACACACACACACACACGCACGCACGCACGCACGCACGCACGCACACGCACACATGCACATACACATACACAATTCTGCCTATTTCCCAACATCTACCACCCCCAAGACAAGAGTGTGCCTTCTTTGTGTCCCTTTTGGAAAGAATATAGAATAACCCTCAAGTGGGGTAAAGTGATCTAGGAATTCATTAAGCACTGAGATATGGCGTGGGCAGAAGGTTTAAAGGCCAGAGTTTTGAAACCAGGCTGCCGAGCAGTGCATCCTAGCTCTGCCATTTTCCAGAGAAGTTGCCTAAACTCCCTGTCCACTCACTCTGTTACAAAGTAAAGATTATCAAACAGAACAGATGAGACAGTGCTGTGTTTTGATGGGCCTGCTAGTACATTGCAGGTGTTTGCTCCGTGGGAAGGGAGTACATTTGGAGTGGAGTACTTAGCAATGTCCCACAGGGGCATCACATTGTAGCAGAAAGAAAATGGCATTTGAAAGCTGACAAACTTGGGTTCAGAAACTGGCTTGCTAGATCCTCCTGGAATGAACTTGGACTAATAATATCAGGTCCCAGCTCATTTTCTTCAGTTATAAAATAGTGAGGATAGTTGGCAACAGAAAGGGAAGGTCAGAGAGAGGTCAAGCCTTTCCAGCAGGGGACCTGAACTACACATGTAAAATATATAGTTACATGATCTACCTTTTTCTTTTAATTCTTTGAAAATTTCACATAGGAATAAAATTTCTTTTTTTATTTTATAATTTAATTTAATTTTACATATCAGCCATGGATTCCCCTGTCCTTCCTCCTCCCGCCCCCCTCCCCCCAACCCACTCCCCATTCCCATCTCCTCCAGGGCAAGGACTCCCTGGTAGATTCAGTCCAGGCAGGTCCAGTCCTCTCCTCCCTTCACCCAGGCTGAGTAAAGTGTCCCTGCATAGGCCCCAGGCTCCAAACAGCCAGCTCATGCTCTACGGACAGGTCCCAGTCCCACTGCCTGGGAGCCCCCAACTGGATCAGGCCCTCTGGAATAAAATTTCTTTAAATATATCATATCTACTTCCCACCACTCCCTTCCACTCTACTCCTCCTGGACCCTCCTATTCTTTCATATCTTCCTCTTCCTCCTCCTCCTCATCTTTCTGTTCTCCTCCTTTATAAGCCAAAGTCCAAATAGTGTTGATCATATGCAGACAGGTGTATGGACATTCATTGGAGTATATGCACATGTTTAATAAATATCTACTGAGGGCTTACCTTGTAATCTGACAAAGGTTTTGGCACATAAATCAATGGATGAAACCCTGTCCTAATTCTTATGAACGTAATATCCTAGCGGTAAGGGCAGTTGTACTAACATAATAAACAGGTGAATATTCAGCATATTGTGATTTCATGAATACTTTAAGGAAAAGATTAGATTTGCGTCAGTGATATCAGCAGTTTGACATAGTTGAAATTTCAAAAGGGAACCTCATTGAAACAAAGTATTAACCACAAGAATTTGAGGGAGATGAGGGAGGAACTGGGGTGAGAACATTTTAAGGAGAGTAAGAAGCCAGTACAGGCTTCTACAGCATGTCTGGGATTCAAGGTGCAACCCTACTAGATAAAAGTTATTGACTTATTTCTGTTTAGTAGAGAGCCAGGAGATCTAGAACAGGACCTTAAGATTAGAAATTCTAAGTCCATTGTCTTTTGTCAAGAATCAGGCAAAGAATATCTTACCAACTCCATAGAATTCCCCAAATAACCCCTTGAGTTAGGTGGAACTTCATGCATTTTCTTAGCGTGAAAACTAAGACTTACAGAGACTAAATGCTCACCAGTGTCATAGCCTGAAGTACAGAGATGTTTCTTTAATCTAGAATGTTCTCTACTTTCATGTTCATGCACCTAGGCTCTAAAGCAGTGGTTCTCGATCTTCCTAAAGCTCCAAACCTTTAATACAGTTCCTCATGTTGTGGTGACCCCCCACACACCATAAAATTATTTGTTTGCTATTTCATAACTGTAATTTTGTTATTGTTATGAATTATAATGTAAATATCTGATATGCAGATGGTCTTAGGTGATCTCTGTGAAGGGATCATTTGACTTCCCAAATGAGTTGTGACCCACAGGTTGAGAACTACTTCTCTATATCAACCTAAGGATTCAAACAGTTCTATGCAGCTCTTACACTCCCACATTTACAAATAAGCCAAAGATATGGCTGTTCACTTAGGAGTTCGTTGAAGGTTTCCAGTTTTCTGTTTAAGTAAACTTTTTGGTTACATGAAGAAATTTGAGATAGGGTTGGAGCAAGAACGATAAAGAAGAACCAGCTCCCAAACCTCCACCAAGGAGGTTGTCCAAGCAGACTTCTGACTTCATTGTCTGTTTATTGCTATTGTTACTGAGATTGAACTCTTGGCTATGCTCATATTAAGCACACTCTACCACCAAGCCACACAGCAACCCCCCCCCATTTTCCACTCAGATTTCTTTTAGATATATTTCCCATACTATTTTAGACTTCAGATACTTATAAAGTTGAACAAACATCACAGCAAATTCCAGAACATTTCCCTCACATGTAAAGAAACAGGAATTCGCCCCCTCTACCCAGCTCCTGGCAGCCACTAATCTGCTGTTTGTCATTAGGAATTTCTCTATTCCATACATTTTACATGAATGGACTCATACAACTTTTGATCTTGTACATCTGATTTTTTTTTCACATAACAATTTTGTCAAGGTTCAGTGAAACTGTAGCTTGAGTAAGAACTACATTCCTTTTCATGGCTGAATAATGTTCAATTATATGGTTGTACCAGATTTTGTTTATCCATCAATTGATGAATAATAGGGTCATTTTACACTTTTTCTGGCTATTAGGAATAATGCTTCTATGAAATTCCCCATGCAAGTTTTTCTATGGATATGTCTACAGTTCTTTTTAGTCTGTGCATAGGATTGCTGAGTCATATAGAAACTCTAGTTTGATTTTGAAAAGAACTGCTAGAATGAGCTACAAGAGCTGCACCAGAAAGTTCTGGGTTCCAATGAGAGACTATGCCTCAGTATATAAGGTGGAGAATGATTGAGAATGATACTCACAGCAACCTCAGGCCTCCACATGCATGCATACACATGTAATTGTGTACCTGTGTGCACACACATGCACCCAGACACATTAGAGAATGCATGTCAGCATGTGCAGTCACACACAAAAAAAATGCATGAATGATGATGTGGTACCTTGGCATACGTGACTTATGATGAAGTTTGAAATTACTTAGATTATTTTAGAATTGCTGAAATACCATACATATTTGTTGAAGTCATAGAAAAATGCAATTAGAAAGGACCTTCCAGCCAACCAAGTCAATAGTTTCAAGTATTTTCTTTGTTTTTGAGACAGAGTTTCATGTAGTCCAGGTTGGCACTGAACTCTATATGTGGCCAAAGATGACCTTGAACTCTTGATCCTCCTGCCTTCCTCTCTCAGTGCTGGACTTACAGATGTTCACCAAGACTCCTTATTTATATGGTGCTAGGAATGAGACCTAGGTCCTTAGGCATGCTATGCAAACAGTCTACCAATTGAGCTGTCGCCAATCAGTTAAAAAAAATTCCTTTTTAAATGGTCTACAAAAAAAAAAATAGTGAAAAAGATTGAAATCTTACCTAGACAAAGGTAGTTGTGTGCTTAGAACACAGTTTTTTCCATTGTTGATTCTCAAGCTCCCCAAGTAATCACTTACACTTTAGAAAATGTGTTGTGTGGGTTTTTTGTTTGTTTGTTTGTTTGTTTGTTTTTAGGGGAAGAATGCAGGTGTGTCAATGTGATATATCACATTCTGAACCTGCTATGTTCTTGGTATACAGGTAATACTAAATAAGCTCATTTAACAAGTTGAGGATGGGTGCATGTTTTGCTCTACTGAATTATCAAAGTACTTTGGTCAAACAATAATTGATAGTTCATATATGGTTTAGTTCCATGTTCTTGGGTTTTATTCCATTGGTCTGTGCATAAGCCCATACTACAATCAGACATGCTAGGCAAGTGCTCCACCACTGAGCTACATCCCCAGCCTACATCGTAGTCTTTTTTTTTTAAGTTATTTATTTATTATGTATTCAGTGTTCTGCCTGCATGTATGCCTGCATGCCAGAAGAGGGCACCAGATCTCATTATAGATGGTTGTGAGTCATCATGTGGTTGCTGGGAATTAAACTCAGGACCTTTGGAAGAGTAGCCAGTGCTCTTAACCTCTGAGCCATCTCTCCAGCCCCCATGCTATAGTCTTTAGGACAGTTTCAGTTTGGCTGACATTTTATTGTTTCTACATTTATAAGTTGTTGGACTACATACATGCAGTTTTTTTTTTCTTGTGCTATCAAAGTAATTTTAGTCTCATTGAATTAAGTGCTAGTATCCCCTCTCAGTTATTTATGTAAAGGGTTTTTGGAAGATTCATGATCATTTAGTGTAATTCCATCAATAACATCTGATAGCCCATTCTATTTTTTTAATTGCTATACAGAATTTTTATTTTTTTATTAAGAGATTTTCTATTCATTTTACACACCTACCACAGATTCCACTGTCCTCCCTCCTCCCACCCTCACCCCCCCAACCCCCCCCCCCATTCCCACCTCCTCCAAGGCAAGGTCTCCCATGGGGAGTCAGCAGAGCCTGGTACATTCAGTTGAGGCGGGTCAAAACCCCTCGTCCCTGAACCAAGTGTTCAAGCTGGAACTGATTGCCCATTCTTACCAAAAAAAGCAAGCAATTAGAAAAAAAAAAAAAAAAATCATTACCCAAGATCACTACGTTGACAGGAGGCCGAGTCAGGGTTTACCTACAGTCAACCTGCAGTTTAGCCCTCACTCAACCAGTACCTACCATGTTACTGCTCATGCTTCATGCTCTGACATGCTGTGGCTCACCTATCCAGTCAGTGGCCAAGCTGGACTCCATCGGAATCTGATAGATTCCGTTGCTCCTGTTGCTTTTACCAGCCTCCAGGACCACTGCCTGAGCATGGAGTCAATGGGCTCTGATTTTTAAGATGCACCAGATGAATTTTTTTCATCCTTTGAGCTTCCAAAGTGAGTGAAAGCAGCTCTGTAACATTCAGTGCACCAGACACTGTTCTGGCTGCATCCCAGCTTCTTTCCTTCACATCACAGTCTTGTAAGACAAATATTTCTGAGTCCATCTTATGGAGAGGGAAACTGAGGCTCTCGGGAATGCTATAAATAGGAAACAGAGAAGCTGTGATGCCATTTAGTCTCTCAGTCTTCCTGTGCAGGGCCCCACCACTCTCCTACTCCCACCCCAACCTGTGGGAAAGCGCAGCAGGTCACAAATGAGGTGGGGTTGATCTCAGCTTAAAGTAGATGAGAACTATCCTATGTACAGCCTTTTCCATCTACAGCATTTTCCAGCTCAGTGTTTAAGGATAAATCCACATCAGTAGACTGTGCTTAAGGCCTTTCTTTCTCTGAGCTTTAACAAAATTTGATGGCCAAAGGTACCATGGGAATAAAGGCTTTAGGTTGGGTGTGGAGAAAAGAGTGATATTAGCATGGAAAGTGGAAAAGATCTATTCTCTGTGAAAGTGTGGCAATGTGAATTTCATCCTTCTAATAAATGATAATCCCTCTGAATTGTGACTCAAGACTCAGTTGTAGCCAAAGAATGCCTAATAATGCTGTCTGTCTGGAAAAACCACTGGTCTTTGAGTAACTAAGCCTGTACTGGACCCCACTCACTTCCTACCCTTGCCTTTGCAGCTTTGAGAAACTCCATTCAAATTTGCATGGCTTGCATGCCTTCTCAGAAATGGTTTTCATCCTGCACACACCTCTGGCAATTGCAAGGAAAGTGAAAGACAGCTGTGTAAGCACTCTCAACACCTACGCAGGGTAGGCACCTAGGAAAGGTGTATGCAGTCTCAAATGGACCTTCATATCCACAATAACTGTGTGTTTCTTTTCTAATACCCCTGTGGGATTATCAGCAGTATTTGAGGCACAGAGAATGCAAGAAATTTGATGAAAGCTGTGGCGTGAATAGCTAGTTAATGATGAGACAACCCAGAATCCATGTCCAAGACTTCTCTGCTCCTCAGCTACCCCTGTCTGCAAAACCCTTTTTCTAGCTGCAGCTGTTTAAAAATTGTCCAAATCTTGGTTTTCAAGATGCTGTCCAGTACAAAATGAGGCTTAAAAAAGATCCCACAGTTTGTTTTAGAGGTTTCAGAATACAAGTTGGAGAAGAATAAATGGACATTCTGTGCTTAATTCATGCTTTGTCTTGGGACCACATTGTTAGACTCTGCCTGTTTTACCATTAAGTAACCTAGTAAACCAGGATAAGTTTCCAATAAAGAGGAGTAGTTAGTCTAACTCTGTGTTTTGTAGTTCATGCCTCTGAGAGGAAATAAGAAATGCAGGCAAAGAAAGGGATGGACAGGGATTTAAGACTCTTGTACAAGCCATGCCAAGTGCCAGTCTGAACTTCTGGTTTAGGTTATTTGAAGAATGTGTGAATGAACTAAAATGGCCATTTGCACAGTGTTTCCATATTTAGACACTAAGCATTTTGTTTTCCTTGCTTGGTTGGTTGGTTAGCTGGTTAATTGACTGATTAGTTGTAGGCTGTGTTTACTATACAAATAATTTTCAGGTAGGAAGGACAGGAATTGTTACCACTTTCCCATGGAAGCAAAGACAACCCTGTGGGTGACTGACAGTCCTGTCATGCAACTGAGAGTCCATCTAGTTCAAGGTCCCCTTTGAGTACAGATATAAAGGTTGGGCTACTGTTTTGAAGGAAGGAAGATTCCTGAAGCAAACATGAGGCCCAAAATACATTTTTGCTGAAGGACACTTTACATTGCATGTCATTTCTTACAAGCCTGATCCTCTTCAGAATCGTCTACAAGCTCCATGAAAGCCACACTCTTCTTTTCCTTCCTCATGGGTAACTGTCCTCATGTAATAGCATGTTTGGAACTTAGTAGTAATTTCACTGGTGACCAGGTCCACGCAGTATGATGTTACTGTGATAATCACTCACTTTTCAGTCAAATATTGGAGACATACTTGACATGTTTTGCTTGAAATCAATTTGTTATTACTTAATTTTAGATGTCATTGTTTGTTTCAGAGCTCCAAGGTTCTTGGAAAGGTGATTTTTAGTGTAGCTGCACCTGTCGGGGAGACTGGAAAGTCATGGCAGACAGGAGTGATCACCATACTGATGCTAGAGGTGGTTACCTCTACCTGAGCCTAGCACTGATGTTGGCTTTCAAAGTCAGCCTTCCTCTAGGATTCTTCCAGCTGGCTCTCTCACCGTTTCCCTGACTCCTTGCTTGTTTGTTTATGCTGCTGGAGTGATGTAAGGGAGTAAATGTTTGGGGAGTTGGCATTAAGAATTCAACCACAGGAGCTAAAAAGATAACATAGAGGCTAAGAGTGAGTCCTGCTCATCAAAGGACTTGAGTTCAGTTCTGAGCACCCATACATGGCAACCGAAAACCACCTGTTACTCCAGATTTAGGGACTCTCATTACTTCTTCTTTCCTCTGTGGGCACCCTCACTCATATGTACATACCCTGCCCCTCACAGACACACAGACACATAATTAAATAAATCTTCAAAATGTTATGGAATTTAATTATGTACTACTTCACATTTGTCCCAGCCCAGGGTTTACAGTCACTACCCAGATTGGGTTATTTTAAAGGCTGAAATATAGCAAGAGTCTTTACTACTAGGCTACTCAGACAGGGTCTCTGTGTCAGACATTAGAACTCAAATTTATAGTGGTAGAATATGTGGGCTATTAGCCTGACCTGGAAAATGGGAAGGTTGGGTTCTGGTGCCAGGGGTGAGAGGGATGCATAAGACAGAAGATGGGTCCATAGCAGTCTTTTCTTACACATTCTGTCATTTCACTTTAATATTCCAGAACTAAAGGAGAACAAAGGTATTTTACCTAGCAGTGAGTACTCAGCTTTGGGAAACGGGACACCTGAAAATCTGGCATCCACTCCAGACCTTTTATACAACAGTCTTCACATTCAAAGCTTGCACAAATCTATGCTACTCATTCAGAATCAGTCCTAAAAGTGAAGTTTAGGTCTTGAGCCAGCAGATGTGGTATTAGAAGCTAGAAAAGCTATGGCCTCAGACCAGTGGCCTGAATACTCTGAGCCTATGTGTAACCATGGGAATAATTTTTAACTCTGGGATCAAATGAAGGAATGTAAGCAAAGCCATTTCCTTAAATACTACTGGAATTCTCCATCAAGGTCTATAAATGTTCCCCTTGCGTCTAGGACCCAGAAGCACAGACTCTAGGATCTATGGTTGCTGTCAACCACTCTTGTTTGGCCTTCTAGTATGAAAGTGGCCATAGAAAACACTTTTTCTTTTTAAAGAAACTGTTTTCCATTAAAGCTTTATTTTAAAAAGTGGACAGCAACCCAAGTTTATCTTCAAATCGTGCTCTCCATGCTTACAGGTTGTCACAGTTACTATTGATGGCTTAACAAATGACCCCTGAACTTAGAAGCTTCGTATAGCTATTTTGTTCTGCACATGAATTCTGGAGTTCAGAACTTCAGTGCAGACACAAGTTGGGCTCTTTGTCTTTTATGAAATGTGGCACTTCAGGTATTAAGAATTCAGCTTATGGTGACTCAAGTCCTCAGGTTGAAATGATCTAAGTTTCTCAGGCCCCAAGATGACTAAGATTCATACATTCAACCTCTTCATGTAGATTGACTTTCCTTCTATTCTAGGGACAGCATTTAGATTTCTCATCGGAGGCCCAGGATTCTAAGAGAGATGTTTTAGTGAGCAGGAGGAAGGTTCGTAGCTTTGTACAACCAGACACAGGAGTCGCACAGCATCTCCACCATTTTGCCCTTCTGACCAAAGCACTCTTAAGGCAACTCCAAATCCTAGGTGAAACATCAATTACTGGATAGAACTTATTCCATCCTTGAAAATATTAATAATTTAAATACACACTTCATGCATGTTTAGTACATACCATATGCCAGGCCCTGCTTCAAGTATAGTTTCCCTCTGATGTGAAAACCATTGTTCATGATGAACAGAGAGGATACCATACATGCCTAATGTCTTAAGTATGATAATTTGTAGAACCAACATTTGAACCCAGGGTTCAGGTTCAGAGTCAGGTTCCAGAGCCCATTCTATCCCCCCCCCCCCCGTATACCCTGCTTCACTACCATCATGAGAATGAGACGCTCTTCTGACAGCATCCAATTGCAAACATTACTCCTCACATACTCCAGACGATGTGGGTACTACTAAAGGTGGCAAAGGAGAAAAGACATGATACAGTATTTTTTTCATAAGTATTCTAAACTGTGGTTCAGGAGATTGAATTCTAGCTTCCTTTTCATAACTCGTAAGGTTTAACTTTGGTTCTCAGCTTATAGACACAGAAACCAAAGTGTATTGGTAAAGTTGCTACTTGTCCAAGTAACTGGTGCAGCCCAGACTGAAAACTTGAATAATCTAATTTGCAAGCCCGTGCTTTTTGCAGGAGACTCCCATGAAGGACAATCTGGAAGGGATAACAACAACTCTATCTGAGAAGAAAATCTTCTGAATCTTGAATGTCAGATCTAACCCATCTTCTGAGGTTATATTGCCTCCATCCCTGACTGCAGAGCCTTGAGGCTGAGACTCAAAAAAGGGTAGTTAGGAGGGCCTGGAGTCCAGCTGCTCAGACCAGAACTGTCCTTGGAACTCTTGAGTTTCCCCCACCACCCCATTGTGCTGGGAAGGCAGGGAGTAAAGCCATGGCAATGGGGGTGGGGAGATAGAGGGCTGGGGGTGGAGAGGTGAAGGGGTGGGTGTGAGCTAATGGGAAGTTGTTTGCCAAAGCCTTGTCTGGGGAAGGAACATTTTATAAGACCAGGGCCTCTGGCCTGGAAACATCTGTTTCCCTTCAAATCAGCAAAGAGACTTTTGCCTCCCCAGAATGCCTAAATCATGCGGTGGCTGGGGAAGAGCAGGCGTTGGCTTTGAGACTTCAAACACATTCTCATGTACTCTAGGGGATGTGAGCCTGACATAGGCCTCTGGGACTCCCTCCCTGCTCTTACCCCCTGTCAGATTCGTGAGAAGCTCTCACCGCCAATTAACTTCTCAGTCTCATTCTCTCACCCCTGCTGCTAGGAGGTCCGGGGGTCTTGAATGGGACCTGCAACAGCTCCTTTTTCCACCCACCCACCTACCTCTGATCTCTAGGAGGGCTACTTCCCCCAGGTAGGTTTGAAATCAGAGCCTTGGACAGAAGCAAAATAATATCAGTGATAATAATACCAAGGGCTATTGTTCATTGATTGCTTAGCAGATGCTGGTTGTCGGGCCAGCATGCTCTCTGCCACTTTTGTTGTAAACCAGTTCCACCCTATGGCACATTTTAATGTTATGATTTCTGTTTTATAGGTGAGAAAGTTGTGATAAATCTTCACACATCCCATAAATGAGGAACTGTATATGAAAACCAAATTACCAACTTCCTTCTGCTATACCCTAGAACCCTGCCATCTAATCATCTTTTGTTCATTTCATAGATAGAAAAATTCATTTCCAGACAAGGGCTGTGGCTTTAGTAGCATAGATGGATGTCACTCACTCTGGCTAGTATTTGCTGATTGGGGAGGTACCAAGTGTAAATATTTACAGAGAGCGGCTGTGTCTGAAACACACAAACTTGTGGATAGAGAAATGTGCAGACCCTGCATCTTTTTGGAAGGATAAGAAACAGGTTTCCTGCAAGAGATGAAGTTTGAAGAATGTTTCATGGACAAGGAGAAGAGTGACTCAGCCAGAAGACTTAACAGCTACGAAGACAAAAAGGTGGCATCCGCCTCCTGGATCAGTCAGCTGTAGTGACTGTGGACACTGGAGGAAGAAGACCCAGAGGGGCTGGGGTCTTTATGTGAATGTAGTGACTGTGGACACCGGAGGAGGACCCAGAGGGTCTTTATCTGAATTTAGTGACTGTGGACATTGGAGGAAGAAGACCCAGAGGGTCTTTATGTGAATGTAGTGACTGTGGACACTGAAGGAAGAAGACTCAGAGGGGCTGGGGTCTTTATGTGAATGTAGTAACTGTGGACACCGAAGGAGGACCCAGAGGGTCTTTATCTGAATGTAGTGACTGTGGACACTGGTGTAATTCATTTCTCATCTCAGCCCTGCTTTTGCCATCTATGAAGTGAGGATTCGAAGCTACAGGATGGAGCTCCAGGGTTTCCATCCGCTGTATTATTGGGCTTCACTCTGCTTCACAGGGAGCATAGGAGAACCAAACAGAGTGTGGGGGATACCTTACTAATCCCTGAGAACCAAAAGTCTGACTATGTGCCTGGATATCAGCCCCTCCATATCAGGTTCCACCACTTTCCCCCTGTCACTAAGACTGCCCCAGCCCCTGCCTGATTTTCTAACAGATTTCAGATGTGTCTGTGGGGCAGTTTTCCAATTACAGCCGATACAAGCAGAAAGCTCATGGCCTTATGACTTTTGACCCAGACCTGTGAGGTTGATACCTTCCTTTTTCTCTCCCATTCCCTGCCCCACCACTCTGACACACACATCAAACAGGGTGGCCTAAGGCCCCCCTCTATTTGGTACTTTTTCTGACATATTTAGTTACTGTGATTGCAAAAGCCAAAACTACACTTTAAGGATCAAAGATTAAATCATGCTTATTATGACATCTCATTCAGTCTTTTTTTTTTTTTTTGGTTTTTCGAGACAGGGTTTCTCTATGTAGCTTTGCGCCTATCCTGGAACTCGCTTTGGAGACCAGGCTGGCCTTGAACTCACAGAAATATGCCTGGCTCTGCCTTCCGAGTGCTGGGATTAAAGGCATGCACCACCACCACCCCGGCCTCATTCAGTCTTGATCCTCAACCTGTGTCACCATATTTTACAAGTGAGAGATCTGAGAGTCTGGGATGGTAACACAGCTTCCTAAAGAATTCTCCACATGCAAATGGAAAATGTAAGGTTTCTACCCACCTTTCACTCTTCAGGATAGATTTGGGGTAGGGTGGGATATATCTCAGTGGTCTAGCACTAACCTATCATATGCAAGACCTGGCTTCAATTGCCAGCACTGCAAAAAGGCAAAACAACCCTAAGACTGTGGTGATATAGTGTGTACCCTAATAAAGTTTGCCTGAGGATCAGAGGCCAGAGCCAGCTACTAGATTAGACACAGAGGTCAGGCAGTGGTGGCATACACCTTTAATCCCAGCACTTAAGATCTCATGCCTTTGCTTGGGAAGCACACACTCCTTTAATCCCAGGAAGTAATATGGTAGGGTAGAGAAAGGTATAGAAGGCACGAGGAAACAGGAACTCACTCTCTTAGGCTGAGGATTTCGAAGAAGTAAGAACTAGTGGCTGGCTGTTCTGCTTCTCTGATCTTTCAGCTTTCACCCTGATATCTAGCTCTGGGTTTTTTATTAAAAGATGATCTAATTATGTAAGATTACTTCCCCAGTATGGTATTATTAATGCTGCTTGAAGAAGCAGAAAAAACAGAAGCACCACGGAAACATAAATGGCCAATGAGAAAGAAGCCTTAAACATCTTCTGAATCCTTCTGTCTTGAGGCTTCTAGTGTATTCCAAGCACTCCCTACAACTTTCTATTTGTTCTTCAGTTGCAATATATCTTCTATTCATGTTCAAATAAAATACTTTTCAAAAAAATATGTGTTCTAGCACAAATAAGTATTGTATCCATGGTCTTTATAAAAATCTGCAACTGCAAGCCATTCTTCATGCCTCATTCCCTATAACCCTGGAGATAACCATATGCTGTAAAATTTTCTCCATTCTGTGGATGGGGAAACTGCAAGTGAGGAATGAGATGCAGTTTTTTCATGTTCACTGATTTATACGAACATTGAGTGACTTGTGCTGTGTTAAATGATGCAAACAGCCATGCTGAAGTGCGCACTTGCTGGAGCTCCAGCTGTGACTGGAGTCCTAGCTTCAGCAGCTTCCAGACAAGCTGCTGTGCAGATGGAAGGACTTACCTGGTGTTTTCCAATACAGTGCTTTCCTTTTGACTTTGCCAATTGCCTATTCTCACTGTCCTCAATTTCCTTCTTTTTTTCCTCTTTCTTCCTTTTGTGAAGAAGGTTTTCTTTTGTTGTTGTTATTACTGGTTTTTTTTTTTTGAGGGGGGGAGGGGATTGTTTATTTGTTTTAGGGTTGTTTTTGTTTTGTTTTTACAACGCTTTTGCTATACAACTGAGGATAACCTCAGTGTCACAATCTAGACCAGGTTAGCTTTGAACCCCAAATCTTCCTGCCTCAGCCTCCAAAGTATTATAATTATTTTTGTATGTCAGCATATCTAGCTTTAGGGTTTCTTCTTTATCTTATCCTTGCCCCTCTACATGGCTTTCCAGAGAACACTGAACCTGAGGACAAGTGAGTCTACCTGTCATTGACACTTGGTACACAGAGATAAAGTAGGCTCTGATAGGAATTCCAACCACTCCCCCATGGTCCTACATGCCCGACGGGATACCTAGTCATCTCTGCCTAGTCATTTCTGGGTCATATGTCCTGTGTAACCTATGTCCCATGGCTGTGTGGTCACGTAATCGTGTGGATGTGACCATGTGTTCTATGCACATGTGTGGAATAGCCATGTGGGCTTGTGTGCATAGGTGGGCTCTGGCCTTTAAAAGGCAGGCCCCATGTTCTGCCCCTCCCCTGCCCTCTTTCTCACACGTGTCCTTCCACAGGCCTGATCACATCTATCCCTTTCTCCTTGTCGTGATAAAACTCTTGTTAGTGGATTCAATTGTGTTTTGTGACTTTTCCTTGGGGGTAAGAGCGCCACTGAAAAACCATCAGGCTCAAAGACATAAAATGATTTGCCCAAAGACACAGTGCAAGGGTCAGAACTAGAATAAAACCACGTCTGGTCATCTCTAACACCAGGATCCTTTCTCTGTCTTCACCTTTCTTTATACTGAGAAGCTCCTACTCCCTGACCCTTGAATGCAAACAACCTTGAGACTTGAGGTCATGGAGTGTCAAAGCTGGGAGGGCCTAGGTAAATTACCAAGTCCAGACTGGTTTAGCCAGTGAATGTTGGAACTGGAGGCGAACAGAGTCACTCAGAGCAAGAAGGTCTAGGCTACAACAGATCACAGGCTTGCCTCTTTCACTCTCGAAGCCTGTGGCTCTGTACAGATTGCTTATTATTTTACCTTAGATCTCCTCTCCTGAAACAGGATAATTATAAGGATGATTATTTGAGAATGGTTTCCTAAGATTAGAAAAATACCTGAGATGGCACCATCTCAGCATAGCTGGGGTTCCACAAGTCTAGCTAGTTGGAATTTTATCTGTATATGGTTGGTATCTGAAGTGAGAACCCACGGGAGTCTGGTCAATGCCATTTGGCTGAATGGGTCGAATTCCTACAACAGATATCCGCAGATCTGGGTCCAAAAGACAGCAATTGGCAGCAATTTCATTCATGGACTTTGGAGTCAAACAAATCTAAGTTTGAATTGTCAGTCCCAGTAATCACGGTGTGATTCTGGGCAAGGTGCCTTTCCTTTCTGAGTCTCAAGTATACATTAAAGAGGGTAATTGTATGTCTCCTTTAGAATTGCTTGGTGAGTTAAACTGTTTAGCTCAGTGATTGAAGCATATCAAGGTCTTAGTTTATGATAATAAATTTGTGCAAGGAATGTATATTTATTAAGTGCCCAATATGCATAGTCAATTGGGACTGACTGTTCTGCAGCTTCATAGTCAGGGCACTAAGTCCATTTTATAACATGAGCTCAGTTGGGGTGCTGAGTAAGTAAGAATGGAAATAGGGGAAGTAGAAATCAGGCTTTTCTACTTAACCGAGGGAACCCTCTATTCACTTCATACATCTGCCTGTGCTCCTGGTAGAGATGGGTGCTAGGACAGCACTTCTCTTCTTGCTATCCCTGGTCTCTATGCTGTACCTTCTCTGGAGAGTATTGTCTTCTCCTTCCTTAGACTTTGTGTAAGCTACAGTGCTCAGAGACCTGAAGAGAGTAAGGGCCATAGGACCTCCTCAATGTTCAGAGATGCTTCTCTCAAAGGAACTCTGTTCTCTGAATCCACCAGGTCTGATGTCACCAATCTCTCTAGCTAAGCCCACAGGCTGAGTTGAGTCCCACCTAGGTAGCATTGAGCTTCAGATGAAATGAGAAGGTGGGGACATGCCTTGTAGTTAGAATAATTACCAAATTTCTTGTCACAGCTCCCAATATCCTCCCCTCTCAGTTGGCTTCACCTTGGCCATACCAGCGGCCTCTTCCTCCGCCTGTTCTTTCTCTCCTCGGGGCCTTTGCATGTACAAGGATTCCTTTATAGTTCTTGTGCATTTACCGAGCTTGCAATGTTCTTCTCCCGATGTTCCACCCAAGCATTGCTTCTTTCTCAACGGCCAGGTCTTAGCTAACATTTTCTTACTTAGAAAGACATCCAGGGACTATCCTCTCCCAAACGCTCATGCATCCTACGTTGCCACTTGTTCTTTTCCATTGAATCCTGCTGCATTTTTTCATCACATTTGCCATCATTTGGTTGTTCTGTTGTGGATTTTGTTGTTTTAGCTTTTGATTAATGTTATGCACAATCTCTTGTTCCAGAAGTTTGGTCTAAAATAATTCCCAGGAAACAGTTAGTGCTTAGTAAGTAATTTTAAAATGAATGAACAAGTGAATGAATGAATGAACATGTAAATGAGGATATTCATCCAGAAGTCTATCATTGAGGCTCACTTCTTATACCCTAGATTTAGACTGTTTGGATCCAGACCTCTATTCTGCTTTCAATAACAATGAATCCAAGAAAAGATATACATTCTAAGGTTTAGCATCCTCATTGTGAAAGATGGTTCATGGTATGTCTCTGCCTTTTGGGTTTGCCTAATTGCAAATTAGGAGACTAACTGCGAAGTGCCCAGCAGGCCTTTAGCGCCTGATATGTGCTTTGTAATTTTATAATTATCATTATTTTAAAAATAATTTTCCAGCAGCTTAGGCAGCCCTGAGTTCTTTGGAACATTCCCTGTGGCCGTGTTTTTTTGTTTTTCCTTTCAGCTCTCAGACCCTTCTGGAAGGTCTCACTCTGGTGTTATCTTGTTGTGTTACAGGTTTACTCTGTATGCTGTGGACACTCGAGGGAGGCACTCAGAGCTCAGCACAGTGACTCTGAGGACAGCTTGTCCACTGGTGGATGACAATAAAGCAGAAGGTAAGTCACTCATCTCTGCCTTTATCAGGGAAGTTCTGCCTTTTCCCTATCTACATTCTGTACCCAAAGTCACTAACCACCACAGAGAGAGGAGGGGTGGGGCGGTCAGAACTAAGGAGCAGTCAGAACATAAAATTAAATTAATCATAATAAGGAAGGAACAAATTGAGATGGACTACTAACATCTTTGCTGGTGGTCAGACTTGCTCAACCATAGGCAAGAAATGGTAAGGATAAGGGCCTGTATCTAGCCGTAGGAGCTTACCAATGACTTTTACTGAAGCCAGAGCTGGCAAGTCAGTGACACCTTGAAGACTAATCTTTTTGCACCCCTGGTGACATTATCTTGTCACAGCACACTGTCCCATTCTACGAAATAGGAAGTAGCCTCTGAACCTTCAACCCTGGACAACCACTGGTGTCTGTCAGTCAGATTTAACATACAAAATTAAACTTGTTTTTGTTTTGTTTTTAGCCTCCCCTGATCTATGAAGGTGAAAACATTAGATAAGCACATCTGAAACTAATACAATAGTCAGTCAAACTGACCACATACTCAGACAGCATGTAGATACAGCTTCTAGATCTAGACTGTCAAACAATGATGGTAGCCACAGGTCCTAGTGCCTTACATTGGGCAGACATTTCCCCAATGACCTGGTCCAGTCAATGTAGTAGAGGTAAGTTTGTAACCTTTGGAACTTCTCATTGTTGATGGAGAGACACACGCTTTTATTGACTTAGCAAAGAGCTTAGTAATATTGTTTTATGTGCTACTGGATAAGAGGGGCTAATGGGCTCCTGAGCCTCAAGACAATGGGATTTGTGATGTTTTCTGGATAGTTCCAATATCATTTTAAAACAATGGATACGCTGTTGAAAAAATGGAGTAGAAAATAGTACAAATTAGGTGCCTTTCTCATTCTAACTCCAAGTGCCTTAGATTCTCTTGAGGTCAACTAATGCTAATAACAAAGTGAAGACACATACAGACTTTGAACAGAGCCTTCAGAGCTGAGGGGATGTACCATCTACTCATGATTCATTTAAGTCACATTGGTTAGTGGAGTCTGGGGGAGTGAGAATGGCCCTAAATGACAAGATGAAGCATCTGGACTTCCTTCATAAGGTTGTTGAACACAGATCTATTTAACCTGACTGCAGAAACACATTGGGAACACTTGAGATGTGAGACAGAAGGAAGACATCGAGAGAAGGCAAGAATTTATTGGAGCCTTCGCATTTCTTTGGAGTTTTAGTTAAATCCTTAACACAGTGCTATTACCTCTAATTAAGCTTAGACTTTGAGGGCTAACTTTCTGTCAGGCTCTACGTTGACCACTTTGCACTTATTTCCTAACTTAGTTCTTCCAGTACACCCCTAGAGGAGTCATCCTTATCCTTAGTTACACATAGGAAAACTGGACTCAACTAGTCGATGACATATTTTAGGTGGAATGGAGATTCTTCTATCCCCAGGGACCACTCAAGTGAAACCCCGTCCAGCTATGCCTTGCTTTTTGTGAAGCAGGTGTCCATCACCCCTTTTGCCTTTACCGTCAGTGATGTGCTCTTGCTTCTCCCCCATCAGAGATAGCAGACAAGATCTACAATCTCTACAATGGTTACACCAGCGGCAAGGAACAGCAAACTGCTTACAACACACTGATGGAGGTCTCTGCCTCCATGCTCTTCCGAGTCCAGCACCACTACAACTCCCACTACGAAAAGTTTGGTGACTTTGTCTGGAGGAGTGAGGATGAGCTAGGACCCAGGTATGGATTTAGGAGTGTGGGTGGTGGACCAAATGCTTTTTGCCTCTCATTGATTTTCCCAGACCTTCTCTCCCTACCCTGACAGGGGCTGTGTCAAATAAAGAAAGGTGGGTGGTGATGAACACAGTCATGTCAGGATAAAGGTTGGGAAGCAGGAAGAGATGGCTGCTTACTGGAAATGGGTTTCACTAAAATAACACTGTATCTTCTTGTAAGGGAAAACCAGTGCTAGCCGCCCTTAACAGAAAAGTTACCCTAATCACTAATAAAATAACTCAAGATACTAGAACAACAAAAATGGAACAGAAGAAGCATATTGTTCAATTCTAGAAGAGCATGAAACTGCCTTGTGAAAATATTTTCAAAAGAAGTGTCAAGGACAGAACAGGAAGTTGGGTGGGTAAGGATGTAGAAAGAATCTAGGGAGAGTTGGGGAACAGGAAGAATTTGATCAAAATACATTGTATAAAAATTAATTTTAAAAAAGGCACAGCATCTTTCAACCAAGATCACTTTTAAAAGCAATTTTTTAAAGCAAATTTTAAATTTGAGGGAGGGAAGGGAATGAAGGAGGAGATCTAAGCACTTTTTCAAATCTGGCTCACTGCTGTTCAAATGAAATCTGGGATTTTCCTGAGTACCAATCTAAATCCTTTCCCCTGCCCCACAAGAATTCTTTCTAAACCTTTGGGGAGCACAATGTTGGGAGGCACTAAAGGATTTCTGAGCATTTGGGGCAAAAGGTTTAACAGCAGGAAAGGAGAGACCAGCAGGGGCCAAATCTTGAATGTCCTTGAAGTGGGCTCCAGGAGTTCAGATTATCTCCTTGGGGTAATGGGCAGCTTTCCAAGTGTTTTTACACTGGGGTGTGAGGGCAGCATTATCAGATCTCACAGGGAGAAGAATACCTCAGACTGCAGTCGGAAGCAAGGAGCACAGGAGGTGAGGCCACCAGGAAGCTCTGAGTAGTGAGCCCTTCTACAGGCTGCTGAGGTAGCAGCCCCAGGGTGCCCGTGCAGTATTCTCAGAAAGGCATCAAGTAGCATTGGAGAGAAATGTGTGACTTTCTGAAATACTTAGTGGGTAGTAGTAGTCCATGCTTTGAAAAGCTTCAAAATGTCCCCCACAGGATAATTGTTCCCACATCTCAGTGGTCAAGAAGTGGAAATCCCACGTGGTTTAAGTGAATTTCCTAGAGTTACACATGGTGGCTAAAGCTGCCTGGAACTCTCATGCTGAGATGAATTTGAGGCCATTCTGGAATGCTAGGAGATTTGATGAACACTTGTTCAAAGGATAAAAAAAAGATCTCTCCCTGCAGTGGGTCTTATCAGTTCTGTTGGGCCCCTGAGTGCAACTTTCTTCCTTTCACATGAAAAGAAGTTTCTTTAGATAAAAGCTAAAGGAAGATTGGTCAGCAGCAGTCCACAGTCTCGGATGAAAACCATGTGAATCACCTCAGTGCTATCTTACCCATGGACATAGCAAAAGACATTCAGCTTTATTGGGCTTTCCCACAGGACTCAGAGAGTTTGGGTAGAAACAAAACCAGAGCCCCACGCCTCTCTTTATAACTTGATAGCATCCTTTATGACCCTCTAAGACATAAATTTTCCAGGAAGGCCTTCTAGCTGCCCATAGAGGAAGGCTACTTATTTGGTAATGGGCAGTGATAATCAGCCAACCTTCAGACACCCGGTCCCCAGCCACTGTCTGTAGCCCCTACACATGTCTCCCAGCTTCCTGAGACTGCTCTAGTGACCCACACTGGCATGTCAGCAAGAGTCAAAGGGCACCCGCCTTTTTCTGTCCTTTAGCTAGCTTGTTTATAAGATGATCAGGGTAAACTAACACAGTAGCATTCTCAGCTTCTCTCTCTCTCTCTCTCTCTCTCTCTCTCTCTCTCTCTCTCTCTCTCTCTCTCTCACACACACACACACACACACACACACACACACACACACGAGTGGAATTATTTTCCTAAATGAGTATCCTGCAGTACCCCAGGTCTTAACTAGAATGGCACTCCCTCAGATATTCTAAAATCCCCACCCTGTTACTATATGCCAACCTTGTGTTTTCATTCTCTATCTTGCACTCACTCGTTGCAGTATCCTATTGGTTTCTGTGCTTGCTAATGTATCACCTTTCCTCTCCACTACAAAGTAAGTGATGCATGCTCGGTTAGTGATCTTTTGCGCCTTATTCACTCTTGAGAGTAGATGCTAAATTATTAGCCACTGGTTAATTGGATAGTGGAATGAGTCCATGAGTATATACACAGATGATTTAGGATTCATTCTGATACAGCCCATCCTCCAAATATCTGCTGCGTATTTCCACACTCATTAAACCTCAAGTGTCCCTTAATCCTCTCTATGCTCTCAAGGATGTATACATTCCATTTGGAAATAATGGCATCCAGAACTCTAAGGTCAAAAGAATGAAGTGACCTTCTAGATATTAAAGGACTTGAGACTTCTCTTCATTCACCGATGTACAGATGCATTTTACGTGATAACTTCTCAGGCCCTTTGCTGAGGGCTGGAAATGAGTGAATAAAGCTGCTCAAGCTCGGTACATAGTTTAGCATCTAGAGAAGAAAATACTGTCAGCAGACAATTACAGTGGAGCATACTACAAGAAGCATTCTGTGAAGAAGTAGAATGAAAGAATGCGCGCAGCAGAGGGTCCCAAATGTTAATGTGTATCGGGTTAAAATTCCTGTCTACTCAGTAGACTGGGAGGAACCTCAGAGTCTGCATTTTGAACACACTATCAGGTGATGCCAGTTTTGCTGGTTTAAAAATGCCTGAGAGTGACAAGGGTTTAGGTCTAGGCAGATAGAGCAGGGAATGCAGACCCAAACCCCGAGGAGAATCCCTGCCACCGAAAGGGACGCTAATGGTTAAAAATCAAAGAATGAACAGCCTGCCAGGTGCAAGGGGGATGGGGTGTTTTCATCAGGAGAAACCCAGTGCAAAAAAATGAGAGTAGTGGTGAGGTAAGAGATATATACTGTAGTCAGGAACTATAAATATCACTGAAACAGAGAGTTCAAGGTGAGAGAGTAAAGGGGCGGGGAGGGAGAGGGGTGAAAAAACCAAGGATGGAGAGTTTAACTAGGGTCAGATCTTGATGGCTTTTGTGAAGTCCTACTCAGAAGTTTGTTCTTTACCCCAGAAGTTACATAAAGGCTTTTAAAAGAGCAATTTGAATAAATTTGTTCTGCCTCTCCAGGGTTAGCAAGTGTGCAGAACCAACCTGTAAAGGAGAGGGGGCAAGACACTTGTCTGGGCCAGGAGCCCCAGGTTCATGTCCTATTTTGCCACCTATTTTACTGTAAGACCTGGAATCAGTTCTACCTCCATTCTGGACCTCATTTGTAATACAAAGGGGCTTAACTCTAAAGTCTCCTCCAGCTGGTGCCAAGGAACCAGAAAACCCTGAAGGACACAGAAACCAGAAAATGAAGACAACATGAATGTCATTTCACCTCGAGCCTGACATCCTGTTTCTGCAGACCCAGGATGACTGGGGAGAAAAAGAGCTTTTCCCAAGAGTTGACACAAGATGAACCCTGTTCGAATTCTCTTGGTCTATATCATCTCCAACCCCAAATGTTTTCAACTCCTTCCTCGGTCTGGGTTTGCATGCCCCCATAAAATTTAGTGACAAAAGGACATCTCTTACCTTGGCCTAATAAATCTATCAAGCTCGTTTTCCCCAGAGCCTGGTTCTCATGACAACTATAGGTTACTGCTAACAGCTGCTCAAAGAAGACCCGCTGACACCCAGCTGTCCCACCATAAGGTTCCTATTAGGAGACTTGAAAAGCTGAGCTCATAGGTGACCAGGAACCAGAATTTTCTCGGCTTAGAGCATCCTTGACCACTCTTGAGCTTCACAGTACTTTCAGTTACGTTTGGTCAAATGAAAGGGTAATAGGAGGAGAGGAAACTGAAAAGATCTGGTTTCAGAGAAATTGGTCTATCTGAGCTAGAAATGATTGATTGATTTTGTCAGCCATGTTAACTTCTATGGAAGACATTGCTAACAGATCACAGAGTTATCACAGGCTTGGCTCAACCTGAGATCTTTCTCAACCTTAAAAGACAAAGGTACCTGCCTCATCTGAGAAGAGCTGGCACAACCATCACCGGACCCTTAGGGAGAGTAAGTGAACCTAGAAACATACACTAGAGTCTTCCAAGATCATACTGACTCCTTCAAGAAATGAACTCTTTGCCAAGTTTCATGGGCCAGGCCTTGTAGTGCATCCTTGTAATATCAGCACCTAGGAAGCTGATACAGGGAGATTTCAAGTCTGTGTCCACTGTGGCCAACAAAACATAAAGTATTGTGGTTTAAATTGGAAGTGCCCTCTGTGGCTTATACGTTTGAACACTTGGTCCCTAAGTTGGTGGTGTTGGAGCAGGCTGTGGAACCATTCAGAGGTACAGCCTGGCTGGAGGGAGTAGTTGCTGGAAGCAGCAGGCTTTGAAAGTTAATAGCCTTTTCCCCACTTCCTGCTCACTCTCCTTCTGCTTCCTGTGTGTGATAGAGATGTGAACTCTTAGCTTCCTGCTCCTATTCCAGTGCTTTCCCACCATTACGGACTCCAAGCCTTTGGAGCTGTCAGCCACATAAACTGTTCCTTAAGTTGCTTTTGGCAATGGCAATTTTATCACAGTAACAGAAAATAACTGATATACATAGAGAGGCCCCATGTAGAAGAAAAAAGAAATGAAGAAAATGGATCCCATGCTTTCTTATGAGAAAACACAGAGGAGAACCAAGCAATGTAAACGTTCTTTTAACACGTTTTCTCCAATTATTAACATGTTGAGAATGTGCATCTACTGAAAATGCTGACATTCTTTTGGGGCAAGAGGTTGAGGCTAAATTTTGACTGAGGATTTTTGAAAATATTTCTCATGAACTATTAAGAAGCCATTTCAGCATGATTTTATTACTCCAGTTGACCACACAAGCTCAATATATGTTAGTGCACTCATGTTTTCCAAGTAGAAATACTGTTATTTCATTCCAATATAAGTATAACTTATTTAACAGCATACAAACCATACAGAGGTATACAAAATAAAGAAGTAGAAATTTTGTAAGTATGAATACTGTCATTCCAGACCGACTTCAGAAGTAAGATAATTGACTGTATATAACTTTCTATAGACAGATGTGAATATAGACACATATATTTCTGGGAAAGGGGAATAGACATGGGTTTCATGATATCTACATTTGCGACCATGTCTTCATATCTGATCTATGCTGTGTTTACCAAACATGCATGCCATCATCTGCTTACTTATACTTTAGCAATACACTTGCTGAGAGTCTTCCCATTGACACATATCTAAATGTGGTTTTAGATGAAGTCCTATGATCGGGGAGCTGTAAGAATGTATACCACAGTATTCCAGTTCCCTATTATATACTAACTAGCTATCTTTGCTATTATAGATGAATTTGCACAAACCACCTGCCCATTTGTCTAACTCCTGCCTTGGGTCCACATGATGTACTTGTGCTACTTCATTGCCTTTACTGCCCCTTGCTAGAAAATTGAGATGTTTTGAGAACTGAGGACTGAAAATTTCCTCCATTTGTGTCAATTTGTATGTATTAATCCATTCTTCTTGCAACAGGGAAATGTTAGCTGAGCAACTATTATGGACCTGGCCATTTACATATCACTCACTTTCTGAACAGTAGATTGGTAATTAAGCAACAGAGAAGCCTTCTGGATATGTAAATTGTTCAAGGTCACATGAGTCAAAGTCCCAATTCAAAATACAGTCTTGCAATGTCAAACTGGCATCCTGTTCTGTGTGACACATTGTATTCCAAAATGTGCACACAACTGGGAGGGGATATACTATGCTACTGAACAGAGAAGTAGAATGTGTCAGTAACAAAGGGAAAGCCTAGCAGAGGTAGCTGGGAAGCTTTGGGAGATGTCCTGCAGATGGAATTTCCTAATGACCTTGAGGCATGAAAAGAGCCTCACAGAATGTGGTCTTCTCCTCTCTGGAGTGCAGTGTTTCAGTGAGTGTGTCACACTAGGTGCCCTCGTGAACTGCTTCTCAAAGGCACACTGGATGGCATTTCCCTGTAAATCAAGGCACCTTCCTTTCACTGACAACACACAAGTAGGGACTTGGGGCGATAACTCAGTACCTAGGATACTTGCTGCACAGGAAGAAAATATGAGGACAAGTTTGGAGTTTGGATCCTAACAGGGACTATGGGGGTCCAGCTCCTCAATAGCCCTCTTCCAGGGTCCAGGAAGAATCTACAACCAGCTGATAATCTAATCTTTGATTATATTAAGTGAATCTATGTACATGAAACTCTTTAGTTCATATGCTTCATTTTTCTGAGTCAGTTTTCTTTCTACACAGCTTCTTTTCTGTTCTTATACTTAGCTCCTCTCTGTCCCTTCTCCTCCTGTCCTCTCATAACTCTAATTCTTTTTCATCTCCATCATCTTCATCCTCATTCTTCTCCATTGTAGTTCCTTCCCCTCTTTCTCCTGGAACCTGTCTGTCTTACCGGCAGCCTGACCCTTACCATACCAAGCAAAGCTCCCAAGCTCCCTACCTGAGCTGTGATAACCAGCTTCATTTGCAATCCAAATGGTGAGGAAATAGAGGAGGTCAGGTCAGATAAGGCCTACAATAAGTCAGAAAGGGAATTTATGTGCTCAAAATATATTCTTATAAGTGGTTAGGTGAAACATTACTAGTCTATCATAAATGTACTCAAATACAATCTTACAGGTGGTTAGGTAAAGGAGTCTATAAGTCACTGAAATAAAATTGACTCTATTTTCCTATGCTGCCATATACTGGCAGGGTGGAGTAACTCTGCTTGGAGCTAGGAAGGCTGCCTTATAGCTACATTGCACCTGGTATGCAAAAAGCCCTTTTGTTCTGAGTCAGTTGCTCTGGAATGCCATTTGGGCTGTGAGAGAAAGGAGGGTCTGAGCTTCATTTGCACAAGAAATAAAGCTATACACCTAGCTGTCCCCTAGGTGGTGTTTCCAGAAGGGTGTTTACCTTAAGTCAGGAGACTGTTTGCTGCTATACCCTAGAATGCTTGAGAAATATATTAGATAAATACACTGTTAGGAGTTCTTGGAAACATACATATCATACAAGAAAATCATTGCAGGAAACAGCTAATATATATACAAAAGCTAAATTATCACCAAGACCCCTTAAGCCATGGCTTGACCTTTGGAAAAATCCTTGACCTTTCTAAGTAGTAGCTTTTGTGATAGTAGCTAGATTCTATTACATTTTCCTGTGGCTTGCAGCAGGATCCCAGCACTTATGTAAATACTGGGTAAGTGAGATGGCATGCATAAAATTCTGTCATTCCTAAGGCAATGGCAAAGGATCCCCAGAGTAAACTGGCTAGGCATGCTAGCCATGTCATGTGAGCTCTGGGGTTAAACGGAGAGAGTCTACCTCAATGAATATGGTCGAGAGTGACTAAGGAAGACTTTCCCTGTAAACCTTGAGCTTACATACAAATATACATGCATGCACACACACACATACATGCATGTACACACAAAGATATACATGCAACACCCACACCTGTATACATGTAGCTACACATATGTGCACCACACATATATGCATGAAATACACATACATACCTGTATACATATAGTTACACATGCTTGTTCCACATACATATACATGGAAAACACACACACACACCACATATACACACAAAAAAAAATTACAAGAAATACTCACTCAATTCTGGCTATAGGCAGGCACTTTTGTAAATGAAATTAATGTGGTCACCTGTGTTGTGCCCAGATCGTGACCCCCAGAGAGACCACCAAAGACGAGCAAGCCGGAATGCAAAAGCAAGGTTTAATCGTGGATATCCAAATGCAATACAAGCCTAGGCAGGGACTTCGTCCAACAGATCCAACACAGTGGAGGCTGGAGGAAGCACCCACCTGTCTGCAAGCTCAGTTTTTAAAGGGAAAAGTCACAAGGTTACATCATTTAGGGGGTGCTAGTACAGGTACAATTCTGATTGGCTCGCTTGTAGGAATTCCAGAAATCACAATTCAGTTTTCCTTCTAAGGAAGTAGTTGCCCACCACCATTTTTCATTGGCTGCCCCCAGATGGGGGCATCTGGTGATTATACAGTCACTATGGAAACTAGGGTTGGGACATTCTATGGTCAAGCAGTTGCCTAGGGGGCCAGGCAGAGGACATTCCATAGTCCGGCAGCCATTACCTCCTGACTACTTTGTGACTCTGTACTTTTACACTTCCTGGTTTCTGGAATCTGAACTGACTGGTTTCAGTAACTAATGGCCTATTCCTAAAAGGAGAAATCTTAGGCCTTAGTTTTAGGGTGAAAGCATTTTGGTCTTATTTCTAAGATGGCTCATTTTGGTCTCACACCTGCAGTGAGGGGGAGCCCATGACCATATTAAAAAAATCACATTAATCTTATAAGACTCAAGTTCTAAGGATGTTTAAAAAATAACTATTACAGTGACATTGTTAGGAGGATGTTTTCTTTGTAACACTTGGTGTCTTGCAGCAGAGACATGAGACAAATCATGTATTTGTCACTGGCTCATTTTTACCACCCATAGAATGGGAATTGAACATAGACTCTGGTGTTGTGATGAGTGTTGATGTTAGATGGTCTGACATATAGTGGCCACTCCATCCCCATGCTCAGCTCTTTGCCCACTTGCCTGCACTTGCTAAAACAGCACAGTTTCCTGATTGCCTCTCTTCCCCTCTCCTCCTGCCCTGAGTTCAGAAGGCTAGCTTGTCAGAAGTCCTCCAACATCTCAGTCTGACTACAGTTTATTGATGTCATCTGTTCCTTTTACCAGAACAAGTCTGTTTCCTCCAGCTGTGGCCCAGCCAGGGCAAAGTGAATGGAGACTTTATCTACTTTAATCTGCCCTCTTCAATTCTGAAAATTTCTTTCAGCCTTGACGTGCATGCCCTTGACTCTCATTAACTTAGTATTACCTAACCCGGAGACATTTAAGATCAACTTGAGAGGTAGGGAGGAAAAAGAGGGGCCTGGATCAATGACTAATTGGGTAGTAGTGTTGGAAATAGAATGTCCATCAAAGGTTCTGCAATTTCCAGAGAGCTGGTAGCTAGGTCTAACTCCTGACTCCTTCATTAGTCACCTTTCCCAATTCTTTCTGCTAATACAATAGAAATTAATCTTCTTCCTTCATCTCTTGCCTCCTATCTCAGCAGACATCTGTCCCAACTCCAGCGAGGGATATTTCATTTCTTGTCCTTGCAAAACATGGTCCCTCTGAACTAGGATTCCCCTCCTGGGAATGCTTGAAGCATATCTGATCTTTGATTTATGGTTCTCCATAGCCTAGATCTTATTACCTAGAACTCTGGCCTTTGGTGTCTTTTGCTCATCCTTGTCTTTGGGCACCTCCAACACATCTGTACCTGCTCTATTCCCAGTATCCTCTGTTGTCTAAATGCAAAGTTTGATTTGGTGGCTGCTACATGCTTGCTTGTGCTGGGTTCCTATCCCTGCAGATTCAGTATCCTGAATCCTGCTTTTCTAGTGGTGAAACTGAGGATAAAAGAACTGGAATGGGTTCTAAGGTCCAGCTTTTCTCCCATCAATACCACTCTAGTGTGTGTCTAACATTTACTTAGAGCCAAGCAAGCACCTGTGCTGTCTCATCTGCCACTATCACTATTGCCATTTCTACTTGACAGCTGTGGAAAGTAATGAGTCTTGTTGAAGAATTTCCTCATAATCCACATAGCTGTTAAATAATCGACCTAGAACTTGAATTGCGGATGCTAGAACTAATGACTTTGCATCAACTCCATACCATCAGGAGTACTGTTCTGAATTTATTCACTATTAACAGAAGTCATTCCTTTAATATAACTTCCTCATACCAAAGCTCCATTTTCCCATCTTTACAGAGGGAGGCTTTGAATAATTGAATTCTATAATTCTTTCTGAGGAAATAGCCAGGCTTTGGGAGGCAAAGCATTTAGGCATGTTGGGAAAAAAATGCTCTTTCCAGACTCATGTTGTCATTTGTTGTTTATATTTATGACTGCCTGGACCAGCCAATGGCTCTCCATTGCCTAGAGAATAAAATAAAAATCCATGAGTATTCCATGAGGGAAATCTAGATGATCTTGTCTCGGCTGTGGCCTCCCATACATTCTTTCCACCATCCATTTTAATCAACAGCTAGTTTATGTCTCTCATTTATCTGAAGCCTATGTTCCATCATTGACCACACAGCTTTGCCATTACACCCTTTGAGAAGACCTTTCTGAGCCTCTTCCCCAGCTGATGATTACGTACTCCTCTTACATATTCACATAGTATATATCCTCATGTTTTCCATTCATAACTACTGCTCCTCAGTGAGAAACTGCTACTATCTCTGTCAGCCTCCTGCAATATTGACACTTAGAGTTCAGCCAGATCAAACCTATCCCCACTGCCTGATTGACAAACAATATCTAAGAACACCATAATGATGGTGTTAGCTATGATGGTGGTGGCAGAGATGGCCATGGCTGTGCTGGTAGTCACAGTGAAGACATTTTCTAACATATACCACATGCTTTCTATCCTAAGCCTATTGTGTTATAGCTTTCAGGGATTTACATGTGTTAGTTAATTAACTTAAGACCTACTATAATCATATGAAGTGAGCCATCTGATGTTCCTTTTTTGGTAGTTGAGAAGTCAGAACAGGTAGCTTTTCACCAGCTCAGAGAAAATTCAAACCAGTGTCTCTAAGTACAATAATGGGAAATAGCTAATGCCCAGATGCACTCCCAGGCTGGCTTCTGGGTGTCAGTCTTACCTTCCACTACTCGATTTCCAAAGCTGCCAAAAACATTTTTAAATAAACAAGATCCCATTCAGTTACATTTTCAGTTTAAAGTTTAGAGAGGCTGAGTACAGATATGAATGGGGCCTGATACAAAATTGTTCATGTAAAACATTTTATGACTTTTTGTGATTTTTTTTCCATTGTAACTCCATTGGGTGGTTCTTGTGTGTGAACTGTACGAATGATAATGTTGTATCCCATTAAAACATTGATTTATCTACTTAATTTGACAAGGGAAATTGGGGGTGAATATGATCAAAATACATTGTATACATGTTTGAAATTCTCAAAGAATAAATTTAAAATAAATATTTTTAATGTTTGATTTTAAACTCCTCACTTACCTGCAAAACAGCTCTATAACCAAAAGTAGCACATGTGGAAAGTTTAACATAGATTCGTGATCCCTTTTCCATTATACTTATTTGTTTATTTGTTTTTTGAGACAGAATCACATGTGTTTGATGTGACCTCAAATTCACTGTATAGCCAAGGCATGGCCTTGGGTGCCTGATCCTCCTGCTTCTGCTTTGAGGATGCTAGGATTCGAGGCCCATGCCGCTCTGCTGGGCATGTGCATTGCTGAAGACTGAATCCAGGAATTCATGCATGCTGCACACACATTCTGCCAACTGAGCTACAGCCACAGCATTTCCATGTTTTTAATTTTTGAAACAATATGTTATAGAGAGAGAGTTATTCACACCGCATAGGTAAGACAAGGAAACTGAGGCACAGTGGTGAACCGACTTGCTGACTGTCACCTAGTTAACAGGTGGCTGAGCTGGGGTTTAAACCACTATTACTGGAAACATTAGCGATAACACTGGGACATGGATAGTAAGCCAACATCCTCTTTCCTTCCTAGCGCTTCAGGGCTGTCGACCCGCCCCCAGAACCCTGTGAGCAAGCACTGTGTTGTAGCTGAAAATCCCCAGGACTTTTATGCATTCCTCTATCTCTATCGTTGCCACTGCTGCCTGCCAAGCTTTCTCTTCTGCATCCAACAGTCAACACAAACTCCTCTTCCACTAGGAAGCTTTCTTACGCAACCCCAGCCCCACTCTGCTGCACGCTCTATAGTCCCGCTAGACTCCCGTGTGCTCCTACAGTGCTGTGACTTACTTTATAACTCCTCGCTCTTGGCTCCTCTGTCACCGTCTCCCCCTGTCTGGCTTTTCTCATAGAATCTACTGAATGAAAGCTTGGCTAGAAAATATTCTCAACTAACAAGCATGAATTTACTTTATTTCCTTTAACTTCCCATACCCCCTTTTTGATGAAAGCAGGTTTAGAGATGACAGGTAAATTTCTCAAGAATGTAGAACCATTAAAAAACAGAACAAGAGGATTAGAGACAGATGGCTTAGCGGATATAAATGCCACACAAAGCCTGGTATTCTGAGTTCAGATACCTGCGACTCATATAAAAATCCAAAAGAGAGGTGAGTGTTTGTAGTCCCTGAATGCTAACGGCAAAATGGGAGCAAGCTAGAGAATCTTCCAGAAGCTCTCTGGGCATCTAAACTGGTATATGCAGCACAGCAGGGAAATAAGAGAGACTGTAGCTCAAAAAAAAAAAAAAAAAAAAAAGGAAAGTAAGGACCAAGTTCCAAGGTTGTCCTCAGACCTCCATTGTATACCATGGTGTGTGCTCACCTCACACATAAACATGTACACACAGAAATATTGTATAAACACATATACACATGTAAATAAATACTTTTAAAAAGATAAGAGCAGAGGGACAAGAGAGACAGCTCAGGGATTAAGAGCACATGTTGCTCTTTCAGAGGATCTGGGTTCCATTTCCAGAACATACATGGTGACTCAAAAACATCTCTAGTACCAGCTCCAGAAGATTCATGTTCTCTTCTGACATCTTTGGGAACCAAGCATGTATGTGGTACCATGCATACATACAAGCAGGCAAAGAACTCATGCACATAAAATAAAGTACATAAATCTGAAAAGTAAACAATAAAAAATAAGAATAGAGTAGGACTTCAAACAAGGAATGATGAGAAATACACTCCTCAGGCTCATCATAGGGGTAGGAGGGAGAAGAGAAAAGCCTGTGGAGAGAGTGTGATCATAAAATAGTGAATTCTTGGCTTCTCATAAAATATTCCACACAAGTGGTGAACTATACAAAGAGGACTCTTTGAAAAGCACCTCATAAATCATGTCCACGAAATGTAATACACAAGTCCAGTTCTTTTTCAACCACCACACAGGTGCCTAACATAGCCTCCAATTTGTGGGGTCTGTGTTTTAAAATGCCTTCTCTCCCAGGGTCTCAAGGGGTCATAGAAAATGGAGAGACAGAGACAGAGACATAGAGACACAGAGACAGACTTTCCTCAGCCCCCAGCACCCCTGGGTATCTTAAAGATGCCAGATGCAGATAAATAAGAGTTTCATGTGTAGCATGATCTGGGAAAGAAGCCTTTCTTTTCTTCTCTAAGCTTCTGTTTCTACATCCTTGATGAGAATAGGACAGGCTAGATAAGTCTGTGGTCCTTAAGAGGTCCCTTGAAAGGATATTTGGAAATGTCAGGAACCAATTTCATTGTCCTGACAGATGTGTGGTGCTCTTTCCACCTCATGGGCTGAATCCCAAGGATGGTGACCAGCATCTGACATGACTGTCCCTATAAGAAAGAATGACTAGTAGTACTGTTAAGAAATCTTGGACTAGGGGATCTCACAGATCTCCCCTAGCTCAGACTCTGCAGCCAGCAATCTCTACTGCTGAAAGAAGATCCCAGGTAGGTTCCAAATGGTGATCACCACTCAGAATGACTTTTACTTAGATCAATATTCAGTTTAAACTTGGTCCTGACACATCATAATAGTGATGTATTGGAAGCATACTCCTTGCCAGACACTGGGCCTGCCTCATCTGCACTCTCAGAAGCAACTTATGAGGGCAAGGCAGTCAGCCCTAGTCAAGAGACAGGGTGGAAGACTAAAGAGAAGTTTTCATTTGCGGACATTCATAGTTAGGCTTCGATGAAAGAGACAGCACAGGGGGCGTGGTCGCCAAACATCATGACAGGGAACAGGTGCATGGGACTGACAGAAACAAAAAGCAGACAGTTGGAGAAGGGCTGGATTTGAGAGATCAACCTAATATTTGACCTTAGTCAAATTGTTTTATTTTTCTGAGTATGGTTTCCTCACTTCTTAACTGGGAGTCAAACAAACAAAAACAACAGTCAGGAGTAATATGAATATTTGATAAAAATGTAGAAGTTTTTAAACATATGTGAGATACATATTCAATGAATATGCAGCACATGGTGTCAAATTCCAATTATCAGTTTCTGTGAATATTTTTGTCATTACTATAATAATGTCTGTTGATCAGAGCTCCAAGGCTGGTATTATGCCACAAATCACAATGCAAGTCAATGCAATTGAAAAAGATAAATCTAAGGTCATCCTTCTGGGAATGGAGGGAGGCTTCAGTCCTCAGCTAGAGTCTTGAATGTCAAAGGAGAACACTCATCACAGTTCCAGGTAACTCTTGAGTAGTTAAAATTTGTTGGAAGTGGTAAGAAAATATAGCTTGGGTAAGACGTCGTCCAACATCTGTTGACCCCAGTTATGACCCCTTCTGACTCCCCCTGTTTCTGTCTCTCTGTGCCCTGTAGGAAGGCACACCTGATCCTGCGGCGGTTGGAGAGGGTCAGCAGCCATTGTTCTAGTCTCTTGCGAAGCGCCTACATTCAGAGCCGTGTGGATACCATACCCTATCTCTTCTGCCGCAGTGAGGAGGTCCGGCCCGCAGGAATGGTGTGGTACAGCATCCTCAAGGACACCAAAATCACATGCGAGGAGAAGATGGTGTCCATGGCCCGAAACACGTATGGGGAGACCAAAGGCCGGTGAGGGAGGGTACAACCCTCCTAGAGCACAGAGACGCTCTTAGGGGGAGCACTGCTTTCATGGATCCTGGGGCCTGGGTGGGCTGGGGGACAGTTGAAGGGCCTGGCACAAGACACTTGCCAGCAAGGCCAAAGCAAACTGTTTCTCCGTGGACAGACAGCAGAGAACTTTGTAACCAATGGAATTATTCATTTTTTTCTCTTTTATTTTTTCTAAGATATTATTTGACTCTATCAAATGTCTCTCCTTTTTAAATCTTTTCTTATGGATGGAAGTCATTGTGGAAGCAACAGCTTTCAGGCGGAGACCAAGTAGCCTTTCCTCTTCTTCCTCCCTTTTGCCATGGACCCCTGGAAGGAGGCCTGTGGAGAGACAATTTGACTACTTCAACATTAGCAAGGATGCCCTAGAACCGTTGCAGCAAGGAAGCTTGGGTCTTTAGGCCTTCTCCCTCCCTCCTTTTCCTCCTCACCTTTCTTCCTCCTCTTCTCCCTCTCCTTTCTCCTCTCTCTCTCTCTCTCTCTCTCTCTCTCTCTCTCTCTCTCTCTCTCTCTCTTCCTGGACACTATTGAGTTTGCTGGCCCACTGCTTCTTTCTGCTCCCTGTGGGTCTCTACAGGACTTTCTGTGCATTAAAATTCCTATTGTCTCTCTTTTTGCTTGGGTGATGTTTCTTACCAATGAATTATTATTGGTGGAAGTATTAAGGCAACTCCACATAGTTAAAAGAGAGGTTTATTTTGTGGGGTAACTTACAAGTAAAGGGATAGGTTACAGGGTCCGGGAAAGTTGAAGTGCAGTCCAGTGGTGTTCTCTGGAGAACTCTGCTCCGCTCAGTCTACCTCCAGCATCCAGGATCCAGGAACCAAGAGAGCCGGCACATCCGGGATTTGGGGTCTTAAGCACTCCTATCTTGGCCCCACCTTGTAGGTGTGACAGTTAACGGAAGCCTCAATGGGGGTGGCACTTTCAGGTCAAAGCTGGAACAGCTACCCACTACAAAGTATGTTTAAGGAACCTCTGTCTATTCGTTAAACAAACATTGATTTTTGAGATACTGTATGGAAGGCACAGGATGAACAAAAAAGAGAAGTTATCTGTCCTGTAGGAACCTGTAGTCTAGTGGTTACTGTAGAGCAATTTAGTATAGTGTCAGGCTGGGCTGGGAATGAGTGAATGCTTTCTATAGACATGTCTGGGTCATAAGACATTCTGGAGGAGTTAGAAAGTGCTTGCTTGAAAATGCAATAGCTTATCCCACAGAGTGAGGAGGAAAAGGGCAGACAAAAGTGAGAAAGGTAGGATATGCTCCAGGGAGAGGCAAGGCCATGGCAAAGGTGGGGGAAAACAAAATCTAGCTTGTTAAAGGGCCAAACAAGATTTTATTGAGTGTAGACAATACTAAATTTAGCACGAGCACAAGGAGAGCATTGTTTACTGGATCACAAATAACTTATCAGTGGCCACACTATTGAAAAAAATAATAGCCTCTCCCCCAGTGCCTATAACTCCCATAATCTCCCAGTGAGGAGTGAGGCCTCATGAGCCCCTTATTCTTACATGACGAAAAGGCAACAGATCCACCCTTGTGCAGCTCGTGTGTGCAGGTAACTGTGGCTGCAGTGAGTGAGTTCATGGGTACAAAGGTTGTGTCATGCATGGAAGAAGAGGGCATAAGGGAGGGTAGCGGGTGCTCCAAACTCAGAATGTATATGTATGAAATTGTAAATGAATTTTTTAAGCCCAAAGATTTAAAACTAGAAATAGGAACCAAAGTAAGAAGTAGTAGAAAGGAGGCTGGGCACTCAGCTGCTTGGGAAATCTTTGTCAAGAAGTGTCATATTTTGAAATAACCAGACACTATTGTATGACTTTAGCAAAGAATAGTCAGTATTCTTTAAGAAAAAATCCACTCTAAGTATAGTATCCAGAAGGAGTGGAGACAACCTAAAAGAGAAGCTAACTATTTTCTATTTCTATGCAAGAAATGGTGGCAGCCTAGATCTCGTAGTCATGAGGACACATTCCAACTATGGAATATTTACTTATTTGCTTATTTTACTTGTTTAATTTTATGCACACGTATAGAGGCAGAACTGAAATTTCAGTTCAAATGGCAACCCCACTGCTACCCTTGTGTTCCATGTGTGGAGGCAGGGGGTGTGGTGAGTTTAAAGAGGTGTTTGTACATTCTCAACATCTTACCTTTAACTCAGCTATGATGTTTCACTAGAGGGATTGAAACGCAGATCAAGTTATGTCATCATGAAACGAAGGTATCTGTCACAGAGAACAGAGTAGGGTACTCTGAGGATCCAGAGAAGGAAAAGATGTGGAAGCGTTTAAAAATACACCTATTTTTTTCCTTTTTTCTTTCTTCCTTCCTTTCTTTCTTTTTTTGTTTGATTTAATCAGTGCTTCTAAGATCAATTCTTGAAAGCCTATACATCGGGTTATATTCTCCAAGGTTTTGATCCACATGAGAAAAATGGGAACATCAATTGAAATTGCAATTCTCTCAGACAGGTTGGGTACTTAGGGCTCCCTTAATGTTCAGCATCATCTTCTCTGAAGAATTTAATTATGATGGAGTCAATACACCTGTAAGTATACAGGTAGAGCTTTGATGGTCAGTTCTTTCTGTAGTGTTGATGTTGCTTTTCTCAGCAACATTTCACCAGCAATTAAAGATAAATACAAATAAAATTAATAGTTACCATGTAATGAGTGCTTCTTCCATGCAAAACTTGTTCTGAATGCCTCTGTGTTTACCTTTTCCTAAACCTGAAGTCATGCCTTCTCTAGGCTAGCTTGTCATAGCAAAAGAAAAGGCTCAACTTAGACAGTTGTGGTGGCACAAACCTTTAATCCCAGCACTGACGAGGCAGAGGCAGGCAGATCTCTGTGAGTTTGAGGGCAGATTGGTTTACATAGTGAGTTCCAGGACAGCCAGAGATGCACAGTGGTGAGACCCTATCTCTAACCAACCACACATGCACCAACCCCCTCCCCATCCGAAAAAAAAGAAAAAGGAAAAGGAAAAGAAAAGGACTCAACGTAGGGAAAAATAGGACCCAACAACTGACAGAAAAGAAACTGCCCAGTGTGTTGGGGACAGTGATCTGAACCTGCAGAACTTTGACTCTACCTCCACCACTCTCCACCAACTATAACATTTAGGTGAGTCATTTGAAACCTTAGACTCATTTCCTTGTCAGTGAAATGGGTCCACAGAGGTCCTGCCTGGTGGGATTGCTGGACAAGTTGAGTGAATAAGAGCTAGGATGTACTTGACACCACTTATAGTGGTGTATGGAAGAGTTTCTTTGAATGCTAATGCAGATAATATCAAGACCATACATTATCTTAGGGGTAACATGAATTTTAGGGAGATCATTAGGAAAATTGGACTTAAAAAAAGGCCTATTGAACTCTGATTAGTAGGTGAAAGTAGGGGCCTAGAAAGATGGCTCAGTCAGCAGTGTTTGCTGCAGAAGAAGGAGCTCGGAAAGGTAAGACGGATGGCAATGGTGGAAGACATTGATGGCAACTTCTGGCCTCCACACCTGCAGGCCCACCTCCCACACAGGCCCACACCCACACCCACACACCCCCCCACACACATACTCCTAACCTCTTCACAAAGATAGAATTAATGACTAACTCTTGACTAACTCTTCTATCAGTTATGATACTATAAATACTATCAGATTTAACTCCAAGAGAGGTGTTCATAATGTCAGAATTTAGTACAATATCATTATGGCCCCATAAAACCACGTGGTTTTTCTGAAGCTCTCCGGGATGATGGTGGTCTCTAGATACTTCCTATGAGGCTGCACCTAGCTCCTTCTCCCCTCTACACCCTCACTGGTTTCAGCTTCCTTTCTGTGTACTGTGGAGTGCCTTTTTCAGCCATTGTAAGAGAGTAGGAAGCCAGAAGCTTGGTAAGACAGGTGTGTGTGTGTGTGTGTGTGTGTGTGTGTGTGTTTATGTGCTCTGCCATGGCAGCAAAAGAGGTTAGACCAATATTTGTTAAGATGGTTCACTGGAAAAAAGGAAAATTCTTCAACTGTGAATGCAGCTGTTGGGCCAGGAGCCCTGGCATCTGTACAGCCGGATTGATTCCGGTGTTGCCACAGAAAATACCAGGGAGCTGACATTTCACTGGGGGTAAGGATGGGACTTCCCATGTAGTTTCTCTACCATCAGATAAAGAAGTTGTGAGCACACAGAGGTGTGCGCTAGAGGTGCATAGGAAATCACCACTAGCTGGCTCCTTCTTTATTATGGTCAGGAACTATCTTCTCAGGACTGAGGAGATGGTTAAGAGTGTTAAGAGCATTTACTCTGAAGTTTTGAGATTCTGAGTTCAAATCCACAGAACTGACATAAAAAACTGACCTGGGTATGAATTCCTGTAATCATGTCATTGGGGGCAGAGACAGAGACAAACAGGGTCTAGAAGCTCAAAAGAGCAAGCTTCAAAGTCAAAAAAACACCCTCCCTGTCTTTTTGTTTTGTTTTGTTTTTTCGAGGCAGGGTTTCTCTGTGTAGCTTTGCGCCTTTCCTGGGACTCATTTCGGAAATCATCCTACCAATGTCTCTACAGACTCATGTCACTGAACCATCTATAAAGCATTCATGCCCTGTTGTGATTCTGTTTTCAGGAAACTGAGATTTTAGGCAAACCTGCTCTAAATGCTGCACCTCATAAGTGATGATATTGGATTACTGGTGACTAAACTCTGGCAGGTAAAGGAATTCCATTTGGTGAGCACTGTGTTTGCTACAGCTGAAAACAAATGGATGCAACATCTCTTTGTTGCATATGTCAATAGCTCTTTCCTGAGTCTAAAGCTAAGTCTACCTTCCAGCTGGGGCCTGAGGATTATTTTCCAGGTGAGGGACACTGAGACAAAGAAGACTCAATTCTGCCCTTGAGGATCTCCAAGAATTTAACTAACTAAACACAGTGTGATAAAAATCAGACACGCTGAAATCAAGCCCATCTGATTTTAAATATTAGCTAGGAAATTTACAGGGTAGGGGAAAGGCTGAACTCAGAGAGAAGTCTGGAAGGCAAACTGGACAAGTCTTGCTAACTAAGAACCTGAAGTTAGGCTTGTAGACAGCATGTAATCTGCACTAAGTCTCAATTTCTTCACCAGCTGAGGGGTTAAATACATCATTTCTCATGAATGCAGAGAATATTAAGTGAAAATTGGAGATGTTAGTAACTTTTATGTATAAAGTTATGATCATGACTTATTTATACAAGAAAGGATGGGTGTTATGGTCTTTGCCACCAATGCAGTCTTCATGTGGATGAATTGTACGTACAAGAGATCAGCAAGCAGAGCAGGAAAGAAAGCAAAAAGACCAGCATTTCCTTGAAAGTGTGCTATGCTTGAGGAAAAACAGTCTGAGCGGCAAGGCAGATGGTGTTTGGAGAGGTGGTCAGAACCAGTTGTACTAGTCATTGAAAGTAGGAACGTGGCATGCATAGATCATCATTTCTGAAGACCTATCTGCTTTCACGGTAGAAAAATAGGGAAAGGACACATAGCTGGTGGCACATGGAGACTATATATTCTTTAGAAGGGAGATGGAAAAGCCTGAGTTGAGGCCATGGGAAGGAAATACTGGATTTGAGGCATGTTAAGTAAGTTGACTCAAGACAGACTTGCTAGGTAGTAAGCCTGATGACTCGGGTATTCTGTCGGCCACGGCTGTGTATGTCAGGATGAGTAGAACCAGCTGCAGAATGAAACAGCTATGGAATCCCGTGGGCTCAATGAGCAGTGCATGTATGAAGCATGATTTGTATCATGCAAATACTTTACACCACAGTGGTTCTCAACCTCCCTAATGCTGTGACCCTTTAATGTAGGTTCTCATGCTGTGCTGACCCAATGAATTTTATTTTTGTTGCTACTTTGCAACTGTAATCTTGCTACTCTTAGGAATCATAATGTGGACATTTGTTTTCCAGTAGTCTTCTAGGGCTCCCAACCTACAGATTGAAAACTGCTGCTAGTGTCAAGACCATTGTTTAAGTGGAAATCCTGCATGGGCCTTTGTTTGACTCTGAACTGGTACAATGGTATATGACATTGAGCAGTCACTTGTCCTGTGTACACTCAGTTCTCCATATTATGCCACCAAACTGGGAGAAGTATATGTGTGTCCTGGGCATGAGGGATGATATCACATGATGTTTTGTGTACAAAGAAACATATCACTTCTTTTCCCCTTTTCTATTCACCATCTCCCTTTGAGGTGTCTCTGATGACCCTAGGAGTGATTGGTCTCAGTAAGGTCAGAGAAGGTCATAGGGAACTGGGGTCCCTGACTTTTAACTTTTTCCTATTATTTTTTTTAATTATCACAAAAACTGCTGGTTAATGACCTAATAGCCCTAGGCAAATGACAACTCACCTGTGCCTTTGTTTCTCTTTTGCCATTTGGGGAAAATAGCCATATTCCTCTTACGGTCCTTGAAATGATTAAATTGGTCAATAATGTCAGATACTGAGAATAGCACCCAGCATGCAAGAAGTTCTACATAAGCACAAATCACTGTGTTCATCCTTATACTCAATTCTTAGTCTCCAGGCACATAAAAATCTTAAAAATGCCTATATATATCAGTCTCTGCTGTTTCTGCTCTTTGAGAATTGTTTTATAGCTTGGAACAATCTGGCTGAAATATCATTAACTAGTTCTCTGAGAGATTTTGCTTCTTTTAGAAGCAACTGATATTTTCTCTTCTGGATTCTGAGTGTGGACTTAATGTCTTTGTTTTAGTTCTTTCTGTATCCCTTATTATTCTCTTTTTAGGACTGTCAGGAATACAAAGGCATGGTCTAGATCAGATTCTCCATGTATTCTAGAACTCCGCACTGGATTTAGCTTCTAGCTGACTGTCAGTAAAATTGAGCCTGATTCTACATGATGTCCTTGAGAGAAGATTCCCCAGAAACACCAGAAGACCTGTGATCCTTTGAGAACAGTGACCCTTCCAATTTGTACCACCAATGCAGCATACAAGGGGCCTGGAGGGAAGGTCATAGCCAAACAAAACCCACTAGCTTTGTGTGGGGTACGCTTTTAATTGGCCTCTGCCCATAAAACTGCCAGAACCTGAAAGGTGTTCACTGTCTGTCTCCCTTTGGAAACTTTGCCCCATGTGTTTGTACATATTATAGCCAAAGCCAAGCTGCCCTGCTTGCCTGTTTTACAAGGGTTGGCAGCAGGAAAGGACAAGGATCTACAGGTGTGTCCTGCTGGACAAGCAGCCATGTGTGCCTCTCTCCCTCTCTCTCTCTCTCTCTCTCTCTCTCTCTCTCTCTCTCTCTCTCTCTCTCTGTGTGTGTGTGTGTGTGTGTGTGTGTGTGTGTGTGTGCATCTGTGTAAGTGTGGCAAAGAGGTAAGGAAGGTTTTCATTTTAGGTGGTAGTGAGTATCTAGTTCATATTCTTGATACAGATGTGACACTGGCAGGCTACAATTTCTCTCCAGAGGCAGTCTCTTCCCAGATGTGCCTTCAGTGTCTCTTCCTGTACAGTTGCTTGCACTAGAGCTTTCTTGGGCAGTCATTCAGCTTTCATGTTCTAGGACATGCAAGCTCTTCTGGCCTGCTGTTAGAAAAGTTAGAGGCAAGCCGTCCTGGGTATTTGCAGAGAAAGTTGGTGTTTACAAAGCAAACTCTTGGAAAAAAAGAATGACATTTTCCAGGAAAGCTGCTCTGAACATCCAGATTCATGATAAAAGAGAAGCCTTTTCTTCTCCTAGACTCCATATTCCCATGATGGTACCACTGAGGCAGGTTCTAGATGTGCTTCTGTATGTCTGTTTTCCCCTGTGCTTTGAGATCCTAGATAGGACTCTGTTGTGTGTTTCTGGTATTCTAGGATAAGGTGAACTGTTGATAAAAGGCTCAGAAAACATAAGCAAATACAGTGCCATGATATCTCAAAACCATTCTTACTCATACCTACTAGGGCAGAGCTCATGAGCTGTATGGACCTTGTGGATAAGGGCATGTAGGATGAGATGAGGTTTCAAGTTCACACAGGATCTCTTGACCAGAATAGGCCTGTGAGCTTCTTCCTTCTGAATCCCATGCTAATTCCCGTTGGACTTTACTAACTTGTTTGGAGATGGGTGAGGGCCCCCTGATGCCCGCAGAGAGTGTGTTTGGAGATGGGTGAGGGGCCCCCGACGCCCGCAGAGAGTGTGTAGAATGTCTAGCCTTGGAAACTTTCCTCTCAGTTAGAGAATCAGATGAGAAGGACAAATTGCAAAAACAAGAGCAATGCCTGCCACTTGAGCGCTGTCCCTGGCCAGGGCCTATGCCAAGCATGCTAGTTACAACATCTCTCTTCGTTTTCATCCGCACTCCATATGCCAGCTGTCAACACTCCCATCTCAGAGAACGGAGCATGGGCCTCAGGGAGGTGGTTCCTGGACCCAGGTAGTTAGTGAGAAGCCAGAATACCGATCGAAGTTTATACATAGAAGCCGAACAACTCCAGCCTCATAAGCAGCATTTCAGGGACCAATGCTCCCGTTTTAGAAATGCAGAGACTGAGAGTCAGGAAGGAAAATGAACCTGACCAAGATCATAGAGATGGCAGAACCAGGAGTGGATTATCCCGATTTTTATCTCCAGTGCATTCCTGACCCCACAATGACCCAAGGCCCAAACTTGTTCTTGAACTCTGGGCAGGTAGTGAAGGCAGGGGAAAGGGGAAAAAAAACAAAAAAAAACAAAAAAAAAAAAAACTACCTCTTCCCAGGCTCAAGGCATGTGCCAAGTCAGGCCGGCCTCCCCAGGTGGTTTTGTAGCACAAACAACAGCTTGCTTGTGGTTCACTAGGTTTTACGGTCAGAGATGACGTAGTTTCTTCACTCGCTTGCAGGCTGTTCAGCTTTACAGAGAATAAACAGTCTTCCTGCGGCAGAACAAGGAGCAATTGCTTAGACAGGGTCCTCTGCAGGAATTCACAGGACCAGGACAAGCTTTGCCCTCTTAGGAAATAAAGCCATGGCCTACGGAATATGCTGCCCTAGGCAAATTTCATTCTTTCCATGGATCTTGATTCCCCACGCAATGTAATTTACAGATCTGATTTGTTAGTTTTTCTTTTCTTTTTACTTTTTTTCTTTGTCGCTTCCTTCCTTCTTTTCTTTCTTTCCTTTTTTCCCTTTCTTTCTTTCCTTCCTTCCTTCCTTCCTTCCTTCCCTCCCTCCCTCCCTCCCTCCCTCCCTCCCTCTTTCTTTCTTTCTTTCTTTCTTTCTTTCTTTCTTTCTTTCTTTCTTTCTTTCTTTCTTTTCGTATATTTATACAGTGTTCTGTCTGTATGCTTGCTTGCATACCAGAAGAGGGCATCAGATCTCATTTTAGATCGCTGTGAGCCACCATGTGGTTGCTGGAAATTGAACTCAGAACCTCTGGAAGAGCAGCCAGTGCTCTTAACCTCTAAGCCATCTCTCCAGCCCCTTACAGATCTCATTTGAAATATCCAAACAATCTGGGACCTTAAGGGGGAAGAAAGATTTCTAGGTCTTATTCACAGAGATGCCAACTGAATAAACCTTGGAATTAATTTGTACCTTCACAATCTGTTTTAGGTAGTTTTGATATGTGTCTTATCTTTCAACTACAGATCTAGGTGATTTCCAAATTACCATCCCACCAGGGAACACAGTCTGTACATTTACACAGGGAACACATCCAAGTCTAGCCCCATCTTCATATAGCTTAACCCTAGGTGTTCAACTGAAGGAACAGGAGTTTTCTTTGTTGGGTTTCAATCAAGAAAATAGAGTTGAAACAAGATTACATCTGCTCAGGGATTCACCTTATAAAATGCTGCTTGGTTGGGTGTGGTAGAGTGAAGGAAGAAGGTGGTATTCAGTTCTCCATCACTAGGGTTAGATATCAAGAGCATCTAAGTAGAGATGACATTCATGAAATAAGGAGCAAGATGCCTATGGGAACAGTTGTTGGTGGGTGCAATCATCCTGGGGCATGAATATGATTCTTTATTATAAAACTTGAATCCAAATACAACCCCCCACTACCACCAAATGAGAACTTTACATCTTTGGTACTTGTTCTGCTCATCAGCAAAACAGAAACCACTAGAATAATTATATGTGTAGAATGCTTAAAAAACATCATAACTGGGTAAGAAAGACTGACCTAGAGTGTGATAAATACCAACTTCTCAGTGAGGGCTCATGCTTGCTCATTCTTTAGCTTTCTCTTGTCCATACCCGTGACATTGCATTAGTTCCTACAAAACCTAACTAGAAGGAAAAAGCTCAACACCTAACCTCATGTCCTATTGCATAAGGAACTGGAACTTTCTCTAAAAAACAAACAGTAAAAATCAGAACAAAGGATAGTTTGGGGACACAGGGGTTTCCTTCATTAGCTAAGAGAATGTGCCATGGGTTACACATGAACCTTTTGGCCCTCGTTCCTTTTCAATGAAACTTCTATTTATCCTAGTGTTCATGTGATATAACTACCAGGGAGGGTACTACAGGATTGTATGGAGGTAACATAACTTTAAAGGCAGGGACACAAACAAGGATGGCACTAAACCTTATCACTTCCTTTGTTTTCCTAATCAGACCACAAGGCAGAAGCCAGTTAAGGCATTTCCAGGTTCTGTTGTAGCCATGGCTTGTCTCTAGGATCCATTGTTTTATGCCTTACATCCAAGCATCACCAAAGCTCTTCAAGCTTTGCTGCCTGAGTTCTACTTTCTCAGACCTCCACAGCTTTGTTCTGAGACAGTTAGTCCTCAGTTGTAACCTGCCATTTTGGGGGATAGGTGAAGTGAAGAATCACCTTTGTTTGTCCCATTTGGAATAGCTTCTATGACTCCAGATGACTCTTATTCTCAACACTCAGGCATCTGATGGCATGTGAGTCAATTAGAATTCTACTCCCAGGGCTCTGAATCTTCAACAAAGTGATACATATAAAGAACAGCTAAGCTGACCTGTAAAATCTAGATAAGATTTTAAAAAATATTTTTATCAATTCTTTGATCATTTCACACAATGAATTATGATCATATTCACAATGCATTTTGATCACAGTCACACACCACAACTCCTCCCACAACCATCCTCACCTTTCTCCCACCCAATTAAAACTGTCTGTTTTTTATTTGATTGTTTGTTTGTTTTTAAACCCATGGAGTCTAGTTTCTGTTATGCAAATACTCTTGGGTGTGGGTCCTACGCTGGACAGCAATCAACCTTCCTGTGGCCACACCCATAATGAAAACACAAGAAGAAGAGAAGCAGGGAGATTCAAGGGAGATGCTGGAGAGGTTGGAAATACAGTATGGAGTGGAAGTAATTGAGCCACATGACAGAATATAGATTAATAAAAGCAGGCTAATTTAAGTTATAAGAGTTAGTGGGATAGTCTAAGCTAATGGCCAAGCTATCATAATTGATATTAAGTCTCCATGTCATGATTTCACGGCTCTCAATTCAAAAACAGTCCAACAACAACCAGGCTTTTCCTTTTGGGTCATCAAACAATTCCCAAATCATGACATGCAGACTTCTTATTAGTTATGAATGCTTGGCCTTAGCTTACCTCTTATTTTAATATTTTAATCTGTTTCTCTTTATCTACATTTTGCTTCAGGGCTTTTTACCTTTTTTTCTTTCTGTATGTCCTACCTTCCTGCTTCTCCTGTGTTGCTGGCCCCTGCCTGGCTTCTGGCCCCGAGTGTGCTCCTCTCTTTCTCCCTCACTCACTCTTCTTCTTTTCTCTGGAGCCAAGATTTCTCCTCCTACTTATTCTTTCTGCTGACCAGCCCCACCTATCCCTCTCCTGACTGGCTATTGGATGTTCTGCATTTTATTAGACCAATCATGTGCCTTAAGCAGGCAAGGTGAAACAAATGCAACACATCTTTTCATAATTAAACAAATGAAGCACAAACAAATGTAACACATCTTTACATTATTAAAAAATGAAGCATAAACAAATTTACAGGGTTAAAGTAATATTCCACAGCATAAACAAATATAACACATGTTTACACAGTTAAAATAATATTCCACAACATATATAACAACACACACACACATATATAGTTTCATTAGACTGGCTTACAGATGCCAATGACTGTCTCACAAAAAAAAAAAAAAAGATTGAGAATCCAGTAGTGTACAGTCTATGAGTCTAGATGTCTCAGCAGTCCAGCTTTGGAGTCTGGGAGGATTCCTAGAGAACTGCTGGTCTTTAGTCATGTTGGAATCCTGAAAAAAGTCAGATTTAATACTGGTGAAAGCAACAGGATAAATTAACTTGCCAGCGAGAGTGAAGACAAGCAGGCAAAAACAAAGTTTCCTTCTTCCATGTTGTTTATCTGGGCTGTCACCAGAAGGTGTAGTCTTTAGGGTGTGTCTTTCTGCTTCAAATAATCTTATTAAAAAAAACATCCCTCACAGGAGTGCTCAGGAGTCAGGATCCCATTTAATGACCTATATAGTCAAGTTAACAACCAAGATTTGCCATCACAAGTCTACCCCTGATTACCCTGACACACAATCAACTTTCCTTGTGACATGCTTAATTTCCAAATGAAAGCAATAACCAAGTTATAATTCTGCCTAACATGATGTAACTATCCAACATTCAACTACAAAGACATTGTGTATTTTAAGAGGCAGCAAATTCCCTTGAGGAATGAGTCTTTTACTATCTCATAACTTAAATAGGACAATATAAATTTACAATGCTTAATCACTGATAAGATCTCAAGAATGTTGCATTGCACGATTAAAAATAGAGGAAAGAAAATACAAACATCTGCTTAAATATGTGTATGTATGTACAAACGTATTCTGAACAAAATGCTACAGGAACACTCATGTCAATTGCAATCCTTGTTTCTGCAGTTGGTAACATGGCCCTAGCTGTTGTTTATAACTCACCTTCCTCTACTACCCATTGTGAAATAGCCTCACTCAAAGCCAAGCACATACAGTAAGTTTCTCCCGGGCCATAGTCCGTTCTTTCCTCCTGCCATCCATGGATCCTGCCACATATATTCAACTACTCTCCATCTTTTCTTTCCAAGTCTTCCTTATATCCTCAGAGACAGGACTTAACATTTGTGCTAGTATTCTTATGGAGGAATTAGCACATTCTAGGTTCTGTACTGAGCTTAGGCAATATACAGCCATGATAACTGCTCCTCCTGGGAGACCCTCAAGCACCAAGAATTGCTTCCAAACATGGAAGTTGGCTGCAAAGTTCTAGGCTTTGTGACTTGTCTTCCAAAGTCTGTATAGTCTCCAGTGACAGACAGTTTGATGCTCCAGTCACCTCCAGGCCCTCAGTGACAGCATGGTGCCTGGCAGAAAGTTCATGCTAAATCAGTGTGTGCTGAACTGAATTGACTTACTTCAGGGTCTCCCTACAAAGCAGACTCAGCCTTACATGCAGAACAGCTTTGAGAGCTAAGCCAGGCACTGCTGTGTTTGGGAAAGCAAATAGGAAAAAAAAGGGGGTCTGGAAAAAAGTCACAGTAGATGTGTGCTTTGCCTCAATGAGGCATTCTTTTGCTGTTGGTCTAATTTAAAAAAATCACCTTCTAGCAGTAGTCATGACCCAATAAGCACTTTGGTGACTGGATGGAAATATTTCATCTGAGGGCTAGTAAAAACCCCAGTAAAAGGGATTCCCATGCCCCCCTCCCCCCACACCTTCCTTCTTTTCCAAGAAGCTTTAATGGACCCTCAGTACAGCTCTGACATGATGGAAACTGCTAAGAGATGGAATTTCCACACTGGAAGGAGAACACAAGAATGTTATTCTTCTCACTGCAACCTTGGCACTGGCAGGGTGCCCTGGTGGGAGAAGGGTTGTGAGCAGAAGGGCAACAGAGGCTGAGATGGTGGCATGCAGAGCTTCCAGATGTTTGCTCCTTACAGATGGGTGGTGATGGCTTGTCACGCACATCTGGGAGATGCTGCTCGCATGGTTAACATCTGGACAGCAGTTTACCAGTCTTCCTCACTGGTGCCTCTAAGCAGATTCCTCACAGGAGAGCAGGTAGCCTTGTGTCCAGTAGATCAGCAAGGCCCTAAAACTGTCAAAACCCTCTAGTATACAGTGACAGCGTCAATGATGACAATGAAAACAACAGAAGCCAGCACCTACAAAGTATTTTTTTACAGGCTGGAGACCAGCCTAAGCACTACACCCAAGTAGTTCACTTAACATACATAGCATTTCCTCATAGTGGACATGCTTGTCACCAATTCGCAGACCAGTATGATGAGTCACACGAAGGTAAAGAAATTTGTTCAAAACCAGAAAGTCACTGGGAAAACTAGACGTTAAAACAAGACAGTTTGTTTCCAAAATCTACTTTCTTTATTATTTATTTTTTCTTGGTGCTAGTGACAAAGCCCAGAGCCTCACTCATGGTGATATATTGACTACCATTGAGCTACGTGTCTCCCCTGAATCTGTGTAGTTAGTCTTCATTTCTTGCCTACCTATCTTCCTGCTGAAGGTGAGGAGAGTAGGGAGCACATTCCTTATTTTACTTCATTTTTTAAAATAACATTGTGAATATAAAGATGAAAGTGTATTGAGTATGACCTTAGCTATACATGCCATTATCTAGGAGATTGTTCTATCTCTAACTTCTTAAACTATTCAGGACATATACTGGACTCTTAAAAACTATTTGTTAAGTGAATGGATCATCCTTATTATTATGTAGTTCATAGTCTAGAGGAGAAAGGCCCATAAAGGATCATATATTTATTTTGTTATGTCTGACATAATAATGATGACATATGTAACAGTGTTGAGAGTTATGGCATACTGTACTGCTGGGGTGGATGAGCACAGAAATGTTGAAGATCTCTCAATACTACCAGTATTTTGGCATACCTGAAATGGGTAGGTGCCATAGGTTGAGTATCTATCAGAGATATCTGGACATGGAAACAGGAATATGTCTGAGAACATGTGTATTATCTTATGTGGCAGCAATCAGATTTTTTTTATAACAAGATCATACTGTGTTTTAGATTTTTGTGGGCCACACAATTTCTGACATCACTCCTTATCTCTGCATTATGAAGGTAGCCATATATAGAATATGAAATAATGAACACAAGGTTGTTCGTCTATAAAACTCTGCTTTTGTGTGTGTGTTTTTGTTTTATACAAAAGTATGCTGAGTGAAATTTGCCAATGCCTGTTATTGGTTGTTGGATACTAATGATGTGCTGTTGTTTGATTGGGATTTCTTCCTTTTTCCTTAAGCATTTTTCTAAGCACCTGTTAGGTACTATGCATAACAGCAAGTGTGGTGAACTCTGACAGCCTGGTAAATGCTGTGGAGGGTGGAACCACAGAGGTCAGACAGACATCACTAGCCCAAACCACGCTAATACCTGATCTCTTCCCTACAGGAAGAATAAGGAGATGTGTGTGTGTGTGTGTGTGTGTGTGTGTGTGTGTGTGTGTGTGTATCTGTCTGTCTGTCTATCTGTCTGTGTGTCTGTGTGTGTGCTTCCAGACATGTATGGAGTCTTGGCAGTAACAAAGAACCACGAGAATAGAGAATTTAAAGGAATTGAGCTTGTGTGTAGTATAGATTGTCAGAGGAAGTGAGTAAACATTGGTAGTGAACATTAAATATCACTTGCAGTAATACTGCTGAATAGATACCAAGTTTGGGCCACTGGTACCATTTTAAGTTACTCAATAGACAAATTAAAAATTCCAAAAGGAAGGAGGTGAGTTGCAATTTAATAATCCATTTTATTTAAGTCAAAAGACACAAAGTATTGTCATTTCAATATGTGTCATATGTGCATACATGGCCAATGAGATTTTGTATGTGTGTGTGTGTGTGTGTGTGTGTGTGTGTGTGTGTGGTGTTTGCCTGTGTGTGTGTGTGTGTGTGTGTGTGGTGTTTGCACAAGTTCTTTGAAACACATTGAGAATTTTCCAGTTCCAGCACATCTTAGGTTAAACTAGACAGCTTTCAGACTGATTAGTTCTCTAACCAAGTATGGCTAGTGACAATCAGAATCAAATTTCTTGGTTCAAATCCAGATTTCACCTTGCCAGCCCTGTGACATTGGGAAAATTATCTTAAATTCATCATATCACTTTTTCCATTTGTAAAATGAAGATAGTAATGATTATGCCTTCCTTAATGGTTTTAAGTGTATATTAAACGAGTGAGCCAATAGAAGCTGAGAAATGAGTAAGTACAAATTAACTAGATAGCATCAAGTGTGAGTTTTTTCAGAAAAACAACAGCATGAATCTAAAGGTCAGAAGTATGGGAAGATAGTATGCTCAAGTAACAAAAGGAAGTTATTTTGCCAAAGACAAAGTTATTTTGCTCAAAGAGAGCTAAGAGGGATGTTATTAAAAAAATAAGTAAATAAATAAGCCGAGTAAGGTGGGTAGCATCTACAGAGAATAGTAGATAAGTGAGCCCAGACTTCACAGAGAAGCATTCTTGAAAAAATGAGCATATTTACAAACTTCAGGCTCTGAAGATAACCTAAATTTACAGATGAATGAGGTCCCAACAATTGGAGCTTTGTGGATGTGTGCAGGTGCTTGAAATGAAAACATTGGCAGGGAGCTTTGTGGAAAATCTTTTAAAAATATCAATAGGGACAAGCATTTGTAACAACCTGTGGGGAATCCATTCTGGTAACAGAAAAGAAATGCCCAGCTTTGCATTCATGGTCTTGGGTAGTGTGCTGAATGTGTGGAAACCAAATTCTGGCTTTGGCTCTTTTTAAAGTGGTGGTTGGAAATTTCGTTTCCAAGGTGTGTGCTGCTGGAGTTGATGGGAGGAGAGAAAAGGGGAGCAGGAGAGGGAAAGAGAGAGAGGTAAGGAGATGGGGAAGGGAAGATGGAGAGGCGATGGGGTGGGGAGAGGAGAGAATGAATGTGTATAACTAAATGGATAGGGTATGTACTTTGTGTCATGGAATGGAGATAATGGGATACCTAGTCACTACCTTCCTGCACATGCTCTATGGTACCTTAACATGATTTAGTCCCTAAAAGGAATGTGTTCTTTATGGTACAAGGATCTTAAGCATAACGAGATATTCCTTTCTGTATAAGGAAGACAAACCTCTGCAATGACCCTTAGAGAATACAAAACTCAAACTGAAGCATGAGCAGCAATTTTGTCTCTGTGTAGCTCTCTGATGTCACCTCTAAAACTTTCTTCGCCAGTGTGGTCCCTTAGTCTCCTTTCTCATCCTAGGATCTGGTGAGCTCAACACTTGCTACTTTTTGAATAGCCATGCCCTAGTTCTCTCTTAAGTTTGATATCTATTATTACCTCTGCCAGTATCATTTATCATTGCCCACTGGGTTGGCTTCTCCTAGGTAAAACACTCCCACATACACAAACACACTGTGTGCCAGTGAGCTGGGTGCTAATATCTAAAATTAGATGGTAAAGCCTAGATGATTCATAGGAATCCATATTAACCCCGTATTACAATGGCTATCTATCAACTTTTGCTGCTATTAAGCTTAAGTAGTTTCCATCCTTGGGGTATTTGACTATCAGTATAGGCTTTTGCTTTAAAGAGACTCAAAATATGACAAGAAAAGGTCTGGTTTATACTGTATAAATCTCAAGGTAAGGGTTTGATTTAGGGGCTGTTCACTATTTTTAAAAAGTCAGTATAACTCTGAGCCTCGGTTTCTTTAATCTGAGAGACTGGGTCTTGTGATTCCTATAATCACAGTGTTTTGTTAGAATTGAAAGAAAAAAAAAAACACTGATCCACTTCCTCATATTAAAGCAATATATGCTTCCTCCACACTTGCTTTTCTTGTTATCCCTTTGAAGCATATTCCAGGAACTATGGGATTGTGCTGATTTTAATTTTTCAAATTTGTCTTCACTCCGGACCCATTCAATACCTTGGGCTTGCAGCCAAGATTTGTCTAGTTTCAGAGAGATGGAAACAAGCTTAATGGCTTGCAGAACATCTGTCTTGGTGATACGAAAGTGATGCGAGTTTTCTCCATGTAAATACCAGAGAGCTGAGAGGAGTGTAAGACACCTCCTCGCCTACCTGCCTCCTTTTCTGCAGCAGAGTACTTCCTATTATGAGACTCAGAGATGTGGGTGGGAAATGTAGAGGATAAAGGGATTGGTGAGCATCGTTTCCTGAATACCCACTGGACTCCTTGCTAGGCACTTCACTTAAACTGCTCATTGTTTTCCTAGGACATCCCAGTTTGCATGGGGGAGTTGAAAGAACTAAGAGGTAGAGTCTTGCTCACGATAACATAGTGTTTACAGCTATGATCCCAGATCCCTTCTGAGACCTCCCCCAAAGCTTTCCTCCTATTGAGACCTCATCATGATACTTCCTTTGTGAGAGCATTAACTCTGTTTCTTTAGTTATGTATTTTGTTTTGGTTTGTTTTTGAGGCAAGATCGTATATGTTCCAATCTGGCCTGAAATTCACTATATATCTGAGAATGACCCTGAACTTCGGATCCTTCTGCCTCTACCTCCCTCCTACTTGAGTAATAGGCATGTATCATCATGCACTATTTTATGCAATGCAGAGATCAAACCCAGTGCTTTCTGTGTGGTAGTCAGCACTCTATGTTTTGAGTCACATGCCCAGAAGGATAGTACTCGCTTTTCCAAATCTTGATCACCTCATTTCACTTTATTTTCCTGAATTGTAGAAAAAGACTCTAAAGATAACTTTATCTAATCACATCATTTAACAGGCAGTGGAAGTTTTTAAAAAGTCCTGTGACATTTTCAAATAAGCAGTGATCATTGCTTTTCCTGGACTACCCAGTGTTTCCTCAGGTATTCATATGTATCAACTCTTAATCCCTCTAATTTCTGCTTTTCCACTGCTGCTTATAGGGACTCCCTAACAGCTCATAACTATTGCATTCCCTACTTGTACCCCCATTACCCTCTCAAATATCGAACACCTCAGTCCTTTTCAGTTCCTTGAGAGCACTGTGCTTTATGTTTAAAGTCTTTGATAGGATGATGGATGTATCCGCTGGTTTCATTGCGTTGTCACAGCCCCTACATTTTCTCATTACCAGCTCCTGTCTTCCAAAGGCAAGGGGCTTGCTCAAAGTCACAGGGCAGGTTGTACCTGAACTTTGTTCCCTCCACAGCAACACTTGCTTTCAACTTAAACCTTGTTCCTTTAGTGTTTGAAACATTTACTCAGAGAATGAAGGATTTCTCAGTCATGTCACTTTGATTTTATAAAGTTTTTTTTTAATGTTGATAGTAAACTGAATATTAACTGCAAAGCAGAAAACATGATGTATGAGTGTTATCATCCAAAACTAGTTATGGAGCCAGGCATGGTGGCACACACCTTTGATCCCAGCAGAGGCAGTTCGATTTCTATGTTTGAGACCAGCCTGGTCTATAGAGCAAGTCTTAAGACAGATAGGGCTACACAGAGAAGCCCTGTCACAAAAACAAACAAAGAAATCCTAGTTATGGGTGTAGGAGTATTAGGCAATGCTTTTCATTGTTTGGTTAGGGGCTTCCCTCCTGACTGTCAGTATAATGTGTCTTAATGATTTCAAAAATATGTTATGGGTATTCCTGACTTCCCTTGTCTTGATCTTACATATAACTCTAACTGTCCCCCTAATAGTACTTTCGTATAAAACTATAAGACTTTAAGCATCAGCACACTAGTATGTAATCCGAGCTGCCTTTTGGTGGTGCTGCCAGCCAGCAGCTCAGCGGACAGTGCCACTGTTATAGAGATACCCATGCAAGTATTGTGTGTTTATGGTTTATTGTTCTTACTAATTCAAAAGATGTTCAACAGTACAATTGGTAGGTTCTTAATGCCTGCCTCAAGCACCTCTCGTCTCAACATGAAAAGAGCCAATGCAACCTGTGTGCAGTAATGCTCTTAATTCCTAAAAACTTCTCTTTAAAAAGGGACTCAATTAAGAACATTATGAAGAGGTTCAGCAGTGGTGGCACACACCTTTAATCCCAGCACTCAAGAGCCAAAGTCAGGGGGCTCGGGTTAGAGGCCAGCCTGGTCTACAGAGTGAGTTTCAGGATAGCTAGGGTTACACAGAGAAACCCTGTCTTGAAAAACAAAATGAAACAAAAAAACAAAAAACAAAGCAAAAAAGAATCTTATGAAGTTGATATTTTATTTTCATTTCACAGATAGTAAGACAAAACCTTAAAACAATTTAATAACTTTCCAAAGACGGCCTAGCTACTTTCTAGCTACTGGTGACTGATGAACAATAAAATGTTATACATGGATAGAAAGCAGCAATATTTCAGTCTCAGCTATCAGCTCACATGATGGACTGGATGATTAAGTGTTCATTGTTTTCTTATCTAATTTACTATTTTTAAGGTAACATCATTTTGAAAACTTTATACATATACATTGTATTGTGATCAAATTCACCCGTCATCGTCTCATTCCCCTCCTGCCTCTGCAGAGACCCTTCTTCTCAGTTAGTCTTCTCACTTTATTGTTTTCTGTCCCACACTTTAATTAGGTTTGCTTGTTTGAGCTTGGGTAGAGGGCCGTTTACTGGAGCATGGGCACCTTGCCAATGGATACAACACTGAAGAAAATCACACCTCTCTTCCCCTGCAACCATGAACTGTCAGTGGCTCCTTAAGGAGAGAGGCATCACAATCACCCCACCCCCACCAACCCCTGATCCATGATGGAATGTTGAAGAACCCCCCTGTTTCTCACAGGTTTGTATACTACCAACATCTGTAGTGAGCTCAAGATTGCAAGGACCATGTTACACACAGAAGACAGGATGTGATGCATTTTTGTTTCCCTTTTGCTGTTTTTTTTTAATGAATAAAGAATATTCTCAGAATGTATTGTTGAAGACAGAGTCCAGAGAGTAATATGTAATGACAAGTGACATATGCTTTAGTGCCACAGAGTGGAAATATCTTACACTATATAATAAGGTTTGCCATGTTTTGCATATACAAAATAAAAATTTTGGGGGGTATGTAGAAGATTTGGTATATACCAAATTCAATTTCCTATCTTTCATTGATTTTTTTTTAAATTATAAACTCACATGTTCTCTTTCATGTTATTGTGAGTGTGTGTGTGTGGGGGCGCGCGCGCGCGCGCGTGCACACACACACACACACACACACACACACACACACGACCATTCTATAAGACTCTACAATAGACAAAAAACACACAACAACATGTTGAAGCAGACAAGCTATTATATATTTTCATAATATAGAACTTTAAGGTATAGTAATCAACAGTGGCAAAATATTTGTCTTTGACATTATTGTCGTGTATGTGTGTCAGATCCAACCTGTAACTGAGACCAGAGAGAACAGTATGGAAACACAAATCCATGAGAAGAGAATAAAAAATACCATGAACAGCAAAATATGTCTGAGTATTTAAAACCGTATAGAAAAAATAAATTAGATGAACCATCGTGTAAATATAAATTAAAAAAGATGACATTCTTAATAAATAAAGTTAACTATTTACATTTTTATATATTGCTGAAAGACTTAACTTAGATCCATAAAAACACATAAACAGGAAAAATAAACCCACAACAAGAGCAGCACATTTCTGCGCGTGAGGTACAGGAAGAAGGTTAGAGTTGTGTTTAGTTTTTGGTCTTTACTTTGCATTTATCTTTCTTTCCACTCTTTGTTTCTTCCTTTCTTTCATTTTTTTCTTTTTTCTTTTTTTTTAACAGTAGACCAGTAGAATTTTCTTAAGAACAGATTCTAAGCACTTTGATGAAGAGTCATATTTTTTTGGTTGCTTCCAGAAGGTGCCAAACAGATTTTAACATCATTATAATTAGAAATACCCTCAACAACAATAAAAAGGTATAATATGATACATAAATATGGAAGAGCAGTTTGTAATATGAATACATTTTCTCTAGAAGAGATCACAGTTTTGTAAATATTACATTTAAGTATATATATACACACATATATGTACAACTATATATACATGTGCATATATATGTAAATTTTTATTTATAGATAATATCTTTATATAGATAGATATCTGCAGACAGGTTATTGATTATAGAGACCCAAGAAAGCAACTCACTAATTGTTCATAGTTCTCCTCATTGACTGCTGGTGTGAAGTTTAAGAAGCCCAACTTGCACTCAAATATTATCGCTTATATTAATGTGTTGTGGAAACTAAGTGTGAGAAGAGAGGAATCTGCTGGAGAAGAGATGTCAGACCCTCTTACTCTGTAAATCAGTGATGCCCCCCAAATCTTAACTACATGACAGCAGCCTGACTTTTACACTATAGGAAGTCATTGGATTTTGATCAAATCATTGAATTGGTAAAGGCCAGAAAAAGGGAGGAGAAACTTGAAATTATCTAAAGAGTGAACTATTTCCCAGTACACTCCCTTAAGGTGAACTCTAATCCAGGCATCCCAGCTTTTGTGCCTTGAAATGTCAATCAAGTACTCCCTATCTCTGAAAAAGTTGATGACCCTATGCGTTCTTGAAAAATAACCTATGGACTTTGCATCAGACGGTGTCTCTAACAGATTGCATAGTCCATTTGAAAACCTCAGGGCCTCATGGTCCTCTGTCCTCCCACTGTGAGGTAGGTAAGTAGTAGTATCCCCATTTTTCAGCTAGAGAAACTGAGGCAAATGTGGAGGCAATCTCATGACTTGTTCAAAATCACTGAGTGAAGTGATGCCTGGAGTCAAGCATTCTGAAGCTTTGTGCCAGACACATAAACTTCTACCTTGATTATTATTGCATTGTTCTTACACCAGAAATGATAGCTAGGAATTTGGCAAAACTTGAATAAATTACAAAAAGAGGATTTTACAAAAATCATTTTCTATTTAGTTATTAACTTGGTTTGTTTTCTTTCTCAAAATTTACTGGGATCACCGGTCTGGTCATGTAGCAGCTTCTTAGGAAGTGGACTGTACAGGATGGTTCTGAGTGTAGTCATCAGGGAGCTCAGGGCCATACTGGCAAATACAAATATATCATAGTGTAAAAAGGACAAAGACACAGTTTATCCGCTTAATATTTGGTGAAAACCAATATCAAACCCTCCCCAGTCCCCTCTACCATGGACAGTCACACACACACACAAAAAGAGCAAAATGCCCCACTAAAAACAACTCAAGGGAGAATATGCCTTACTTCCTGGACCTACCACAATGTACAGAAAATATCAGCGCAATAAAACCTCACTCTTCATCATCTAGAGAAATCTCTATGTCATCTCTACATCCTCAGTCTGTAGAATAAACAGTTTCCTCGAAGAAGCATAAAAATAGAGTTCATATTCTTAGGTTTTATTCATGCATTTTAGTTCCTTGTAATCATATTGTCCTCTATTAATTTATATTTTTATAGCTTTGTCACTATCCATTTTTTTCTCACTTGAAGTAGTTCCAGAAAAAGTCACACACACACACACACACACACACACACACACACGTACTGTGTGAGCGCATGTGCACACACACCACACACACTGAAACTGTTAACATGACTATAATTTCCTTCCTTTTCCGTTCTCATCTTTTCTTTCTTTCATCATTTCTCCTTTCTTTCTTCCTTTCTTTCTTTCTTCTCTTTCTTTCTTTCTTTCTTTCTTTCTTTCTTTCTTTCTTTCTTTCTTTCTTTCTTTCTTTCTTTCTTTCTTTCTTTCTTTCTTTCTTTCTTTCTTTAAAAATCACACAGGTAAGACCTTTAACAAATTGACAGTTACAGCCAAGTTAAATCGAACCTGGAAGGGAGGTAGCTGAAATCTGTCCCAAAGAATTATTTTCAACAAATAGCATTTAAACATTGGCCAAAGTAGGAATGAGACGGAGAATGGTCTCGGCAGTGGCCCAGTACGCTGAGGGGGCCAAGAGCGGCAGCTGATTCCCTCCTTCTCCAAAAGTCTGCTATTTAAGACATTAATCTCTCCTTTGCTTTACACCCCGCTTCACCTACCCACACTGACTTCCCATGGACTCGCTGACTTCCCACACTGACTTCCCTTCCGAGGTTGTTGGCACACCACCCAGGGGTAACGCAAGTCCTTTGGGCAGACAGTGAGCTGTGGTTTGGAACAGTTTCCCAGATGGAGCCTAGAGAACTGTCCACCTCATCTTTGCTTCCTTGCTGCTAACAGACTGATGCTTCTTCAGCTGCAGAACTCCCAAGTGCTTTCGGGCCCCTAAGCTGTGGATGTACAACAGTGCTTCAGAACCGCCTCCTCCTGATTACTCCATTGTCTGAAACAGATGACTGAGGGGGATGCGACAAGGAGTTTATTCTCAGGAAGCAAATGAAACTGGGAATCAGTGCACTGCAAAAATGCAGCTGACTGTCCTGCACGAAGGTCTGGGAAGATCCTATGAATTACACATCCCTTGTGGCCATGAGGCAGGCTACCAGTTGTGTAGCCTCTTTTATCTAATAGGTTCAGCAAATATGAATTTGGTCACAACAGGTTTGATTGGCAGCAAGGAGGAAACTGAATGGGATTCTGCCTGGATAGGCCCACTTCAGTCTATGAATCTTAAAATAGGAGCCAGCCTCCAGGAGTCTTTGCTCAGTTGGAGAGTGTAGCAACAGATGACAATAAGAACAAAGAGTTGGATGAGGATTGATTGAGGGGAATTCTTATGGTCTGTCTTCAGTTTCTATGACCCTACTATTAATAATGTTATCTTTGGGTCTTTGGAGGTTCCTGTACTACTTATGGGCATTTTAAGCTGTTGGGAGGGCTGGTCCTGTTACCACTCATTAGCTTGTCCTGTCTAAGCTGACACGGCATATCTGGGCAATAGAGAGACCTGAAGGGTTAACAAAAGTCTGAGGATCCTAGAGAGTTAAACATAATCAGGCCAATTCCCATAAAATTGTTCTTACATTTTGTTGAAGATTGGTTCTAGTAATTACAGGGGAAGTGCCCTATATATAAATGTGATATGCTTTTGGAGGAGCCAAAGTGCTGGGCTATCACACCAGTGGCCACTTCTCCATTCTAGGCTTGAACTTCAGAGGCTTTAGTAAAGGACAAGCTGCATAATCTAAGCATTGTATCCTTATTTATGGGCACCTGTGCGAAAAGCACCTTGGTACATTTCTTGATATTACAGACCACTGATGGTCAATAGATACCTTTTCAAGTATTCTTAATCAGTAGGAAAAAGCTATTGGTCATAATATGAAAACATAGTTTGTGAAATTACTGTTGGTCCTAGTAGAAAAGGGAACACGATAGATTAACATTGAATGCCTTAGCTGCAGGATGGCTATGCATGGGCTGGCATTTTGCATTCTGTCCCAGACTTGCTTTTATTAGCTATCCCCACTAGACTTGAGATCAATTGATGTACTGTCATCTTTATGTTATACATTTCATTTAGGTCCTCCTATCTTCTTGCTTCCCAGCTCCATGTTTCACAAATTATGTCAAAGTTAACTACTCTATACACCTCATCCTGTGTTGATCTCTTCTCATATTAATTCAGAGGGTATGAATAGGTAATTGAAAAAAAAAGAAGCCCTGCATACATTACTGGTTTCCATGTACAGTTGACTCATCTCCTCTTAATGTTTGAAGACTAAATATGGGAGGGGAAGGAGCGGTGCCCAACAATGAATGTGGAAAGGTGTCCTAACATCTGAAAATTTATATGGAAAATATGATGACTGTGTTGGGTGTTGAGTCTGGATCTCCAGGGCTTCCTGATGTTCCTCTGTTCCTCTAGAATGCCACATACATTGCCTGGATCTAAGATGTTTTAGAATTCATCTGCTTAGAATAATAGTGGGAGTCTCAAGACCAAAGCTTGCTCTAGCCTAGAGACCTGGGAAAATTGAGATAAGGACAATAACCCATGTCCTGAACATTCCAGCAGCTTCTTTGTGGTTCCAGCATTCCCAAGTTTAACACTGTTCCACTTGATTAGAAAATCTAACACTGGCTTAGACATTCTGGACTCTCAGGAAGGGCTCGAGCATCTGACATCCCTTAACTCTTTTCCAGAATGAGAAGTCCACCTGTGAAGGACTTAAGCCCATTAAGGTTTTTCTCTTGAAGATGGGCCAAGAAGTGAGGAACTCTGGAAAAATATGAATCACTTTTAAGGCAGTCTACTTGGTTATATGGAGTTTTTTCTAACCTAGCTCTACCATCGAAGAGCACTCAATGTATCGGACAGAGCAGCAGAAAGAGTAGCAGCAAATGTGGTCCCAAGGTAAGATCTGGAGAACAGGTGGGATCTGGAAGGGATATGAAGACCTCAAGCCTCAAGCAGGGAGCTGATGGAATACCTTGACTCTGCAGTCCTAAGCCATTTCCAGCTATGCCTTGCACCCCGGTGTTGGGGCAAAATCCCCATGGCAGCAGAAAAATTGGGGAGTTTTGCACACCTTGGAATATTTACCTATTCTTAGGCCCTAGTTCCCTAGAAGATTTGTAGTTACAAAGCATTTCACTTCTGGTCCCCAAACACTACATGATGATGTATGCACGGCATTTTCTGTACCTCAGATTCTGAGCTATATTTCTTTCTCAGTACTTGGTGTTAGTTTCTATGACTCTCTTTCTCCCAATGAGCTTGGGAAAGGAAAGATTGAGGTGGGTTTTGTTTTGCTTTGCTTTTGTTGCTTTGTTTTGTTTTTCCAGTTGTTTTTCACTAACTTTTCTAAAACTGCCTTCACACACCTGTACGCATGCATGTGTACGAACCACAGATGTGCATACACCTTGATACAAAACACGATTTTGTTGTTTTGGGCTGTGGTCATGTGACAAATGGTTAGAATTTTCAGAGGCTCTGGGACAACATGCTGTGTATGCAATCCATCTTAGACTGCAGGATAGTATTCCATTCCATCATTCAACATGGTGAAATTCAGTTCATTGCCCCACAGTTGGTCCTTCCTGGGTGAAATTAAAGGCAGACCGGTTGGGTGCTAAGGATCCCTGGTGTGGAGAGGCCATTTCATTGAGCAGCAGACTGTGAAATCAATACCAGAGGGATGCGGGTCTTGGTGTTGGGAAACCTTGGACAACTCTTGTCTTTCGTTAGCCATGGCTATATCCCCGAAGGTCTTTCCGGCTGTGTTCTTGGGCTTCAGGGTCCCGACAGGCGCAGTCATCTTGTAGGTCACAGGACATAGGAAAGGGAGTGACCTACAAAGAGGAAAACTGGAGTGAATCAGATGGCTTGGTCTAGTTTTCAGTATGGTGGTACAGAGCAAGGGGACAACCACTAGATCTGAAAAACAGATTCAAGGTCATGTCATGGTTCTACTTTTTGAAAGCACTACAATAACCTTTTCCATAATACCAGGGTCAATATCATAGCAGGTCACATTTGGAGAGGTACTTGCTACAGGTAAGGCAATGCTCTTTCCAGATAAGAAAATTCGGATTCTCTTTCACAACTCTACACCAGTTGCCCTTTTATCAATGATGAAATTGAAACCAAGAAAGGGACACTGTTTGCTGAAAGTAAGTGATCAATCTGATACTTAAAGTAAAACAAGCTACTTCTCTCTGTGCCTGGGAACCAACTGAGTAAGCTACATGGGCTGAGTAACAGGGGTAAAAATTATTATGAGGACTAATACAGTTTGTTAATACAATTCTACAATAAAATATATAACAAGTCAAGCTACTGTGATGAACAAATTAAAATAGAAGAGGTGGACATACTCTTTAAAGGAACATAGCTCTCTGAACATACTGGCATTTGTGTTTGGGTAGGCAAAAATGATACAAAAATGCATAAAGCAAGTTTATATGACCTCTTTGGGGCCTGAAATCCTAAGTAAAGGGCATTTTACCCAAAAGTTCTGAATTAAATTTGTTGGGAGACCTTTCTGGAAACAGACTTTAGCGTAAGAAAAAGTGAGAGGCCAAAGTTCCATTCCCAGTCCTTCCTGTCATGTGTTCTGTGACCTTGGGCTGGCTGGCCTTTCTAGAAAGTGATAGGAAAAGCCCAACAGAGCAAGTGTCTTCCCCAGCCGGCACATGATCCATCTTTCCAAAGATTGCAGTGCAATCCCTGCTGGAGTCCCAGCCTGAACTAACGCAAGTCGATTTCACCGTATTGCATCATGACATTTGCTTATAACTTTCCCCAGAGGGTCCCCCATCTGCGCAGATGGATTTAATGACCTCATTCGCCTCCTGCATAGGCAGGGTCTCCAAGTGCTCACATTGTCTCTGAGAGTATCATTCTCTTCCTTGTTCTTATGTATTTGTAGACTAACACTCTCTCTCTCTCTCTCTCTCTCTCTCTCTCTCTCTCTCTCTCTCTCTCTCTCTCTCCCCTCTCTTCTCTTCACCTCCACACTATCAAGCTCTCTTGATCCTGAAATATTTACAATGATTTAAATTGAAGTAATAACCTTGGTCCCTCTCTCTCACCTATCTCAGGCATGACCTTGAACATGTGACAAGTCCTGGAGTCTTAGCAAAGTCATTTATTAAGTATGAACAATAGAAGAATATCTCCTTCTGTTTTCTGACACTGTGATGAAGGATAAATGAAATAGCTCATGAAAAATACCTAGTACAGTGCTTGATAAACTAACTGATCAATTATACAGGCATATATTTATGTACACAGATTGCACACACATTAATAAATCTCCCTCCTGCTAATTCTTGGATACTGAATAGAGATAGGGTCAGTCTTGTTCATTATTGTTTCCTTAGAGCCTAAGCCACAGAAATATAGTGAGTTGCTCTTTATTTCTCTTGCCATGCCCCACCACCATGTCTAAGACATCTCTTTATTTCACCTTTCAATTAACAGGTACTTTATTTGGTGCTGTGCCAGTCAATTCAGGCTTCTTCCATGGAGCACCTGACTTTCAAATTGCACTTGCTCTTCCTTCTTCGGGTCACTTATGTTCTAGCCTCTAAGGCAGTGACTCTCAACCTATGGGTCACCACCCCTTTGGAGGCTGTCTGACCCTTTCGTAGATGTTGCATATCAGATAACCTCCATATCAGATATCTACATTGCGATTTATAACAACAGCAAAATTACAGTTATGAAGTATCAGTGAAAATAATTCCATAGTTGGGGGTCATCACAACATGAGTAACTTTGTATTTAAGATCTGCAGCATTAGGGAGGCTGAGAACCATCACCCTAAGGGCTTCTTTGTGGGAAAAAAATTAAAACATTCTCTGTAGAATCTACAGTATTCTTTCCTAGACTTCTTTCCCACAGCCCTTTTATCTCTTCAGGAGGAACACAGTGTAAGAACTGGAAAAGATACTTAGAGAAACTGTATGTCCCAGGTAGAGAGAGTGAGTATAGAACAAAGACAAACTCCAGTAGCTGACTAACTGTGGAGAGGCCCATGCTGGCAGCCGAAGTCCTGGACCACATTTCCTTGCTTCATTCTCACTGAACAGTGTGGAGAAATTCCTTCTCTGCCATGGCCCATAGTTTCAACATGTATAAAACAGAGATTAAAATAGAAACAATACTACATATGTCTTTGAGGATCAAACAAGAGGAAACACACAAGATCCCGAAAACATGGCCCAACGTGTAGAGTTTGCTCAATGAGGAATAAAATATGCTGTTAGGCTTTCCTCTCACATCTTCAGCATCTTCTCAGCCTCTTGTCACCCTTCTCCCCCGCTCCAGACTCTGTCCTTAACTCATCCTTCCTCACCCTGCCCCTTCTCTTCACCTTACTCATACTCTGCCCTTAAAACATTCCAGTTAGCGCTGGTGTCTTCTTTAGATTCTCCTTGTAACTCTCCCACTGAGCTCTGTGTTTCACCAGGGCAACTTCACATCTGTGTCCTGCACAGAGAAGTGTTTAACAAATTCTGTTTCTTGGAAGAACTTCAAACTCTCCAGCATAGGTTTAAGACCTGCCATCATCTGGGCACTAGATGACCCTCAGGCTTCACTTGTCTCTTTCTTCCTTCACACTCTGTGCCTATTCATTTAGAGGGTTTTTTCAAATACTACAAATGTTTTCCCATTTTACACCTTTATCCATTCTGGTTCCTCTGTCCTAACTGTTCTTCCACATGCCTTATCTCAAGATCTCATCACCTTTCTCTTTGCTCTTAGGATATCACAGAATATTACTTTTATACTCTTCCTGCACAGAATTGCTTCTCATTTGTGTGTCTGCTCAGTCTGGGAAGGAGGAGGGGTTACTGTACAATTGCATCTCTGTCAAGTGATGAGGAGACTCATCTGTGGGTGAGCACATGAACACACAACAGAGGCGTAGAACAAGTCACGAAGGCCCTGGTCTTGGGCCCACTTTCTGATAACTTTCCATGAACTACTTCCTTTCTTTGGACTTCAGTTTCCTGATGTATATAATAAGCATTGATCTTTATGAGCTAACATCCAACATGGCTGGAAATATTTCTCAGTATGAGAAAAGAGGAAAGCAGAACCCTGTCCAAAAAAAAAGTAAAATACCATAAGGTGTGTGTGTGTTTGTTTGTGTGTGTGTGTGTGTGTGTGTGTGTGTGTGTGTGCGCGTGCGCGTGTGCGCGTGCATATATTGTGTTAAGTCTGGGGCCTTATACATGTTAAGCAGGCCCTCTCCCGCTGAGTTGCACATACCTCCTTCCTAGGAACTTGAAACAGACTTTTCCCAACAAACTCTGCCTTCCCTGCTTCTCTTCCTACCCTCTTCAGTTCCATTAGCTTCTCCAAAGTCACTGGCAGGCAGAGCTCTGGCTCTAGCTGATTCTCCTACTGGTTTGACTATATTTGAATGAGATCTCTATGCTCCATCCTACCAAGGCCAGCCCTGGAAGTTTTAACATTTCTTTAAGAGACACTTCTGAAAGTAAACGATAGGAAATGTAATTAGAATGTGATAAAGTCTAGAAGGCTTGGTCTCCAAGTGGAATCCAACAGCTTTTTGAGTCTAATCATGTTCTTTAAATACAGGTATATTGAGACCAGGGTAGAAGTTTGGAATTTACTTGTAGGCTCCATGTGAGAGACAGGCCTTCGTAAGGTCTGTACAATGTTCTGGTGAGGAGTCAAAAAATCAGCTCCTCCACAAACCAGCTCTGAGATCTTTGTCTCTTATGGTGAGCCCTGAGCTAATCTCAGTGTGCATTATCTCATTCAGTGCTTCCAAGCAACCCTAATAAGGTAGCTATTCTTACTGTCCCTGACTTATACCTTAGAGGAAACTAAGATGCAAAGAAGTGAGTCACTAGCTGGCATGTGGCCAGGGACATGCATCTGTGTTTATCATCGTTTCTCAGTGCCACCTCCATACCCCCAAAAAGCAAGAAGAGTAGGAGTCAGACTCATCTCAATGTAGAAGAAAAAAATCTAGGCATAGGGATAAGGATCACATCTGATAAAGTAAAAGACTTGAACCTGATTTTCAGTCTCTGAATCCCTACCAAGCTTGTCATTCAGGTGGCCTGCCACAGAGATCTACCACACACCATGGCGATCAGATCATATTTGAAGATTCCCAGTAACCATGTAGCTATGTTGTCTCATGCTCTGCTAACAAGACTGGATCAATGACCCAAAGCAGGATTCTTCCCTTTTCCTCTTGGCTAGAGAATGGTGCTCAGTCTGGAGTTTTCTCCATCTGGGTGAGTTGCCCATGCTAACCCCTTCATCTATGGATGTGAATAGCTCAGGAATGCAGCTTGGGCAAATGTACCACAAAGCTCTGGCTGTAGCTCTCGTCTAGGTCTGGGAAACAGGCAAGGACTAGATTCTGACTCATACTCAGTGAGGAGATAATAGAATATTCTCTCTCTCTCTCTGTGTGTGTGTGTGTGTGTGGTGTGTTGAGGAAACAAGAAACATCCTGTGTTGGCAGTCTGAAAGCTTTGGTTCTGCCACTCCTATGCTATGGTAGTTTGGGTTCTTCACTGTATCTTCCCAAATCTCAGGGACTGTACATGTAAATAGTTAACAAGACAAGTAGAAGAAAACATGACATATAGAAACAGTATGTTTCTTGGGAGCTGGGTGAATACAGTGCCTGATACAACACAATCAATGTATAGAGTAGAGTGTTTAAGCGTGACTAAAGTGTTCATGTTGATGAATAATGTACGTAGGTTCAGTAAGGAAATCTACTAGTAGCATTGGAAAGAGAACTTGGGTTTGCGTTCTTGCCCTGTGACTGACTTAAGGTATTCTCTCAAGCAAATCAGTTCCTTTTTTGGGCTTCAGTTCATTTGTTTATAAAATGGAGGTAGAAAGAATCGTATGAAATCCAGGCAAAAACATTCAGCACGGTGTATGCCACACAATATGTGTTCATTAAATGATGGTGATAATGATCATGCTGATGCTGGTCATGGTAATGGTGACTTGGTAAAGATGGTGGAGGTGATGATCTTCAGGCAGAAGAATTTAATTCCCTCATAGGAATAAATTGAAAGAGTCTTTTCCATGTCTGATCCACATGAAAAAGTCAGGGCCAATCTTGAACGGGAGGGAACCAGGGCACCTTTGATATCTGTGATCATCAGGCATGAAAGAGTTGGGTTGCTCTGCTTAGCCAGTGCTTGTTTTCTGCTACTAATCCTTTACATTTGGCATATATGCTCTTCCTTCTAAGGAGCACGGTTGGCTCCTCTAAGCCAGTGCCATGCTTACAATACTTTCTGTGTTCCCTATTACATTTGGAGAATGATCAGACATACTAGCTTAAGTTGTAAAAGCCTTATTATCCCTCTGGGCTTCTTTCTTCTTCCTCTGTGCTCTGATATGGCTCTACAAAGGGAGATATGACTTTCTTCACACTTACCCTAACTGATGTCTGGGTCCTGGAATAGTCTGTGTCCTCTGCTAAAGGCACTCTTTCTTCCTTTCCCTGTGTCTGCTCATTTCTTAAATCTTTCACCTGAGGCCTTATGGATGTGTTATGTCTCATCTGCTACGTAGCCTTTTCTAGGAAACTTTGTTAACACTCCTCATTTGTTACATTGTTACCAACACTTACTCTAAGTATCTAGATATTTATCCTCATGATAACTGTAGTAAGGTTGGGCCCAGTTCATTGTTAGACAGGGCTTATCCTAGTATCTCTCCTATAGCAAGAATTATCATTACTTCACTCATTGCACAAAGATTAGTTTCTGGGTACTGAACACCTACTGTGGGACAAGAAATAGTGAGGTGCATTGAAATTTGGAATGCATCCATGAACAAAAGAGATACATTTTATAACCACCAGATTTAGCAAACAAATATAGCAGTCCTTCAGGTATTGTCTTCATGTGGGTATGCTATCTTGTGCAGAGATATACTTCTGAGATGGCCTCTTCTTATTCTCTATGTCCCCTGTCCTTACTTGCCTAGAAGTTTCCACTGGTTGGTTGACAGCATCACCTAAGAAACCAAACACATGTCCTCAGGCATCCAAATATCAAGACATGGGAACCCAAGTCAAGTCTGGCCTGTCAGGAGTCTTCAAGAAAGTTACACCATACTATAGTCCAATTCCCTAGACTCTTACAGCAGCCACCTAAAACATAAAAGTAACTAGAGTTACAGGCCTTAGCATGATGAATACATTAAGGAAATTTCCTTTCTTGCCTCACAGTCCTAACATATACTTACTTACAATGAAATTATTAAATTAACATTAAAATTGTCATGGTTTTATTATGAAAATGGAAAAAAAAAAACCATGAGAGCAACCATGATGGAAAGTTGCTCTGTATTGGAGGCTTGTGGCTCCAACAAGAATAATAACATCTTAAGAAGTGGAGTCCTACCCCACTGGAGTGTACATAGACAGAGGAGGAAGAATGAAAAGAGTATACACAAGCCATTCTACAAGGAGGATATGGGGGAAGAGATGGTATCTACACAGACTGAAGGGAGAAGAATGGAAGAGGTGCCCAGACATCACATGGAGCCAAGTGACTGGAAAGTCTAGTTGTAAAGAAGTCTATCTTAACCATGAGTCTAGAGTGTATGGATATGTGTAAAGCAAGACACTTGCTATAAGGAGAAGCACACGATGCTTTGACAAGTCACAAACCCATTGAAAGATGGTCATAAAGGTTAGTGGCTGGTGACATGTTTATTAAATACTATAGATTTGTATCTCAGACCTGCTAGCTACTGCCTGGATGACCTTAGACATTGTAAGTCTGAATTTCATCAACATCTACGACAGAGCTACTGTACTGGTGAGATGAAATGACATGGACAAGCAGCTAACACCATGTGTGACAGAATCGACTGTCGATAAATACTAGCACAGCTTGTCTAGAAGTAGGGGATCCTAATCCCACATACATCTCTGTCACCTTGTATGCTTAGTTGACCTCAGTGAGTCTATTTTCTTCCTCGGCAGACAGTTCTGGAAACACTATGCACAGAGATTCTTGCTACAATTCAATGTGCAGTTAAGTCCTCAGTTAAGAGTTAACTTAAACTCTTGTGTTTGCAGTACCCCTGTGCTGTGGATGAGTTACTGAGTACCAGACTTAGTGCTCAGAGAAAGGGAAGTTCCCCTGATAGTGGCCAAGGGTATGGGTAGGATGAAATAGACATAACAGGTAAGATCAGGGACATGAATTCAAGACAGCCTTTCTTCTCTACTAAGAGGTTTCTTGCTGGGAAAGATGGAGACAGGAACAGAACTTTCCCCTGTATACACAGAATAATCCCCAAGCTGGGCATCCTGCTATGTTAGGGATAGCTGGGCATCCTGCTATGTTAGGGATAGCTGGGCATCCTGCTATGTTAGGGATATCTGAGCAAGGCTGCTTCTAGGATAGCTGCCTTCATCTTCCACAGGGTGGTTCCCAAACCCAAGTTCCCTGGCAGCCTGGGCTCACTATAAAACCTCTCCAGCCTAAACAGGGAGGGCCATGCCCAGGTGCACTGAGAACAAGGCCCTATTTACAGGTGCTTTGACCTTCTGAGACTCAGCCCCATGCAGAAGAAAGAGCAGGATTTGTGAGTCAGATAAAACTGGATTTGAATTTGAACTTTGTCAATCGTGGATCAAGTGAACTTGGGAAAGCTTGTAGTTATTTGGAACCCAAGTATTTTTGTCTGTTCTATACAGGTAGCAGTATTGACCTGTCAGAGCTGACATGAAGATTACAAAAGAATCCAGGCTCAGTCATTTATCTCTACAAAATAAATACAGAGGAGGGGAAGGGCAGTGTAGACGAAGAAAATACAGGGTACTTTGTATAGAATTCTCTAATTTCAGAAAAAGAAGAGAGTAGTCTGGCACATGTAGCGATTTACTTACATGTTTGATGTGCTTGGTTTTCTTTGCCTATCCTTTACAAACCAGTCTGCTGTAGAGAGCAGCTGGGTGTATACAAAGATGGTTCAAGAAGTTGGAACTTATTTAGAAGATACATTGGGCATTTTAAATAGAAGGACATGTGATATTAATGTGAGATACTTTCCCTCTTCATTCCAGAATCTTAATTTGAGAAGTATTAAACACTGGTGAGGCACGGAATAACCATGACAATGTCACACATGCCCTAAGAGAGTCCTTTAGCCTCTCTAAATCCATCCTTTAGGACATAGCACCACCATTCTGTCCTCAACCCACTAACATTCACTGGGACATCTCTCCTCCTTAGAGCTAAATATACATCCATAGGGAACTTTTCTCCCCAAGGTCCTACATCTCTCTTTCATTGCATTTTTCACAAAGACAACTGAATGCACTGTCACTAGCTCACTGCTTGCACCAACATCCCTAACAGATAGGTCTCACAAGGGTAGGAACTGTGTCCATCTGGATCCTACTGTGGGCACACAGCCTCGTCCAGAGAAAATACTCAGTGGAAAGTCATCTCATTGGGAAAAGAGAGGTCATGCAATGTGGTGCTTCATCCAGCAGGACTGAGTACCACAAATGGAAAAATCCTAGACTACATTTGTATTGTAGGTGGACAAGAAAAGAGATGAGAGAAGAAAAGATCAAGAGATCATATTCAAAATCATCACAGATCTGACTTTGGACTCCTTAGTGAAGAAACTGCTTATGTTAGGGCCATGCAGTCTGATGTTATTGAAGAGGCACCCAACTTAGGAAAAGAGAGCCAAATGATGACTGATATTCTCTCTCTCTCTCTCTCTCTTTCTCTCTCTCTCTCTCTCTCTCTCTCTCTCTCTTTCTCTCTCTCTCTCTCTCTCTCTCTCTCTCTCTCTCACACACACACACACACACACACAGGAAATAAATTACTATAACAACTTGGAATCTATACTTCAGTCACATTACTTCATCTCCCCACAAAATATTCTGTAAAAAAAAAAAGTAGTACATTTAAGAAGGCTTCCAAATAAACAGAGTTTTAGAATATTTCAGCTTATAAATTATGGTAGCATAAAAATTATTTTAATCAGAGGCACTCTCTCAGCAACTTGTGATGTCAGACAGGGCTGAAATTCTACAGAAACTTCTATTTAAAATAAAAACTATACCTTCCACTTATTTTCAAAGCAACAGACTACTCTGATGAGGTAAAATATGAATTATGATAGGTTATATTCATTAGGAAGCAAATATAAAAAAAACTTAAAAATGCTTACACCTTCAATCCTAGTAATTTCAGTCCTAGGAATGATTTTGTAAAGGAACAATTGGAGCTCTGAAAGTACTTAGGTGCACAAATAAAAATAACTCAAAAGTTCAAGACAAGAGTCAAAGTAAATGGCTACATAGCACAAACACATCACAATCAACTAATAACAGCAGAGCAAACACTGCACCTGAAATGTGAGGTCATTTATATGAATAAATTTTGCTGTGCCATGTTGACGGAAGTTAGATACCAAACTGGGAATGCACTCATTCATAGACATGTGCATAGCTTTATACTTACGAAAGACATACAATGAAACACACCAAAAAGGACTCATTTCTTTCAGTGGTATAACCACTGGCAAGTTGCCCTTAATCCAGTAAATAATTCCCAACCTTGTCCAGGCAAGAAACCCTTATTAAACCAGTGGGTCACACACAAAAAGAAGGCAAGAAAGTAGGATCTGAACCTGTTCAGAGCGGGGTTTCAATGGGGGAGGACGGGTGAGATGGAAATGAGGAGTAACAATTACTAGAATTCATTATAAAAATGTATGAAACAACCAAACAATAAAAAATATTCAAAATAAAAAGCAACTATATTCTTCTGCTACTTTCTTTCTGGATTTCCCAAAGATGGAAATATATATTCTTTCACTTTCATGTAAAATTTGTCAACAGGAAATTGATTTTATTCTCTTATATTAAGCAGAAAACATGTATCTTCAGTGTTTTAGTAAAAGCACAAAACCAAAACCACAAAAGGTCAGGCATTTTGTGAAAATACTGCCCACTCGGGACTGACTGGATTCCAGAGAACCCCAGCATTCTTATTTGTTAGCTGTTAACAGTTCTCTGATTTGAATATGTGCTCATCCATCCCTGTAGTGTGAGGCCTAAGCATGTTTCTTAAAGCAACAAACTTCTTAAGGGTGTTACAATATCAGAGGGTTTAGGCTGGAGCCAGACACCTTGGATCATTTCCTCTGCCATCTGGCACAAATCATCCCTCCTTATGGCCTCAGTGTCCCATTAATGAAATGGGAAGACTGTGTGGGATCATCTTCAAGCACTCAGCCGTCACTTAGATTCTTGTCTTTTCCTGTTCTAGTAACTCAGACACCCGTTCTTTATGATGAAATATTTGAGCAAATCATCTCTGAGACTGTTCAGATGATAGAGGACTGCAAACATGGAGGCATTTCCCATGGGCACATTTGCCACAGGAATGCTTTTCAGGTCAGGGTACCCAGATTTCTTACCCCTCTCTCAACTGGAGCCCCAAATTCTGGTCTTAGCTCTTCCCGGGAAGCTAGCAGAGGTGACCACTCTTAAGGGTGGCTGATGAACATCTCACTGTAATACTCTTGTTTTACTATAAATATTTGAACCACTGTGGTGTATGGGGGTGGTGGGGTGGGGTGGGGTGTATTGTAATGGCAGAGGAAGAAAATGATACCCTAAATCTCTCCCCACACATAGACAAGGCCCTTCATATACCTCTAGTTCCACAGGTAGAAAAACAAAATACGTAATAGAATGTCCCAAGATTGTAGATGTCCTAGCTGGCAGTGTCTTGTGTTTTCTCCCCCTCTACTTTGGATAGATCACTAGAATATATATCTTTCTAGGAATGACAAGCTTCTTGCTTCTAATGCTCTTGTCCTTACCACTTCCATGCTCCTTTTCTTGCTGTTGAGGTATAGCTACTATTCACTATGCTGGGCCTTCTCTGCCCAGTCTCCTCAGTCCAGCCTGTTTTAAAAGTGCGTATGACTCTTGTATGTATCTGCTTCTACACACAACACTACCCTCTGAGGACCACCTCTTCAAAGGCCATCCAGCACCCAGCAAACAATAGTAGCTGCGCTCTTAGCTAAAGGAATAAAAACCAGAGTGATGGCAAGCCTGCAGATAGAACACTCACACAGCCACAGCCACAAAAAGCATCTAGCGTGTAGAAGAGACTGGTCGGCTGGCTGGAGAGCCACCAAGCTGGCAGGTCTGAGAAGGCTAATGTCGGCATACCTTTTTGGTCTTTACTGTGGAGGTGCAGCAGTCCCCACCATCATAGTTACAGAAGGCTCGGTTGTTGATGGCATCACAGTAATTGTCTCCCATGAATGGCTATAAAGAGAAGAAGAAAAGGAACGAGGCTTTGTTATTATCCTGGCATGAGAGGGGTCTGCTCTCACTACTTCACTGGAGCCTCTATGACTGTCTGGCAGTCTCTCATCTTCTTACAAACCTCCATCATCAGCCAATTTGGCTGCCAATCCCAATCCCCCCTTGGCTAAGTTTTTATTTTTACCATTTATAAACATTTTTATGTGCCATATTTTTCCCTGCTGGAGTATGGTTATGCTGAGAAACATATTTTGTTTGCTGTAGTGTGAAAATTAAACACAAAATACACCCCTTCTTTCTTTCTGAATTAGAAGGTACAATTTACTTTAAGACATGATAAGACAATTTACATTTCTGGCTTTATATTTCTTTAATTTATTATGTATAGACAAATTAGGAATCTGGATGTAAACTATTAGAATTGCAGACATAGAACTTACAGATTAGTAGGAATTAGGATCAAGAACGTGTGTGTTAATAGTGGCCTTTGTGACAGGAATATAGATCTACTCTCTCTAGAGCCTTTGCAGGTCTCTTTTTACTTTTTTTCTAAATATGTAAGATCAGCATGATTATTCCTGCTTCATGGGCCAACACCTGAAGAGCAAGGACAACAAAATGACATAGTCAAAATCATAATGACAAAAAAGAGTTGTGATCTAAACTGGTTTGTTTCTGTGTTTCCCCAATTTCCTATCCACTCTATGATGTCCCAGTTCACATTAATTTACTTTCTTTAATGAGATCTGTAAACTTTGAGTTATTCCAAAAGTGAGGGAAGACAGAGTTTTGAAAACTGTTGCTGATCTGAATCCTGAGGATCTGAGGAAATTCCAGGAGTCTCTTTGATGACAGCAATATATGTATATGCAAATATATGCATAGCAAATATATGTGTATGCAAATATATGTAAGTGCAAATATGTGTATGTGCAAATATATACATTATATATACATATACATGCATATATATATTTCCTCACTCCAGTTTTCAACATGGTATGTTACGTGTCTGTTTAAGTGTCTATAACATTGGGAAACTTGAAGCTCCTAAAAACATGAGTAGTATTCAATTCATCTATGTCTCCCAATCACCTGGAAACTTGCCTAAAGGTGCTGGTGTGAGAAAGACGTTATCTTTTGTCTGAAACAGTCTCTTCCCAGCACACTGCTTGTGATTCACCTGTGACTACTGTTCCTTCCCATCTTGGCTGACTCTGAGGAGAACTAAGTTCACAAGAAGTCTAAACTGTGTTGCATGACTGAATTTTGCATATGTGCTCCAAATTCTCATCCATATAGCCTTTGTGCCTGCAGCTCTTCATGCTAAATTTATGTTTTATTGTTTCCCATTTACAGTGTAATACAGATCTTAGTAAATTGGAGCTAAGAGTAAGTGCTGTATGTACACACACACACACACACACACACACACACACACACACACACCCTCTGTTGTGGGGCTGCGAGTTTAGGTATGACTCCACCACGTAACTTCCATGGTCAACACATTGTTACATTTATATTCAACAACAAAGCTTAAGTCCCTTGTATTTGAATTCTTTTTCATATATTATGTGGACAGATTAGTGAAAGTGAATCTTAGTCCCTTCCTTAGCATGAATAAAACTGGGTTAGAAAAAGAGTAGCTGGTTTTCCCCCATGTTGTTTATTCCTGGGGTGCCTTTTCCTGTAGCAAGAATCATTCATCTACTTATCCATCCATCCATCCATCCATCCATCCATCCATCCATCCATCCACCCACTCCTCCTTCTATCCATCTACCCTATCCATCTAGACCTTATCTATGAAAGAAAAGGTCTTTAATCAAATAGTCACTTGGTGCTCTTAGAGTAAATAAAGCATTTGATCTTCTCTAGGACTGCTCAATGAAAAGGTCCTAGAGGAAATGACATTTAAGTCATTTAAATAGGGATCATAATCATAAATAAGAGTTATTAGGTGGGATTAGAGGAAACAAATTTATGGATAGAAAACAGCATGGAAAAGTTTGCTGTGTAGAAATTTATCCCATATCCAGTTAGTACTTTGAACAATAAGACATTCAGACAAACAAAATTGATCCTTTCTGATATAACTGAAAAACCATCTCAATCCATCCTTATGATGTTTCTAGCAGTCCCTCAATGCTCTATGCTTCCACAGCCTATTGCATTCGTTTTAGATACAGTTTGGTACATGATCCTAGATTTTCATCTTTGTCTTCTTTGTTATCACTGTAAGTTTTCAACAGATCAGATGTGTGTCTTCTGGTTTTATACCATAAATTTCCCATTAAAATGTTTTGCAACTTACATAAAAATGTATCAACTATACGGTCAGCAAATATTTAGTCAAACGATTAATGGAATGGTAGATACTGGGCAGATATATGAGGCACTAATGAGCATAGGTGACTCTGTGACAGGTGACATAGCTGCTATTTTAACTTGCATGAAACTCTTTGTACCCAGAACTTTGAATAGTTGACTGACCACATAATGCACTCAGAGAAGCTCTGAATCAATGAGCATATAATTGACTTGGACACAGTTTTGAACAGAGAAATGAGACTTAGAGGTCTTTCTGGAAAGCATCTTGACTTCCTCTGGACACTTAGGCCTTAATAGGTCATTCCTGTCTCAAAAAAACAAAACAAAACAAAAAAAAAAAAAGAAAATTCCTGGTCCAGGCATTTATTTCTCTTATGAGCATCCTTTTATTCCTTGATAAGACATAGAAGGGCATTAAACTAAGAAGAGCAGAAGAGAATGAGAGGTACCTGCAAGGGTAAAGGTGATAAGCATCACTGTCAGGGTTCAGTGCCTGACGGTGACAGAGGGTCTCCTGGCTTCAATGCTGAGTCAAAGAAGAGATCAAATTCTGCTGTCACACTGAATGACCAGACTGCCAGCTCAGCATAATGAATGCTCAGGTAATTCAAGATGCCTTTTCTCAAAACACAGCACTGATCCAAAGAGATGGAAAGAAGCAGCAGTGGCAAGACAATGGCCATATTTTGCCATTCTGGATGAAGCTTGAAGGAATGGGAGTCCTTGAAGATTGCCATGCTACCTGCCATACACACACACACACACACACACACACACACACACACACACACATATATATATATATATATATATATATATATATATATATATATTCAGGACACTATTGTTTATAGCATTTATAGGAAGTGGATATGAATGGACAATAGAAGGAAGAAAAAGCAGCAGGTTACTAGTCAGAAAATCTGGGCTAAGGTTTTGACTCATTGGCTATTACACTGTACAAACTTAGACCAGTCTATCCTTCTCTGATCCTAATTGCCCTGTTCATACTGTAATCAGTAGAGATAGGTCATGGTAGGAGTATCCTAATTTTGGGAATTCCATAAAGTTCTCCAGAAGACAGATACCTGGATCTTTTAGAAATGATTAGGTTTTAGACGGTCTCTTTGTTTAGAGCATTTCTAGCTCATACAACTTTTTAAGGACATGAATGAGGTCCTCTACCTGCAGTCTCTTTGGTAGACTGTTGAGCTTTAACACCCATCTGTGAATGGTTGTAAGTCTCTTTTTCAGCTCCATCTGAGAAAAATGGGGTACATATTTTTTCTATGCATTTGTTAGGGACACTGTGTTGCATCCTCTTAGGAAGTGACAGAGAAATGCCCCTTGTTTCCAAGAAACTTTTCCTTGAGAAAACAGCTGTATCCCAAGAACCTGCTGACTCCATCCCCAAACTGTTACTGATAGACAGAGCCAGCTCTCCATCATTCTGAGCTCATTGAATGGTTTAATTGGGAAGTCAACAACTTTGAGGGTCAGAAAGGATCTTCCATTTAAATTCAGTGGATCAGTCTAAAGTGTCCAGATTATTTCTTGGACTAAAGAAATTGTAAATAACCAAAATGGGGGGTTTGGACAGAATTGGTCTAGAAGTAATGGTCATCAGTGAAATGGAAATTAAAAGAAAAAATGTTCTATTGCTATTGAAATAGATGCTATGTTATTTATGTTACATAAATATGACTGATATTGACTTATATGCATATATTTTGTTGCCTTGTATACATATATGCATGTGGGGGGGACACATGCATATGTGTGTATGTGTATGAAAGTCTGACCTTGATATCACATGTTCTTTTCAGTTCTTCTCTACCTTATTTGTTGAGTCAGAGACTCTTACTAAGCCTCAAGCTCACTGTACTGTGTGGTTGGGTTGGCTGGCTATGGAGCTTCGAGGATGCTCCTGGCTCTACCTCCCTGATGCTGAGATTACAAGCATATATCATTATGTCTGTTTTTTTTTTTAATGTGAGTGCTAGATCTGAACCAATGTCTTCATTGCATAGCAATCATGTCTTTGACTGACAATCTTCCTACCCCCTGTGTTGTAATAATATTTGGGTATAGGCTTTGCAGAAAGAAAAGCATGACTTAACTCTCAGCACTGTTATATTCTCAGTTGATATTTATATGTTGATATTTTCAGTATCTTTCTATCTCTCTATGTGGATTCTATCATCTATAGAATATAATGATACTTCTGTTTCATTAGTAACAACTGTATTAATGTATGTATACAATGCTTAGTAGGTCTAGTAAACTGTAACCGTCAAAAGCATAACAATGCCAGAAGTACTATGTTTCTTCTTGTCACTCACCTCACAGCCTTTGACACAGTGGATCAGAGCAGGGTGGGGATACCACTGGAGACCAGCAGTGCAGACAATCCTCTGTAGAGAGATGGAGAGAGGGATCAGGGGTTTTGAGCTGGGGAGGGAACCAACTTTTTGTTGGCACCACTGTGGTGGTATTGTATTCCCCAAAATATTGTACACCCTAATAAACTTATCTGGGGTCAGAGACAGAACAGCCACTAGATACAAAGGCTAGATCATTTTAATAGAAATGAATGCACTCGACACTTTTGAACCCTTAGTCAACTCCAGAGTAGCTAAATCCTCTGGAACTTGTGAGTAGTCAAAGCACATGGATATACAGCCAGTGACATGAGAAATAGAAGCATGCTGTTAATGCTTTATTTCAGCAACAGTTAGCGAGACCATTTATGATACCCAGAGAGCTGTCGCATAGAAACAAGAAGCTGATATTTGGCCAGTGAGGTAGCTGTTGTTCTTTCTTGATTTCAGTGTCACCAATAACTGAAGCATTTGGCTGGTTAAGCTTTTAGGTTTTGAGCAGCACAGTTTAGCTGAGAGCCATTTGGATGTGAGGACACAGAGGCTTCCAGTCTGAGGAAACAAGATCAGCTGAGAATTTGGCCAGGTGAGGTTAGCTGTGGCTTGTTCTGTCTCTCTGATCTTCCAGTGTTCACCCCAATAACTGGCCTCAGGTTTGATTTTATTAATAAGACTCTTTTAAGGTTCGTGCTACACACCACATTAAACCACTTCATCTCTTTTGGACTATCCAAGTCCTGACCTCACCCTGATATTGACATGAAGAAGTTTCTCAGGTACTTGCAATAACAGGGGCCCAAAGAAGATCAAAATAATATTTGTGTTCATTGTAAGTGTCATGTTCTTTATTTCCCTGGCAGGAATAAAAGTCGAGGAGAAACAGAATTGTGGGGAAGAAAACAAGAGCAGAAAAGCCCTTCTTTTGTAGCTATAGTAGAAAGGTGTGAGAAAAGTATAGAATAAGGCTTCCCACAGTACAAGCTCCTTCTCCCAATACAAGCTGAGGATCACAGTTATCAGATCATTGTAGGACCCCACTAAGGTGGAAGATTCTGCAGCCCTGTTTTGAACTTAATAAACCAGAATCTCTGAAGGCAGGGACTGTGACTGTAGCTGACGAGCAAGTGTCTACAATGATGCTGATGCAGGCTATGGTCAGAGCAATGGAGTTGCTGGAGGAACGGAACTTCAGGAAGCCCAAGACCTTCTTGCTGTCATGGTCTTCCAATGTAACACGAGCCTGCTGACAACTCCCTGAAGTTGCACACACTTTTGTTTTCCAAAGAATTGGTTCTTTGTCACTGAAATACCCTCTGCCATTTTGGCACCCGAAGACTCTTTGTGAATGCTCTAAACATCTCGCTTTTCACAAATTTCACAATCACCTCAGCAAAACACACACACACACACACACACACACACACACACACACACACAGTGTATCCTTTTAGTACCAATAATTACAATGATGATAATAATAGCTAAAATATGTACATTCTTGGCACTAATTACTTTATGTATTATCATATGTATTTCTTGCTATCACGCTGTGAGGTAGGCATTAATCTTCTGTCACAGTAGTATAAACTTCCTAAACTCCATAGCTCTTAAGTGAGGAAACCAGGATTTGAAAACATCAATTGTTCCAAAAATGACTAAAGTTAACTTATTACATAAAATCCAGCGTGACAATATTTCTTAATATAGATGAACAATGAAAGATAAACAAAACCAAGAAGGTAACACAGAATCCTAAAAGCCTCCTTTTAAATTTCCCATAGGGGCCTTTCTTTTCATGCTGCACTACAATTGCTTCTTTACAAAAATGAAATAGCATATGCTTGGGTATCCAGCTAGAAGTAGCTATGTCAGGGACCAGCCATGGAAGTATGGAAGCATATGTATGGGCAAGGATTGCTCTCTTGGCTGAGTGCCAGTCATTAATTTAATTAAGAAATGAATAGTCACATGGGCCAGAAAGTGGGAAATGCATGTGACCATCTTATTCTCTCCCTAAGGGCAGACTTATTTGGGAGCCAAAGTGTAATTAGTTTCTTGGCGAGCTTCTGACAGAAGAAAGTCACATGACCCCAGTCTAAGACTAAGTAGGGTGACTTTCTTCTCCATTCTACAGCACTTCAGGTTCACGGATGGGATCTCTCTGCTTGAGACAGTGCCTGGCACTCAGAGAATACTCAATAAATATTTTTTTAAATGAAGGAATGGATCCATTTCAAAGTAGAGATGATTTTTATCCAATGAACAATCATTTCTTCCCTTCCCTTCCTTCCTTCCTTCCTTCCTTCCTTCCTTCCTTCCTTCCTTCCTTCCTTCCTTCCTTCCTTCCTTTCTGCCTTCTTGAGTGTCAGAAGAACATTAATGATATTAATCAGTGTCTAGTTGGTGTAGACTGAGTTATAACCCCATGATTTCTCTAGTGATAAGTGAAGCCATTGGATTTTGCCATCCCTCTTTTTTGAGAGAGAGTCTTATTATGTAGCCCAGTGTAACTTAAACTTGAGATATTCATGCCTCAACTTCCTGAGTGTTGTAATTACTGCTGCAAATCTAGGGCACCCACAGAATTTGAAGTAGAACATGTATGGCTACAATTTTAACTTGCACTGCTTATAAAATTTTGCTAAGATGTTGGTCACTCCACATGTAAAATTCCCTGTGAATTGGGTCTTTAAACCATCATAGGCTTATTATAATGACAGATCGAGATGAACAAATACTAAGAACGGTTTCTTGGACAAAGCACTCAAGCTTCTGGGGAATGGTTCCAGGTTTCAGATATCTCTGTCTGCTTCAGAATCCAGTATGGAGCCCATGTGAAGAAGAACATATATTCCTTCCTCTGCTTCCCAGTCCTGGGGCCAAAGTGGACAAGCCTACATGCTTTCCTTCTCTGAGGAACTTTAAAAGAACTCTCTTCAATGAATTCAAAAGTTTGTTCACATCCCAAACCCAGGGATATTGGAGAGTATTTAGTAAAGGTTCAAGAAGAAACCGGCAATGTGAGAATCCATCAAACACTTAATACCCATGCTGCCCCCTGTTTATTTGAGAACTAATTTAGTTCTTCTCTAGGAGTGTGTTGGTGTGGCTGTACAAGGTTCTGTCAGTTGAGGTTTATCTGACGTGAGTTCAGAAAAGGGACTTTTGTCCTATCTACGTAAGACTATTTATCTTTCCAAGCTTTTGGACTTTCCACTGCTACCCGAGGCTGCACACCCCACCTGTTTGCCACAGGGCCCCTCTGTGTGCTGGGGAACCAAGAAAGGAGACTGGCAGTGACAGCACAAAGAGAAGGTAGGCTGTGTGCACCAGGAATTGCGAGATGCTGTGGGGCCCCTCAAATGTCAGCCTTGTTCTTCTTAATGACAATGAGACATCTGCCCCAGCCAGAGTCTTCCATACCAGGTCTCATAAGAGGGTTTTCCTTTTCTGCTTTGGGATGGAGGAAGATTGAACTGTCTTTTCTCCATGACTGGAATTACCTTCATCACAACACCAACAGGACTGGAAGAGCCACCAACAAAAGCTCCTTGTTTTAATTCTTGCTTGGCAACTTATGGAGTTTTAGAGTATGATTGAGTCATGAATGATCTTACATAATCAACGAACTACTCATGGATAAGTTAACAATTTACTGGAATATTGGGAGGTAGTAGAAACTTTGGAGGCAAGTCCTGATTTGAGGAAGTAGAGGCAAGGGCATGACTTCGAAGGATCTATATCTTACCCCTGACTTTCTCCTTTGTTTCTCTCTGCCTCTTTTCTGTAATAGGGTAATCAGCTTGGAGACATCAGATATCCTCACCATGATATGCTACTTTATAACACAGAGGGTCCAGAAGGTCTGTGGTCAGGCTTGGCATGGACAAAAAGTCTTCAAAGCCATGAGCAAAAATAAATATTTTGTCCTACAAATTTACTCCAGTGTTTTTTCACAGTGACAAAAAGTGAATAAAGCAACTATCCATCATCACTAGCTATCAATATTTATCCTCATTGCATCACTACCACCACCACCATCATAATCACCACCAAAATATTAGTGGTATTACTAACAACTCAATCACCATCACCACCACCATCATCATCCTTGTCCCCAGCACAAAACACTCTCCTAAGTGAAAATACTCCAAACACTGTGCCTACAGCATCTCACTGATGCCTTATACCATGAATTATTGTGACTCTGGAAGCTAAGGCAGTTTGAAATTAAATTGTTCAAACCACACACATAGGCAACCTGTCTGATTTCAAGGTCTAGGCTTCATGCTCTCCATTCTTCAAAGTCTCATAATCCCTAAAATTATTACTATAAAATATCTTCTTTTGACTGATGGGAAGAATCAAGGTTTGAAAAGGTAGAAAGGCTCTGAGACAAATGTAGGAGGAACAGAGTGTTCCAAAGATAAGGCCAGAAAATGGAGTGGCTCCAAGCAGAACCAAAGACATGTGAGAAAGACCTGGTCTTTCTCATCTCACTGCCAAGATCTTTCTCCAGGATGCCTCCTTAGACAATCTATCCTCTCTCCTTGGTTTACAGGACCTTCCATGTGTGAATCCTGTCAACCAGTGCTACTGTTTTCATCTTTAGTTGTCAATCACTGTGCATTTATCTTTATCCCTAGTGTTTACAGGATACATGACCGACATGTATTAAATGTCAGAAGGAATAAACAATCGATCTCATGAATGAATATATGAATGAGTCAATGAATGAAGGAGAAGTCAAGAGATCATGGATGCGTTTTTCCCATGTATGGCTTCCCCTTCGGGGCACTTAATAACTTCATCTTTATATCAGGTAGGCTAAACTTACTAGTCACCTCTGACCTTAAGATCCAGGTAGCGTTCCCACCATGCTTCATTCCGAAGGAAATGAATTCTGTGTCCTTTGTCTGCACGTGCTACATAGTTTTATTTTCAAACTGTGCACATCAGATGGCTTGTAGAATGGAATTAGTGTAGCTAATCTAACCACATTGATTACATAAATTGGGCAGTGGCAATGTCTTTGACTCTAAGATCCATCTGTAAGATGATGACAGCATTTATCTCACAGAGTATCATAGAGACAAGGTGATGTAGATAATATGAAAGCGCAATAATAAACTATATAATATTATACTTAGTCCATCAATGGTCATTTTTATTTCCTTAGTTTTCCTCCCTTTTCTTTTTTCTCCTCCTCTCTTTGCTCCCTACATTCTTTTTCTAGAAATCATTATAAAAGCTAAAGACTCAGTGATTAGAAACTTATGAAGACAGAAGATGTATCTTCTGCCATGTGACATTCCTGGAAGCCCTAGCAAGGAATAGTGTACACTGGAGACCCTCCTCAGGAATGGATGAAGAGAATCTTCCATAATTCCAGATATCCAGTCTAGATATCCAGTCTAGAAAAGGCCATCTCATCCAAAGGTTGTAAACCAGCAGCTTCCAGGCTACACAAGCCACAGAAATGTTTGCTTTGGCATACTAGTCTTTAGAAAGTTGAAATTAGTTGCCAATATTAAAAGCAAAGAGAGAGAGATTTCAACATTAACAAAACTCCAGATTTATTACACACACACACACACACACACACACACACACACACACACACACACAGCCACATGACACCATATTTCCACATTGCTATGTTTGGCTAGAATGAAGCCCGATCTGGAAATAGCTTTTTTTAAAAAACAGTGTTAGTGGGGGGTGGGGGGCTGATGAGATGGTTAGAAGGTAAAATGTTTGCTGTAAGAAACTGCCAACCTGAGTTCAATCTTCCGAGCCTGGATTAAGGTGGGAGGAGAGAACAGACTTCATAGTTTTGCTTTCTGACAGACACATGGTGACACGTGACACATACACACATCATATAAATGATGATGATAATGATTTTTTTCATACTTTCCTACAATTACTAGCATTTCTTACAGCAAATCCAATACCAAACTAGAGGCACTTCCATCTACCATTGAGTTTGGATCCCCTCCCTCTTTCAATTAGAGGAAGATTCTGCCAGATTTCTGTCTCTGAAGAGTTTACGGTATATGTGTGACAAAGGTTATTTAAAAGGGGACAGAATACTAAAAAAAATGCATAGTCTTATTCTTCATAGAAGTTAAAATATGCTCATGAACAGAACTCATAAAACATATACTCCATGATTCCAATTATGTGAAGTTTAAAAATAAGTACCACTAACCAATACTGATTGATACCTAAACACTAGTAGCCTTGGTGATAGAGGCATTACCTCCCAGGGGTTTGGATGGTCTAGTGACTATCTGGAAAGTTTCACTTTCTGATCTAGCTGTGATTTCATGAGCACATACAAGCATAAGAACTTAACAAGCCATATGCTTGATAGTAGCAAATGATTTCATATCAAGGAAAATTATATTTACTGCACCAGTGAAGTTTGCTCCTACATTTGGCAGTATATATACGAGTTTGCATTTTTGTTAATCTGAGTTTCAGAAATATTTCTAGTAAACAGTTCAGATACCAAAATTAATGTTTCTGTGTGTAAAAATAACATACAGAACAATATGTTCACCTCCCTCCCTCATTCATCCCACCTATGTGGTTCAATGTTTTTGAACGTTGAATACCTGGCCTATGCCTAGCTCTCATTTCAATAAGAGGAAAATTGTAACCTAGAAAGACAGTAAGCTTTGTTCCAGAACATGAAACATGAAGGAAAGGTGCAAAGTTGTATGAATTACTTTTTTCATGTCTGTAGCAAGATTCCTAACAGAAGCAAACTTATGGGAGTATTTACTATTCACTGTAACTCATGGGCTGCATGAGATCCAGAGGGCCACAACTGCTTGTATCTTTCCAATTTGGTGTTCAGAGATGGGCACTGAGAAACCTTGACAACGTACGTAGAAGTGTTTACATCAGAGATACAGGCAAATGCCGAATATTAGAGCTCATATATCTGTGTGTATGTATGAACACATGTATACAGACCTTCTTATTAAGCATTTGCTAGCATATCCCTTGCAAGCAATCAATAAACGCCTTGCCTTTGTTGTTATTCTACATTCCACAGGGCTGCAAGGGTGGCTACAATAAATTTCAACTTGGGTGGGGTCCCTCTCTGACATTTCATTTCCTCCACTGAAACAATAGGAGTCTAGATTCATATACTTCATAGGAGTGCATACATATGTATGGAGGGAGAGGATGAGAGTGGATGTATGGCAGGAGAGGAAGGGAAGCGACAACTCACAGTAGGTATCCATTCAATGTCAGTTCTGGTTTCTCATACTCTTACCCTAAGGCAAAGGTGGCTAAGAGGGAGCAGAACCACATTCCTCACCAGCTTCTTCACTTGGGTGCATGGAGCCACTTCTTAGAAGACCTGGGAGCCATCCAAAGCCTCCCTGGGCCCGGAAATGCCTGCACCAGCCTTCTCTTTTCTGCGGCTGTCACTGCTCAGGGGCAAGGCAGCAGCAGAGGCCAGCTTAGCTGCCTTATTCCTGGAAGTCATCAATCTATGCCCTTCACCCCCTCCCTTTTCCTACATTTTTGTTCTTCTTGTATAATGAGGCCTCCAGAGACTGATGGACGTCTGAACCTCGTTATGGCTCTCTTGGTAGTCCAGCATCAATAAAGGCAGGCAAGCCAAGGAAGGGGGTGGAGACTGTGACAGGCAAGCCGGTGGGCAACTCAAGGAAGGGGGGCAGTGTGTGGGCTTTCACTTCCCTGGGTTTAGTTCACGATGAATTACAACTGAACTCTTTAGGGCCAAGATTTCATAGAGGAAAAGATAGGAATTCACTTAGTGGGCAGAAGAAGCCTTAAGCAGGAGCTGGGCCAAGTCAAGAAGACCTTTGGTACTGGAGTGGCAGGGAAGTCTCTTGTATGGGGTGATGCTCCTCTGTTTAGGAGCATGTGGGAGATAGCGGGGAGAGGAAGAGTTGGGAGATGCTACCAGTCTGGATCCTGAATGGTAGGTCAGGCTTCCTTGCCATGAGACCTTGACCTGCTCCTCAGACGATAATCCTCTGTTTCTCTAGCTTAGACTCAGAGGTTTGGGCTGAGTGACCTCCAGCTGCCTGGGGAGTCCTACATGTTCTGCAGCTACTGAGGCATGTGTTGAGTTAAGTCATGCACACTGAGGTATTAGGGAGAATCCCTTTATTGATTTGGCTAAGGATGAGGGGTGTAGTGGAGGAGCTTGAGGTTAGGAAATAAGGGTATACTGTGTATTTACAGAGAAAGACAGAAACTGGGTGTGGGGGAAGTGTAGGCAGAGAGGCTGAGGCTGATGAAAGACGTGGCAAAGGGGACAAATAGGAAGAGTGTTCAAAAGCAGAAGCAGGATTAAGGGAACCCAAATTGTAAAGACAAAAGTAAGGGCAGAGAAGAGACAGAGAGGAAGAGGAGGGGAAGGAGGGGAGATGAACACTGGGACCAGGTAGCTGAGGGGTCGGGCCAAGTCCCCATGCCTAGAGTGCTGAGTAAGTCCTTGAAGAAAGCATTCCCTCAGCTCATTTAGGAAACCATACACCTTGTATCAGGTTCTACCAAGCTATCCAGGTCTCCATCTGCAGTAGGCAGGCAGACAGCGGCTCCCAGAATCCCAGGCAGGAAGGCTAGTGGCTAGAGATACAGCTGAAGACTTGCCTGCCCACCCTCTGCTCCTGTTTCCCTGTGTCTTTCCCACGGTGAGGAGTCAGTGCTCAGATGGATCCATGGAAACCTCAGAAGCAAGCTCTCTTGGAAAATAAGAATGGGGTCCCAAATCATCTTTGGAGCCCTCAACCTGTCAGGTAACACATGAGAAACTAAGAGCTAATGGTTATCATCAAGGCCAGCCTAGCAGTGGTACCACTCAGGAGCATCTACCACCATCTGGCAGGAAGCCAGACCCCTGACACCACGGAAAGCTCAGTGTCCAGAATAAGCATCTGGTCTGATCTTTCTTTCTGGGACACCTGAGCTAGCAGTATCCATGAGCACAGACCACTGGATGAGATTTAAGTCATCTTGTATGCAAAGCTCCAAGTACCTGAATACAGCGTGTACTCCATACACACTAGACATGACTAGTTCCCTATCCTGAATGTCCCAGTTTGGTTGAATTTTACCAAAGAAGTAAAGCATGGAGAAGGATGGAAGAGATTGAGGCAACATAAAGTACAGTTACCTGGAAGGTGCTAGAGGTACCAAACAGCCCTGTCCTGATACAGGCCACACAGGCAAACTCTAGACTGGAATCCAGTTCTATGTCCTCTACCTATGTGTACTTGCTGACTCAGTTTCCCCACAGCACTCATGAAGAAAATAAATACAAGGTTTTTAGGAAAAAAAGCTGAGGAGGTGTACTAAAAAATTATTGACTGAAAAACCGTTGTGAAAAACAGTTTCCCAGAAAATAGATGTGATTAAATGAGATCCTACACACAGACGGATGAACTTGAGTGGAGCCAAGACATAGTAAGAGCTCAGCAGTGGCATTCCCTTTTTCCTTAGCCTAGGGAGGTGGCCCTTGTCACTCACCTCTACTCGTGTGGGGTTCATCCAGTGGGGGATGTCACGCACCGTCACGTTCACTGGCAAGATGATGGACTCGCTGTTGTGGTCCAGGCACGAGGTGGCACACTCTGACCCTGAGGGGAAGAACAAGGTAAACTAATGACTCAGCCACATCTCCAAATACCTAGGGCCACCATGCTCAGGGTAAACATTGCATTTTTCTGTTTCCCAGTGGACTTGGCGGTCCACACAGGCAGTGGGAAGGAGGGAGGACTCCCTTGAAAAAGTCGCTTCAGATCTCTTTGGCTCCATTCACCTGCATCTGACCCAGTTAGCAACTACCACCACAGTAATCACTCCAGAAGTTAACTTTGCTATGTGTTGTCTCCACCAGAAAGCCTGTCCAATCCTCCTCACAAATTAACTCCATTTTTCCAACATTCAGGACATCCTCCAGGCCCATTGTCAATCTGTTCCCCATCATCTTGATGTCCTGCTTGGCCTTATAGAACCGAGCTGTACTTAGTGCTATCTGCCTCATCTCCCTGAATTGCTTGAAACTGTCTTTTTATGACCAAATCCTATCAGCTTTTCAAGGACCAGCTCAAATGCCCCTGTGATGTCAGTTCTGGTGTTGGGTAAGCACACTTTCTGAATGCCTACTGCATTGAGTAACCATGCTGGACACTGATGAGTCTCATCCTGGTGTTGCTCCCTGCCATGCTTCGCCTCCACTGTTAGTGTTGCCCCAAGAAAGACAAGGCATTGTTGACTCATTTCTGAGCACAGCCCAGTGTGTGATTCTGTGAGAGAGCTCCATGCATCTGGCCTAGTGAGAACACAATGTATGCAGCTGCATGATCTTACTCCTCATGCTTCTTCTGCTGAATGTTTATCCCTGTCCTCTCTGGATTCTTTCCACTTTTTTCTACTAACAAGCTACTAATGGCACCCAGACCTTAGCACAAGTGCCACTTGCTCAAGGAAGACCAACCATTCACAGGCACTCAATGGTATTTGTCAAATTGCCACCTACTATTTGCCTAGTGATTGTTTTACCATGTTAGGTTGCCATCTCTACCCTTGTTCCCTCTTCTGTCTATGTTCAGAGCCTGTAACCTTACGTAGCACACACTAGGCATTCAAGAAATAAAAATGCATGAACTGAGTAAAAGAAACAATGAGGAAATTATTGCATTAACTGGTGAGGAGGTGAGTGAGTGAATGAGTGGATGAATGATGAATGAAGGAGTTACAGAAAGACATAATGAGGATAGGTGTCTTATGAAAGAGGAAGTGAGGCATAGGGCGTGAGTGAGTGAGTGGGGAAATGATGAGCTAGATAATTAATGAGATAATAAGCAAATCAAGTCATAAGTCAATGGAGGGCGACGATCAGCAAAGCCAGTTACAGCACACAGGAGGCTTTGGGACAGAGATTTCTAAAAACTTTCTGGCTAGGGATTTACAAGTTGACTCTAATTTGCCCCCTCCATTCTCTGTTTTACCCACTGACATCGTACGGTCTCCTGAAAATTTAGCTTTTTATGAGCCATGGTATGTCCCTGTTACTCCAAAGCTTGTTAGAATCTGACCAGGTCCAAAGAGGTCATTCTTCCGCATCATGTTCAAACTTCTGAATACCATTCAGTGTGGAAAGAGTGAGCCAAATCTTTCTAGTAAGTATCCTTTCCAATTAGCCATTCTAAGCATCCCTTTCCAGATACATACAATCACACACACACACACACACACACACAAGCTTATCCAGTGCCCTTCTTGTTACCACGAGACCAACTCTAAAGGAGTTTGGAGGGAGCAAAGATGAAAGTTGTAATGATAAAATTGCCTTGGAGAAGGAAAAGATGTCTGGGTAATAGACAAAGGCAGTCTGTCCCAAGAGAGGAGGAAAAAGCATGATGGGAAGAGGAAACACTGGTTGTTCTCTGACATTGTCTCTTTCTACCTCATTCCCTGTTTTCCTTGTCCTTTCTTGCTGGCACCTCTCCCACATGCCAAGCTCTGGATCTCAGGACCAGGCTGCAGTGTTGTGGCATATGGGCCACAGTGGACATCATTACAGGGTGGTGATTTCACTAGGCCCTTGCTTCTTTCTCTCAGGAATGGGAGTGACTTCTCCTAAAGCTTGTGATAATCACACATGCTCCCAGGGTTGTTCGGGGCATCACTAATGAGGGTCAGAGTGACTCCTACTGAGTCTTCAGCCATAAATTCGGTACCTACCTTGCCCTAACACAAGGTTTCTAACCAAACCCCTCTCCATAGGGAAAGAAGTTTCCTGGGTAGGGTTCTTCCCGGGTCTAGATGACAGCCACTGGAAAGCAAGGAATAGAGGTGGGACCACTTTGCCCCCATTTCTTTCTCTGTCTCCACCAGTATCCTCAAGTTCCCCCTTTCTCTCCCTTTTTCCCCTAAAAGTCTCCCACCCCCCAACCACTGATTGACAGTCCTGGAATACTGTAGTCAGAGGATGAGCAACCACACTACCATGGGAACATGGGTTTAAAGGGACAGGAAGACAACACAGTACTGGTATCATAGAAATTCCCTTTTCTTCTTTTTTTTTTTCTGCTATGTAAATGTTCCCGTTGGGTAGAGAACTATCACCACCATCCACCCTTTCCTTTGTCTATAGACTGTTCTCAGACATAGGTGTGCAGAGACATGCACACCCGTCAGGAATAATGGAGAAGAGGAAGGCTTGGCCTTGGGATGCAGCAGCCAGTGCTGCAAATCACGGAGACCCTTTTTGCCCCATCTGTCTAGAATGATTATGTAGTAGTCCCCACAAAGCCCCCAATTTCTCCATAATTCTCCAGTCAGGGTCCCTCAGTCGTTCTGTAAGGTCTTGACCAGAGAGAGCAACAGTGTGTCTTGTGACCTTTCGACTCGCAGGAGCCAACACAATAAACAATGTGCTGGTGCTGGCTCTAAGTTCATACGACAACAAATTCTACTATCTGATTTTCTGTGTTCTCACCTTCAAAAAGAAGTGGACAGCCCCTGGGAACCTTCCCTGTCCATCCACAGGCCTTGCTTCTGGATGTACAGTGACAAGGCTCAGCATGCCTGGTAAAGAACTTGCTGGCTTTGTACATGCCTAGACGACCTTCTTTGCCAGACAGCCTTGGCAATATTGTCATAAATCACACCGGCCCTGAGTAAGGACATTCAGTTCCCTGGAGGTTTCACTGCAGTCAATTAGGGAATCATCTCAAGAGGTCAGCATCATTGCCCTTAAATTAGGTCAGGTTCTATGTGCTCTAAGTTTCCCCAGAGAAAGCCACACACCTGATAATAAATGCATCTGTCCCAGAGCCTGTGCTCTACTAAGCAAACCCAGGGTTGTTATTCACTGTAAGCATTTCTCAAGCTGGCTAATCTCACATGTGCACACACACACACACACACACACACACACACACACACACACTCATGCACACAATGTTGAAAATGCCAGGATGCTGAGGAGAGAACTGTCACTTTGGAATATGTCAAACCTCAGACTTGGAGTGAGTTCCATTGTCCATTTGAGGTTTTATTCTCTCATCTGATAAAGTTCATTAAGAGGATCGTTACTGATGCCCTTTGGGGGACCAGAGTTTGAACAGTACCAGGTGCTCTTGAGTGATGCATGGGGTACATTTTTACAACTCATAATGAAAACAACCACTGTGCATCCTGTGTAGAGTCTTACTTCCTGCTCATTGGTCACTTGGTTTCAGATTCTTCTCCCTAGAATACCTGACAAGGTCTAGCAATGCTGCAGGTAAGCATCACTTCCCCTGAGCACTTGTGTATTCCCCTTCGTAACTGAGAGCATTTCTGTACTACAACTGTACACATTAGGCCATCATATAATGTAATCATATAGTACAATCAGGATCCTTATTCCTGAGTTTCTTGGTGGGAGGAAATAGTCTGTTTCATTCTTCTCTGTCTCCCTCACAGACCAAGACTGGTTTCACATACATATGCTCAGAAATGCACCAGGCACTGGTCTATGCTCCTGGACAGACATGCACATGCCCCTGTTTACTGTGGCATAGCCATCTTACCTATGGCGTAGCCATCAGGACACTGTAATTTGAGGTTACTGTTGAGCTGGTTTGGAGCCAAGCACTGGCCTTGCATCTCTCGGCAGACGTGGAAGGAGCCACTCCAGGTACCATCTTTCCGGCAGTGAATGATGTTGCTCCCACGGCCCTGAGCACCACAGAAACATACTTAGGATGTGACAGACTCCATTTGCCCAAAGGACATACCTCTCAGAATGAAAGATGAAACAATTTGTCATTTCCCCACAGCTTTAAACAGTGTTCCAAAACAACTTGTTACTAATAGCTGAAACTCAGTCATCTTGAAACAGGGGTATTGTTAGTATTTTCAAATGGAGAAACTGAGGACTCAGAGCAAAAAGAAACTTGCTCTGGTCTTCCCAGACTGTCTAACTCCCAGGTTCCTAATTCCTAGATTATGGTTCTCTGGAAATTCTAATTGGAGTAATTCTGGCTGAGAATTATTTTATGATTATTGTTGTTTCTGTTGAGAAGTCAGGAACCCATCATGTATTCTACTTATCCAGACAGTAAGATGTAAGGGGGAGTCATAAAAAAGGTAGCTATGAACCAACCACTCTTTCCTTCCTTTTAGACAATGAGAAAGTAACCTGGGTGAGAAGCTCTCTCTTCCAAGATACTTCCAGCCATAATGGCCCCAACAGAGTTCAGAGTGGGTTATATGTATCTCTGTTTTGGGTTCTTTAGGGTAAGCAACAGGCTGTTCCTCAGTCTTCTGTAAGCAAGTGCAGTTTGAAACTACAGGACTTTCTCTAGGCCCCACTCAACATCCAAGACTGAATCAGAGCAGAGGTTGAATGGGGCTCCGAGAAGGCAGAAAAGGAATGGAAGTTCACTCCTGGAAGAGGGAAGTTCATGGGCAAATGTAAGGCCGTGCAGTAAGCATGAATGAGGTTGGTCTGGCTCCGTCCTGTGACCCGAGGGAGGAGGAAAGGAAGGCAGAAAGCAGAAGGTATGGCTCTTGGATGCTGGCTTCAGAAGACTGGGTTCTACTCTGAAACAAGTGGCTGACTATCCTTCCCCAGTGGATCAAGAGGCTCTGCAGGAGCCTGCACACTGCCTGACTCGCTCCTGCATCCTCAGAGCCTCTCAGTAATGGAGGCCACTCAGTCTATCCATTTACCTCTCTGTGGTTATGTTTGTTCATTCAAGACTTGTTGGTTAAGGAGGGATGGGATGAATATGTAGAAGACTTTTTTTTTAAAACTCAATGGGAAGTAAATGAAGGAATAGCCAGGAAAAATAAAAGGCATAAGTGAGTAAACAAATCAACGAGGGAATAAACAATGAGTGTCTGTGAGATAAAATGTAAAAGGGCTGAGATGGGCTGAAGCTGCTTTGTCTTTAATAATAATAATAAAAAAAGCAGCTGCATGGAATCAGAACTGAGAAGAGGAAGGGGCCCTTCTTGAGGTCTGTCCTGGACACTATTGCAAGAGAACCTCCCTGCCCTTGGGAGAATGTGGCCCATCTGAGCTTGCAGCTACAGGGAAACTTAAAGGGCCTCTTTAAGTGGCTTGTGGCAAGCTTATGCAGCTTCTTTGGACTTTAGAGGATTTGGACTCTCCCTTTTGGAGCCCCAAGCTCTAAGCCCCATGATTCTGCTGGGCCCTCAGGGGAGTAGGAAATTGACCCCAATTTCCTGGATCCTTGGCCTGGGACTATGATGCATTTGGCCTCTAGCCTCTCAAGGCCTGCAGACCTCAGCACTACAAGGGCCAGAATTGGCTGAGGAGCAAGGTTTGCAGCAGAGGATGTATTAGAGCTAACTGGAATCTACTCAGGGAGTTTCAAGTCCCAGAGGCCTCACTGGGGAAGGTGGGAACATAAGGTACTGGTCTTACTTTCTCAAGACTCCCTCTCTCTCCTTCTCCTTCTCTTCCTTTGTTCATCTGGCACTTTCTGTGGCTAAATCTGCCTTCAAAATATGGCACCCACCTGCTAAGATACGTTAGCCTTCAGAAGAAGGCAAGCATGTGGGCTAGCACTCCAGAGCTTCCATATGGAACCCAGACATTTCTAGCCCCACCTCTTGTCTATAGGTGTGCCCTTCATTCTATTCAAGTATACATGTCATTCCCTGCCCTCCCTTCCCTGGCTTTCCCTGCCTCACACTTGGGTGCTGTTTTCTCGGAATGGCAACCTCTCTGGACTGCCTAGATGCTCCATTCTTCCCTAAGCTGCTTCTTGTGCTCAGCACTTGTTGACAATCTGATAATAGGGATATCCTTACTGACTGCTCTGCCTAATTTGAGAACAGACGAGCCAACGTCCTTGAGTATCCAGTCTAAGAACACTACTTCTGTGGGTGTTATCAGGAGGGAACCAAACCAGCTGAGTGTGTTTGATTCCAAATGCGCAAGCCAAGTCCCAGCACAAGACATGATTTTACCTGCTAAAGTAAAATATCCAACAAGAGGACTGTGCATCCTTCACCAAAACTGTGTGTTTGTCTATATGCTTCTGTCTATAGATGTCATACTGCACTCTCTTTAGACCCCTTATCTCTTTAGTCAAGAAAACCACACAGAGTTGAAGGTCTTTGCAGCTAACTGTATTCTTGAAACCTCCCTCGTGTGCTCATTGTTTTGAGGAATCACTTTAACGACTGAATGGAAGAGAAACCATGTCCTCTGTCAAACCTGAAAACTGAGGTTCACTACAGGAAAGCAACAAGCGATGGATGATGTTGTTCTCATTACAACTACACAGGTTCAAATGTTTGCACGGCAAACATGCCAGCTCTGGGACCTGAGAGAGTTTCTTCATGTGCCTGTGCCTCAGCTTCTTCAACTGTGAAGTGTGCACGGAGTCTACTGCCTGCCAGAGTCATCATGACAACCAAGTGGTCCGTTTATGGAAGTTCTTCAGTTCTACCACGTATGCACCATGCTACGCATTAGCCACAGTGCCTAACTTCCCTGGTGCCCTCACTCATTAGGGAACTTGAGGATCAAGTCAAGCCACAGTGCTTGGCTTTCCAGACATGACAACAGCCAGAATGAGGAGGCAATGGGTAAGGGTGGCAGTGGACGCCAGGTTCCCACCCTTGATGGTGAGCCTTTGTGCCTTGGTGGAAGGGGGACACACAAACAAAGCAGGGAGAGAGAAAATGGGTAGAAAAAAAACAAGCCAAGTCATGACAGAGGGTTCTGATAGTATCAAAGCCAGGCATGGCCAGGTGACAGGAGACAGGATGAGCATCAGCTATGGAAATCTGAATCTCCCGTGTCCTAATTGTATACCACAGTGCACAGCCCCCCCCCCCCCCAGGAAACCCTTCACGTCTATAAAGTAGAACAGAAATACCCAGTGCATTTATGTGAATCAATCGGTGTGAAACAACCGATCAGGAGTGATGAGCAGTTCCAGGTGTGAGGATGTGTTGAAAAGAAAAAATGGCTTGCGCTGTTACTAGGTTTAAGATCTGGCTCTGCTAGTCACTTGTGTGACTCTCCTTTCCATGTGTCAGCAGACACATCTGTAAGCTAAGTGGGCTGCAGTGAAGGTCTCTGAACATCTGCCATGCTCTAACGGGCATGGGCTTTCGTGACTTTTCTCACTTTCTCCAGGCAGCCCTAGGTATGTGATGCACACTTAACCCTGAAACAAGACACTAGCCATACCTGCTGTTTCTGCACCCATACAGTTATTCTGCATCCATGGCAGAGTCCGTATTGACTAGACCAGCTCCATGCTTTCATGGCAGAAAGGACTGCGTAGTCAACCTCTGTCTCCCCTGCAAGGGACTGGGAGTGTTGATGGTGCTACTATTTTCCTCCCTCTCTTGCTCCTGCTGAGTTCTGGAAACCCATTATTAGATGCACTACTCTTCCCATGAAGCATAGTTAGCCTTTTCCTGTCCTGGTTTCAAGTGTCTGCCACAGACCCTGGTCTTCTCTGAAGACTGGCTGCCCCTCTTATCACTTGCGGCACTCCTACAGAGCTTGTCACTATGTCCTGGGACTAAATTATCTCTTCACATATCCAGTGCCTTCTAAGTCTCATTAAATCTCGATAGGCTTAGCACTTCTTGCCAGCTGTCTGGAGAGCATACGTCGGCCTTCGCCACCAGCCTACCCTGGAAGTGTATGGGGGCAGGGGATGAACATGGCTGAAGAGTCTGAACACCACCTATGAGCTCAGAGTTACAGGCAAAGATTTAGTTAGACTCCACCGGCCTTCCTTCTGCACCTGGAAAGTGGGGAGATGGTTTCTTCTTCGGGTGTTTGCTTTTAGTTACCAGGATGAAAGAAAGTCTGTGACACTAGCCTGGTGCCCATAAAATCCTCACATTAAAAAGTAAAGTTATGACTATTTAGGCCTTCCTCCTTGGTTTTAGTGTGACAGGAACACTATAAATGTCAGAGCTGAAATGTCCAATATGGAAGTGTAAGTGTGGCTATTTACATTTATTATGAACTATGGAGCTGGTCGTGATGGAGCATACCTAATATCCCAACACCGAGGAGGCCAAGGCAGAAGGGCTGTCAGTTCAAGGAAGGCCTATCTGGGCTCCACGGTGAAACCATATCAAAAAATAAATAAGTAAAACAATTTGTTTGAGAAAAGGCCACTTGTTTCATATAGCCAAGGCTTGCCTCAAACTCACTATTTGTCAGGCCTGACTTTGAACACCTAATCCTCCTGCCTCTACCTCCCACATGTATGTAATAATGATGTGTACCAACATGAACATACTTAAAAAAAACTTTTAAGTAAAATTGAATTTAATATTTAACTGCTTAGACACAGCAAAACCAGAGACTTCAGGGACACATGGCTGGAGACACAGCACAGAAATGGTACATTTTCATCATAACAGAAAGTTCTAGAAGGACTAGAGGATTGTTCATTCTACAGGTTTTATTTGGGTAACATTCTAGGTTTCCATGCAGCTCATATGGATCTTTACACTGGATAGGTGCCACTTTTGTGACTCTGGGGAGCTAGCCAGCAGAAGACTTTTTCAATCTGTTGCCTTTGTTTCTAAGTTCTATGGAAGTTCGCATCTAGCATCAGAGACCTCTACTGTGATCATCGTAAAAGCAGATTAGTCTATTTGTGGCTTCCTTGTTGCCGCCGCTTACGGTGGCATAGACCCATGCACGGCACAACTCAGGGTGTATGTACCCTTGTCTATTCCCTGCTACCACCAAAAAAGTGTGAGGCAGGCTGAACTATTACTTCACATGTTACACTCAGGGAACCTGACGTTGGCAGGGTTAAGTAACTTGTCCCTCTGTCGACAGTGTGGGCTGGTGAAGTCAGCATTTGAACCCAGGTCTAGCAAGCATCCTACTGGCTCCCTCGGAGGACTCAATGAAGTGGAATGTTTAAAATTCTGCCAGTAGGAGCCGTGGCGGGAGTATGTGACTCTCCCTATAGTAGCCTCTACCCTTCTCTGCCAGGATCTGGAACTAGTTTGGAAAGCTAAGAATCTTTGTTCCATATAAGCCGTGGGATTCAAGAAGTGTGGGCCCTGCGTTCCTGCTGTGTTTACAGGCAGCAAGAGGGAATCTGAGGTGAACGTTAGCGCTGGCGCTCGGGCCCTTGGTCTGAGGGTAGAGGAAATTCATTCTTAGTACAAACTAGAAACGTCAATTGTGTTAAGAGCCCATTTGGCACACGCCCCCCTCATTCTTTGAGCTGACAAGCCATACCCTGCTCCTTCGAGTCTAGCCTCTCCGCCCACTGCCAAACAGCAACACTCCAGGCCTCTGATGAATTTACATTTTCCTCTCCCTTAAATACAAACTGCCCATGAAAGCTACTTGGCAGGCTTCGGGCAGACTGGGTTTCAGTTTGATAACATGGCCATGGCCAGAATATTATTTGGCTCAGGGATAACTGTTAGCAACAGTTTTATGTGAGGGAGTGAAAGGGAAGCAGATCAGCCTGTGAGAAGCCATGGTAATCTTGGTCCTTGCTTGTTCCAGGACTCCTGCTTCTTAGGTGTTGGAGGATGAGCATAATTCCCAGGAGTGGCCACCAGCACCCCGGGGTATTCATAGACACCTGTGAATGTGTGATGTTCAGGTCTTACTAAACTCAGCTTATCCACAGAAGGGGCCCCTGGTTCCTAATCTGTCATTTCCGAGGGACCTACTAGGTGCCTGGCACTGTCCTAAGTGCTGAAGGCATAGGGACATTGAAAGAGGCAGTAAACTTCACAGTCTGTGTGGGACCACCATGAAATAAGTCAAAATTAGAACAGGTGGCTGCTGCTATAAGCAGGAAATCTGAGAGAGGTGCAGCTGAGCCCAGGAGCGGAAGAAACTTACGCAAAGGAATGGTGGAGAAGGGACTTCTTGGTCGAAGTGGGGAGGACAAGGAGAAGTAGTCAGAACCAAATGGTGGAAATAATTAATCTAGAAACACAGAGAACTTAGGGGACCTAAGTCTTCCTGGGGGTGGGGGTGGAGTCTGAAATGCTGCCTAATAGGGTTGGATTTTATCCCAAGGAAACAAAAATATGCTAGCTTATAAGGCTTGAAGCCAGAGAATTGAGGTGATAAGAAAAGACATGATCAAGAGCACTGTGGTCCAGAAAAAAGGCACAGTAGTTTTTATTTGGGTAGTTGCCTTGTGTACAGAGGGAACAGCTTTAGGGGGGTCTTTTGAGAAGAATAAGTAGGTCCGGGAATTGCTTAAATGTTGGAAAAGGAAAAAGGGGGTGCTAATGGTGTTAGTTTAACAGTATTTGATATTTGGAGGCTAAGAAATAATGAACATAAAGGACTTTGGACAGTTTACCTTTCAGGCTCACCTGGCTGGTGATCTTTGCACACTAGTGAACATCAGGGTTAGCCTGTCAACTATAAGTGGTGGGTTCTGGGAAAATGGCTTTTCTATGGACTTTTGTTTTACTTTTGTGACCTCCTGCCTATCTGACTGAGTAGCAGAGGTTGGGTATGGAGGATGAAGGCTGCTCGTTCACAGAGTCCCTTCAACAGAGGCAGGCAGGAACACTTATCCTTTAGTTCCATATGGCTTAACTCAAATCCACACTGGTTCCTTCTGTCCTCCTTTGTTCCATACTGTGCTCAGAAGTGTTCGTCCAACCTTAATAAAGCCCCCTCTGCAGGCTTCAGGGGGCAATGGATGACTAATGATAATGGTAGCCTCATGTCTTTAAATACTTCAAGGACAATGTGAGTAGTGATGGCAGTAGGAAGTGAGCAGAGCTGATCAAAGTCCCAGTCACTCCTATCATAGTCACATAACTGATCCATCTCACCTGCTAAGAGGCCATATATAGTCTTCTTTAATAATTGCTCAACAAATATCTAACAGTTCTAATGTTTAAAAAATTCTCACAGCTAACTTGGTTCAGGGGGAGGAGCTTGGACCTGCCTCAACTGAATATATCAGGCTCTGCTGACTCCCCATGGAGGCCTTGCCTTGGAGGAGGTAGGAATGAAGGGTGGATTGGGGGGGGAGGCTAGGGGGGTGATAGGAAGAAGGAGAAGAGGGGCATCTGTGGTTGATATGTAAAATGAACAGAAAATCTCTTGATAATAAAAAATGCAAAAAAAATATTCTCACAGCTAAGACTCTCTGGATGAAATAGGTTCATAGAGAGAAAACAGAGCTCAGAGAGCTTACAAAAGAACATACTGGAAGTCCTGCTTCTCAGCTTCTGCAGTGGTGACACTGTCATTTTACAGGCTTGGCTGTGTAGACAAGAGCCCTGGAGACAGCAGTTGTTAAGCAGAGGGGAGGAAGTCTCGATCTCAGGTTTCAGTGGGCTTACCTGGGAGCCTTCACTGTCTTCACACTTGATCCTACACTCACTATTGAACTGGAAGCCATTGGTGCATTGGTAGAGCCCATGGAATTTGGCTGGAGGTGGATCACAAGTCACAGGCACACAAGTTCCCTCTTGCCAGCTGCCGTCTTGGGTACACTGAGTCTTGAAGGCCCGTCTTCAGGAAAAATGAAAGAATAGTTATTCCAAGAATCACATGGCTCAAACCTGAACACTACCAGGGGGCCTCACATTGTCTTCCCATTCATAATCCCCTGCCTGTATGTGGAATGCGAGAGGCATGTATGATGGAGACGATTTCAGAAAGCTACAGCTGGTCACAATGCAAAGTTGTAGAGTCCAGCACCAACTGATATATTTACAATACAACCACTGCACCTAAGCTTAGGGGTCATTGCAGAACCGGGGGAGTAAAGGCTGTAAGGGTCAGAAAAACAAAAAGTTTGCTGTCATATTTTTGCCTCCTAGAAATGTCAAAGAAGCACCTTGAAGTCTCATCAATATGGCTGCTTAAATATGACCTAAACAAGGATGACACGAATAGACAATGCTAACGTGCAAAGAGGAAGCTTATGAGGCTTCATTCCTAGATATAGAACTACAGGCAACTAAGGAATGTTGAAAGCAGGAGAAACAGTCTTCCCCAGGTGGATAGATAGAAAGACAGAAAGACAGATAGATAGACAGACAGACAGATATATAGACAGATAAATAGAAGAAAAAAGATGGATATATGATATGTGTGTGTAATATTATATTGACTGAGCAGGCCATATTTACATATTTATGAATATATATGTGTGCATATATATGTATACACACATGTGTGTATGCCAAGAAAGAGATCATGAATTTGAAAAGAGCAAGGGGGTGTACATGGGAAGGTTTGGAGGTATGAAAGGAAAGGGGGGATGCTATAATTATATTATCATGTCAGCAACAACAACAATAATATTAATAAAGAATGAAGGAAATTGCATTCATTGAACAACATTGTCGAAGATAGGAAGGTTGTCAGTCAGGTGTCGTTTGGGACCAAGCTCAATCCCCACCAGCCCCTTGTCTTCTCTTTTCCTTCCAGAGTGTTCTCTTGGGTGCCTGTAAAATGATGATGTGAGCATCCAATATTCCTTGAATAAGCACTTTGTGCAAGACATTTTTGCAAGTCCTTCTACATTAGGACAACACTGTGTGGTAACTTACCAACTTCTTGTTGCTGCTGAAATAGTAAGGGGCCAAGGGAAAATAAACCACTAGGCTGAGACCATATAGCCAGTTGGCAGTGGAGCTGTGACTTGGAAGTAGCTGTGTGTAAACAATACCTACTCTGCTGTGTCTTTTGAATGGGACAGAATGGGACACTGCTGGTATGGCCTCCAGCAAAGCCAAGACTATTTCCATCCAAAGAGGTATCCAGATCTGACTCTGCCCCTCCCCAGAGCCGGAGAGTGTGGTCCCAGCACTGATCTGACTCTGCCCCTCCCCAGAGCCCGAGAGTGTGTCCCAGCACCACTTACTTCTTGGACTTCCTAGACGAGCCAGGCACGTGGTATCCAGGTTTGCACTTGTACTTGCAGAAGGAGCCCACCTTGTGCTTGTTCTCTCGACACCTTGCTGTCTGCAGGTCTGCATTGGGAACTGGGGGTGGAGCCAGGCACATGAGCTCACACAGGGCCTCGGGGAAGGACCACAGTCCATCTTCCATACAGGTCAGCACGCTGTTGTTGCCTGGAAGACACAGGCAGGCTGGGTTAGCAGAGGAATAAGTCCCCCAACAGCTAAGATAACACTCGAGCTGCCTGAATCTTATCCAACATGAGGTCCCCAGGGATTCCTGACTGGAATTCCAAGGCCTCCCTCTAAGAACTCAAGATCTCCGAAGAGCACTAGGAAGCTGTTGCAAAGCGGACAGACATGGAAGCTAGGCTTAGCCCATCTCTACTGTGCGTTGAAATCCAAACCATTCTGTGCCTCATATGCTACACAGGAAAAAGCCCTTCCTGCTCCTTCCATCATCCCCTTGCCCTGTAGGTGTGTGTCATTCCTAGACACAGTGGAACCTGTCCTACATGGTGTTAACCCAGGGTTGTCTCTGAGCCTGGGCCCTGTATCTGTCCAGGCTTCCTTGTGTCTGGAAGTGACAACATCATGTTTTTTGGAGTTTTTCTTTCTCTTACTCCCCCCTGCCCCCACTCAGACCCCAGTGCTCAGGGAAGATCTGCCAAAGCAGCTGAGAGAGCAGCACTTTCTGCCACCAGAGCCAGCCAGCTCTGACAGAGTGCTGATTACCTTCAGGATAGTCACCTGACAGGGGTAGGTGCAGACAAAAGTGAAAGCCAGAAGCTAGGCTGTTCATTGCCAGCTCTTGTATTATGGAGGCCCAGCCTTTCCCAAACCGAAGACCATGAGAGGAGGACCTGCAGTGGGTGTGTCTCCACTGAGTCTCCTCTGATTGGCTAATGCTGACCGGTGTTGACAACCAGTGCTGCAAGAACATGGCAGTCCTGGATCTGGAGCAGGGTAGGGAGACCATGGGTGCTAGGAAGGGAACTGGCATTTGTTGAGCAGCTACTATGCACAGAGTGCTTTTGAAATGCAGTGTGCTTAGCACGCTAATGCCCATTTGGAAAAGAGAGGGCAGCGTGATCAGGCTCTTACAATAGCAAAAGGTTCAAAACCAACTTATGTCTAACTACAGATACAGTTGTTTATACAGTAAGAGGTTGTATCTGTGTGTTCAGAAAAACTTTTATTTTCCACTCAGGATGGTCCAACTGGAATCTTTGTGCCCATAGAAAAAAGTGAGTTTTCCTCCTTTTCCAACATTTAGATTAAATGCAGCAACACTTTTTTGTTTGTTTGTTTTTTAAGACAGGGTTTCTCTGTGTAGTTTTGGTGCCTATCCTGGATCTCACTTTGTAGACCAGGCTGGCCTCAAACTCACAGAGATCCACCTGGCTCGGCCTCCTGAATCCTAGGATTAAAGGAGTGCACCACTCCCAGCAGGCCACAGCAACACTTTTAAGAAGTGTCCATCAAAGTGCGATCAAAGGCCTATTTGAGATGCACAGAGACGTTCATTCACTCAGCAAACATCTGTTCAGTGCTTGTGGTGTGCCAGGTACCTTATATGTTGGGAGCAAAGCAATGAATAAAACAAGACAAAAATAACACGTACATGGTGCTTATGATCTAATGGTATATGAAAGGGCATGAATAATTATCATAAAATATGAATTAGTATTCTTGAAGGTGTGGGAAGTATAACCTTGGATAAAATAAAAAAAGAGAGAAGAACGACAAGAGAATTACTTCACAATTTTCTGTACACGCTTCTATGTCTCCTCTCACCATTAATTCACTCCCTGGTCAGTGTGATTCACCTGGATGACATGAGACAATAGTGTTTGCAAACCCCCTCAGAATATGCTAACTTGTAAGCTATAATACCAACAGCTCAATATTTCCACATCCCTGGGAAGGGGAGAGGGGTAAAAGGATGAGTCACTGAGTTTTCACCAAAGCAAAGAGACTTCCAGAACACCAGGGACAGGCAACTTCCCTGCATTGTTTTGGGGATTAGGGTGGCTAGTTGCTTGGGAATGTCAGATGTATCAGCAGTTTGGTAAGAATGGGAGCTTTAGAAGATACAGGGAAGGTCTCCTTTCCAAACTGTTCAAGGGTGATAAGATATCCATGGCTAAAGTGTTGGTGCTTTTATCAAAGGGTTGAGACTGTATCAGCTATGAATGCTGTGAACTGTGAAACGGGAGGCATAGTTCTTTGTTGTGAGATGACATAAGGATTGCAGAATCTTAATGAAGAGGAAAGGATCTGATTGAAAATGTACATTCTAGGAGACAGTAAATAGAAGTTATCAGCTTGAGCTAAATGAATAATCAGGTAGAGCAGAATTTGTGATTTGGGGCCATGGATATGTCCTCTACCCTCACCATCAGCTCACAACTGGTACAGGCAGTGGACTCTGCAGGATAAGGATTTCCAGTCCCTAGCTATTGCCACTACCTGCATCTACCAAGTGGCACTGAAGGAAGCAGGGCATATGAACTGACACACACACTCGGTGCCCTTGACAATGGCCCATATACTCGGGAGGATGGTTAATACACTGAGTTTTTGCTTCTGGTCACAAATACATGATTTACCCTTGTGCACAAAAAACAAGGAGTGGGTGCTGCTGGGATCAGCAACCAAACAATGATTGTTCATGGAATTCTAGACCATCTAGAGTTTTGCCCACTCAGGCATGTTCTAGTCTTTCCTTTCAGTTTCTCGTAGAGAATAACCTCTCATTGTTTCCATTGTTAACTGGCTTTAGAAGAGACACTTATTGCCTTATCAATACCATGTTCATATCTCCCAACCTGTGTTTTCTGGAGAACATAACTTGAGAACAAAATGGAAGCTGACATTTCTAGCATAGTGTGAAAGTGTATATATTAGAAAGTGTATATATTATTACTAAGTTCTCATGAATTGTGGTACTCTATAATTACTTTAGTTCATCTTTAAAAATTTTTTTAGATTTTATTTTATTTTACTTTATTTTATTTTATGTGCATGAGTGTTCTGCCTCCAAGTATTTATCTGTATGATAGGTATGCCTAGTGCCCGCAGAGGTCAGAAGGGGGTGTTAGAGCCTCTGTAACAGGAGTTTCAGATGGTTGTGAACCACTGTGTGGATGCTGGGAATTGAATCTGGATCATCTATAAGAGCAGGAAGTATTCTTACCTGAGCCATCTTATCAGCGAATATTCCTCTTTTAATGTTTTTTAAAATTATTTCTTTTTGTTTTTTAAAATTATTTCTTTTATTTTTTGAGGTTATAATTACATCATTTCCCTCCCTTCTTCCCTCTGCACAATACTCCATAAACCCCTCCTTGATCTTTTTCAAATTAATAATCTTTTTCCATTAGTTATTGTTACATACTTATATGTATATATGTATGATATTTTAAAGTCAGCAAAATGAGTCTTGCTTAGCCTGTCTCCAGATGTGTTTAAAAAATTTTTCTTCTCCAGTAAGTATGAAAGGAACTGTCAACATTTAGTAGTGTCAAAAGAGTGGTGTTCATTGAGATTACTGTGCTTAGAAGATTATTCAGCAGACAAGTCCCTTTGAAAATATTTTCAAGAAAAATTAGATTTCTGTATCCTAAGTCACAGTAGGGTAACTGTGGTTGATAATGCTGTGTTGTACATTTCAAAAACTGAGAATATTTTGAATGTTCTCACAACAAGTAAGTCATAAATGTTTAAAGTAATAGATAGACCAGTTGTCCTAATTTGATCAGGGCACAATTAATAAGTGTATCCAAACATCACATTTTCTCCCCAAAATGTATGAAATCATGGTGCATGCATGAAAAAATTAAGCATTGAAATTATCATAGAATAGAATCAAAAAGTGAAGCGTCAGGCCTTCAGTCTGGTCTTGCTTTGCTTTGTCTTGTTTCCCAGGTTTGCCACATAGTGTGGTCACGGATATGGTCAAAAGACAAGGGCCTGCATCATCCTTATTCTTTAGTCCCAGAGCCTAGTATGCCATCCAGTGTATAGTAGTCCCTCAATTTCCATTTGCTGTATGAATGAAGCATCATGAATTCACTTGTGATTTTGAATGAATTGTTTATTCTCCCTGGTCCTAAGCAAAAGCTACTTCTGAATTCTTATCAAATTTGAACATTTTAAGATGTGAAAGGGCCTCTAGTATCTTGACCTCAAGGCAAAACCCGTGCCCCCCCACCACCACCACCCATTGCTGCCCCAATTGCAGGCAAGCAGGGAAGACCTCTGTGGGAAGGCCTCCCCACCAACACTGCTCATTGGACCCTGCAATCTATAAGACCCTCTCTCTCTCCAAAACCCACCCACCTCCCTATGACCTCAGCAGCTCCCTGAGATGCAAAATTTGCCACCTCTGATTGTACCAAGAACTCTGATTGGACCAAGAGTGCCAAGTGGTCCAAGAGTGGCCTTCTGAGACACAGACACACACACAGCCAGCACATACTGGACCAAGAGCAGCTCCCTCAGACACACACACCCTACACCAATTGGAGGAAGAGATGGATAGACACCAGTGCAAAACTGCATACAACATCATAAAGAGCGATATGGCACCACCAGAACCTAGCAGTTCTACAACAGCAAGACCTGAATACCCAACATAGAAGAAGCAGAATAAACAACCTTAAAATAACTTTATGAAGATGATAGGGGCCTTTAAAGAGGTAGTGAAAAATTCCCTTAAAGAAATTAAGGAAAAGACGAACAAAAATTGGAAGGAATCAATAAATCCCTTAATGAAAGCCAAGAAAACCAAGAAAAAAAAAACCAAACAGGTGAAGGAAACAGTTAAAGACCTGAAAATTGAAATAGAAGCAAATGAAGACACAAACTGAGGGAATGTTGTAAATGGAAAATCTGAATAAATGAACAGGAACTACAGATGCAAGCACAACCAACAGAATTGCAAAAGATGGGAGAGAGGCTATCTGGAATGAAGGATACATAGAGGAAATAGATTCATTAGTCAAAGAAAACAGTAAAGCCAAAAAAAAAATTGTCATAACACTGAACATCCAAGAAACCTGGAACATCATGAAAAGGCAAAACCTAAGAATAATGGGGATAGAAGAAGGAGAAGAATACCAGATCTAAGGCAGAGAAAATGTATTTATCAAAATTATAGAAGAAAACTTTCCCAACCTAAAGAAGGAAATGAAGATACAAGAAGATCACAGAACACCAAATGGACTAGATCCTCTCCACCAAAAGACCCCTCATCATATAATAATCAAAACACTAAACATACAGAATAAAGAAAGAATGTTAAGAGCTGCAAAGGAAAAAAAAAAACTTATAAAAGCAGACCCATCAGAATAAGACCCGACTTCTCAATTGAGAGTCTGAAAGCCAGAAGGTCCTGGACAGACGTTATATAGTCACTAAGAGACCATAGATGTCAGCCCAGACTACTATACCCAGCAAAACTTTCAATCACCATAGACAGAGTACACAAAATATTCCAAGATAAAACCAGATTTAAACAATACCTAACCACAAATCTGGCCCTACAGAAATTACTAGAATAAAAATTCCAACCTAAGGAAGTTAGATGCACCCATTAAGACACAGGCAATAGGTAATTCCACAGCAGCAAATTCCAAAGAAGGGAAATATACACACACCAAAAAAACAACAGGACTTAACACTGAACCTGATAGAAGAGAAAATAGAAAGTAGCCTTGAACACATTGGCACAGGAGACCACTTCCTAAATATAATACCTATAGCATAGACACTGAGAGCAACAATTAATAAATGGGACCTCCTGAAACTGAGAACTTTTTGTAAGGCTAAGGACATGGTAAACAAAAATGCAAAGCAACAGCCTACCGAATGGGGAGAAATCTTCACCAACCCACATCTGACAGAGGGCTGATCTCCAAAATATGTAAAGAACTCAAGAAATTAGAGATCAAAAGTACCAGATAATCCAATTTTAAAAAGTGGGCTACAGTGCTAAACAGAGAATTCTCAACAGAAGAATCTCAAATGGCTGAAAGACATTTAAGGAATTACTCAACATCCTTTAGTCATCAGGAAAATGCAAATCAAAATGACTCTGAGATACCATCTTACACCTGTCAGAATGGCTAAGATTAAAAACACTGATGATAGCGTTATGCTGGAGAGGATGTGGAGCAAAGGGAACATTGCTCCATTATTGGTGGAAGCACAAACTTGTACAGCCTACTTTGGAAATAGGAATAGTGACTTCTCAAAAAATTGGGAATCAATCTACCTTAAGATCCTATGATCCACTCTTGAGCATATACCTAAGGGATGCTCAATCATACCACAAGGATGCTTGCTCAACTATGTTCATAGCAGCATTATTTGTAATACTCAGAACCTGGAAACAACCTATATGCCCCTCTCTGAAGAATGGATAAATAACATGTGATACATATACATAATGGAGTACTACTCAGCTGTAAAAAAACAATGATATCATGCAATTTGCAGGCAAGTGGATACAACTAGAAAATATTCTGAGTGAGGTAACCAAGAGATATAAGGATGAACATGGTATGTATTCACTGATAAGTGGACACTAAATGTAAGGCAAAGGATAACCAGACTACAAACCACAGCTCCAGAGAAGCTAGGTAACAAGGAAAACTCTAAGAGGGATGCGTTGGATTGCCCTAGGAAGAGGAAATAGATGAGATCTCCTGTGTAAACTGGGAATGAGTGGAAGAAAAAGAGGGTAGGGGATGGGGGATGAGAACATAAGGGAATGGGATTGTTGAGCTGGAACAGGACAGAATGGGAGAGAAATGAGATATCTTGATAGAGGGAAACATCATGGGAATAGGGAGAAACCTGGTGCTAGGGAAGTTCCCAGGAATTCACAAAGATGACTCCAGCTCAGACTACTAGCAATAGTGGAGAGGGTGCCTGAGCTGGCCTACCCCAGTAATTGGATTGGTGAATACCCTAATTGTTATCATAGATCCTTCATCCAGTAACTGATGTAGGCAGATGTTTAGATCCATAGCCAAGCACATGCCTGAGCTCCAGGAGTCCAGTCGAAGAGAATGAAGAGATATTCTATGAGCAAATGGCATCAAGATCATGATGGGGAAATCTACAGATACAGATAAAAACAGAACGAAGCTAATAGGAACTCACAAACTTTAGATCAATAGCTGTGGAGCCTTCATGGGACTGGACTAGGCCCTCTGCATAAGTGAGACAGTTGTGTAGCTTGGTCTGTTTAAGAGGCTCCTGGCAGTGGGATCAGGTTCTATCCCTGGTGCATGAGCTGGCTTTTTGGAGCCCATAACCTCTGGTAGGACACCTTGCACAGCCTTGATGCAACCAGGAGGGGCTTGAACTTGCCTCAACGGAATGTACCAGGCTCTGCTAACTCCCCATGGGAAGCCTTACCTTTTTTGAGGGTGGGTTGGGGGGAGTTGGGGGGGGAGGCAGGAGGAGTGATGAGAGGGGGAACTGTGGTTGATATGTAAAATGAAGAAAAAAAAAAAAACAAAAAGATCCGAAAGGGTACTGATCCCTCATAGTCTGCAGAGAATAAGAATTCAGCTAGCTGTACTAGAATAAGGAGAAGCAAGCCTTCAAAAACCTGCATTAGCCTAAGGCTAGGATTTCTAGGATAGCAAAGATATTCACTTCCATTTTTCTTGGTAAGGAATAGACACTAACAGAAGTTACAGAAGTAGTAGAATGAAAAGACAAATAGGAGAGAACCTAGTGGGGCAGGCAATGTGACCACAAAGGACTTCAGACTGATTTCCCAAAAGTAACCCATGAGAATTTCAGCTAACAATGTATGGAGCTTGAGAAAATCAAGAAGAAATATTAGTAAAGGCATCTAAAGAAACAACTAATCCTCTAACATGTATATCTCGAGGCTACTGAGATCCAAAGAAGTTAAATCTACATTAGACTTGGCATTTCCAGGTCTGTCAGACTCCTCAACCACACTGGAGCTCCTACCTGAACTAAGCTAAAGAAATCCTGTAAAGCTACATTCACCAAAAAGCTTATGGGGTAAAGGATTTAGATCAGTGGAGTATGGAATCAAGGATCACCTACACAGTGCCATACTACCATCCCCAGCTTCTCCCCTCACATTCAGATTTCTTTACCAAGGTAGCCCATTTTTCATTCCAAATATTAAATACAAAGGAAAAAGTATGTTTTATAAAGCAGTTGTTTTTAGGGATCATTGACAGAGAATCCTTCTTCAGAAGAGAAATAAAGGAAACTGGAATATTGTTTACTTATTTGCAAACACACAGATGGAGGAAGGCAAAGGCAAAGCACAGGGAGACTATTTCACCAGGTAAACAAGGTTGTTAGACATCATTGTGCCACTCTTCATGTTTACCTCACAGTCAATAAGAACCAAGAAATCAGAAAATGCTCCATAGAACTGTGTATCTTTTGGAAGCCAGTGAGTTGAATGAGTTTTATAAGCTCATGTGAAAATTGAGATGGAAAAAGGTCACGAGTGGTAGAAGTAGAATGCAGACCTTCTGTGGAGATTTTGTAGCGTGATGATGTGCTGCCTTCAGAAGCTGTGCTCCATAGTCAATAGTAAATATACCTATCTATCATGGTTGAGTGAGTTAGACGTCCCTAGGTAATAAAAGTAATGTATTTAATCCATTAGTTCAATATTTATGGTCTTCATCTTAAATTTGTCTTTCCTAAATTTGAGAGCACCTTCGCCATCATGCAATTTTATCAATTTGACTTATACTTACAAAGCTTATTTGAGGAACAACAACAACAACAGTAGTGAAAACCTTGGCAGAAGTTATTTTAAGAATTTGAACTCTTGTGTTCTTTTGCATAAATCTTGAAGAGAAGCTTGGGTTAAAGCAACATTTCAGGATATTTGAGAAAATAAATCACCTGAAATAGAGGAACAAGGTGGGGGGGTTGTGCCATTTGTGTGGGATGAAGCACTTTTAGGGGTGCAGTTATTGGATTTTCCTGGATGTTTGTGCTCTTCTGAAGACAACAATACTGGTGCCCAAGAGCTTTAGAGGGTAGAATATGACTCCATAGTTGCTAGCCACAAGGATTATACAGGACATGGTCAGCAGTTGGGCTGAGGATCCCCTAATGCTCAGATGTGGAGGGAAAAAAAAGTAGTCTTCAGCAAGTGCTTTTTCTGGTGCAGACATTTATAAACACCAGCTTTTCACCTCTAATGGCTTTGACAGTGAACACCCCTAAGTGTATTTTTTAAGTAATGGTGTGGTGGGTCACAGGAGCAACATTGATTAGCTAAGTCAAAGAGCTGGTAAAGAACAAAACCAGTAGAATCTGGACTTTCTTATTTTTAACTATTTATTGCATTTCATTTATTTATTATTGTTTATTTATATGTGTATATGTGTGGGTGCATGGATGTCATCATAAGGAAGTTATCCAGTGAGCTGTCTTGCTGGATCCAACCTGGAACTTTCTGATTCAATGACTATTGCTTTTATTTTCCCCTGAAACATAGTCTAATGAAGGAAAAAAGAAGAAGTAGAAAGGAAGAAAACACAGCAAATGAAATAAAATAGTGGAGGAAAAGTTATTTTGATCTTTTCTTGAGAAAGGTGAAACAAGGTAGTATCAAGAAGCCCAAAGAGGGAATGGGACTATCATTCAGTCCTTGCTGCCAGCAGGTCCAAGTGGAAACCTCAGAGAAGAATGTATGTAGAGAATGGTATTGACAGCAAGGCTACATGAACTAGCAGCTGGCCCCCACAGGTCAGTGTGGAAAGTCAAGATGTTTCCCTGAATTCTCAAGAGATGGGCAAACTGAGACTCAACTGTCAGGGACAAGGACAGAATCTCTAGAAAAATACAGGTACCCCCCCATAAGACAGGGAACTAGATCAGCTTACAGTCAGGTTGCCTAGCAACAGGACACTGAGTCAGAGCCCTTGACCCTCTCACCCTGTAAACATCCTATACAAACATCCTGTTAGTTTGCCCCACCTTATGCAGATGACAGCTTCTTGCTCCCCCCACTCTGTGGAACTATATAAACCTTTGTGGAAGGATCAGAATCCAGACTTGGTGTCTTTCCTTTGTATCTCCTGTCCCTACATTCCCTCCTTAGGGTGGTCGAGAACCCATTGAAGCCCTGCAGGTGGGGCACTCAACAACTGTCAAAATGGTTGTTCTCCTGAAACCGGCTTTCTATGACAATGCCCTTCTCCTTCATCCACAGTCACATAAAAGATGGCAGAAAGATGTGCTTGAGGATTTGCCACACTGAGACCTTCAATGATCAATGCTAATTTATTTGCCTTCTTTTTCCAAGAGCCTCTGATTAAGAAAGGTATGATGTTCTAGCTATTAATATATCCTGCATCTTATTGACAGATAGAGCCATATAACAGGTTTGGATTGCTTAGATTTTAACAGTGGTTATCAAGCTGTGGGGCACGACCCCCCCTTAGGGGTTAAATGACCCTTTCACAGGGGTTGCCTAAGACCATGGGAAAACACAGGTAATTACATTACAATTCATAAAAGTCGTAAAATTACAGTTATGAAGTAGCAATGAAAATAATTTTATAGTTGGTGTCACCACAATATGAGGAACTGTATTAAAGGGTCACAGCATTAGGAAGATTGAAAATCACTGGCCTTAGAAGCTAGAAAGTTTTCATTTTCCATGGGTTTCTTCCCCTCTTTTCTTTGATCTTAATTTTTACAGTGGCTCAAATGAAAAATCTACAACTTTCTCATTCAACTCTTCTTTGATAGAAAAAGAGGAGGAGCTAGGGTATATAGGCCAGAGGTACTTCCTGCCTTTCTTGAGGAACAGCTTATAATTAAAGCTGGGTCTTTTATTCTTATATCATTTCTTCATCACAACATTCAGTTACCGAGCCAACACATTTTATTAAGTTTTAGTATATGTCCTTTCCTGAGTTTTTGACCATAGACATTGCATCCAAAGACTACAAGTTCATTTAACCTTTGGAAGTCAATTTTATATAATCTTTGGGGGTCAATGTCCCCTTGGAAAACTAGTGAGACTCATGATACTCCTTAATCATCCACATACCCAAACCTTAACCATACACAGTAGTTTATCTGCTATTCAGAGTATCCAGGGAATAGTACCAGTGTCCCCACACTCAATAGAACTCCTCATGCACACTCTGTGGCACAATGGACTAGAATATGAGCCTCTATGATGAAGTTAGTTATTGTTTCTGGTATTTAAGAATGAAATATCATTTCTAACAAACTAACTGTAGCATTAGAACCCTTATATCTCTGAAATCAGACAAAAATTGTTATTACCGAGTTCTGTGAAGTTCCTTTCTTTCCTGGAAGTACTTTGGGTCCTCAGTATTTCCAGTTTTTCTGGATAGGTTGTGAGACCTCTTTTTTTTTTTTTTTTTTGGTTTTTCGAGACAAGGTTTCTCTGTGTAGCTTTGCACCTTTTCTGGAACTCACTCTGTAGCCCAGGCTGGCCTGGAACTCACAGAGATCCACCTGCCTCTGACTCCCGAGTGCTGGGATTAAAGGTGTGCGCCACCACCGCCCGGTGTGAGACCTCTTTTAAGACTTCCATTTCTAGAAATTCACTATGTGCCTCCAGGCCAGTTTCTCACCCATTTCTAATATGTGGCCTCTTCTTCAGACTGCCAGACTCCCTCCTCTTCACCTCCATATTCTCATTGCTTAGTCTAGGGATAGAACATGGTTGCCATCACTAATATAGCAACCTTAGGCTATTTCTTTAAATCCTAATAACATTTTTTTCCTTTGGATAATTCAAAGACTAATAATAACATCACACAAGTTTTGCTGATTCTTAATCATGCACAATAAGTGAGATACGTTCATTCTATGTATGATTCTCTTTGTTGCCCTGCTCCATCCCTGCTATCTTTTTTGCAAGATTTACAAAATCTTGAAAGGGTATTCACTTCCATTTGTATACACATATAAATTTTTATATCTTTTAAATTTCTGGCTGCATGACAAGACAGTTTCTATAACTACAAATGGTAAAAAGAAGCCTGGAAGAGACACAACTCTGTCCACCTTTTGGTGGCTCAGACTCAGAAGAAGGATTGGAAAGAGCTACTAGGTTTTTTGGAGATAATGGAGGCCAGCCTGGGACAAAGAGCTCAGAATACCTTTCAGCTGGGCAGGGTGGCGGCACTGAAAGGAACATCTTCTACCAAAGGTGGTGCCCTCTGGGCAGGAGAAGGAGGCAGCATAGACGTGATGGTGATCCGGGACACCGCAGTCCACTGGCTCACATGCCACCTGCTTGTTCCACTTGCCCTCCGTACATGTCACTGTGATGCTTGGTCCCACCTGAGGAGCAGAGAAAGAGCCAATGACGGACAGCAGGCAGGTCCTTGTATATGAGGACATGCACTTCTCCAGAAGTGACAGGTCAGAGTCTTGTCTGGGAATGAGGAAACCTATTCTCGGTGTTTAACTTGAACTTATTTTTTTAATAACTCGACAATTCTGTGGATTAAATATTTTAATCCTCATTTAATGCTGAAGAAATGGAAGCTTAGAAACATTGTATGAGCAGCTCTAGGTTACCCACTAAGAGAAAAACCAAGTGTGACTTCAACCCAAATAATGTGCTCAGAACTGCAATCTGTAATGTCTTCCAAATAGGTTGTTATATCATTTTTTTTGGAATCTTGTGATTCAGAGACCTCACAGGGTGTGATTCCTTTTACAAAAGAGACTCTAACACAGTTTAATAGAAGCACACCGGAGGCTGATCTTGATATCTTTTCTTGAAGGGATTTACTTAGAGACAGCTAAAGTGCTAAGTCAGGGAGTGCCTTTGGGTGTAGGAGCCCTGATGTCTCTCGATGGGAAGGTTCTCACTTTTCCTTGAACTCTCCCACTGGTAAAATGAATGGATTGAACCTAGGGATTACACTCTATGCGGCTGCCTCTTCTGAGATTTAGTGGCTCCAGTGAAAAAGATTTTGATTAATCAAGAAAAAAATATATTGAAGCACAAATGTAGGACCACTGAAAGGTTTGGCTGATTTACTCCGAACTAGACGGTGGGGCTGTGTAGGTGGAAGGGTGAGGCTGTGCTATAGAGCCAAGAGAGGGCCTGTCATTGGCAGCCCAGCGTCTTCCATTCAAGGAGGAAGCAGCCAAACCCCCAGGGGTTGAGAGTGCCAAATGTTGATTTGAGATTTTTAAAAGCAAAGGACATTTTCCTCTCTTAAGTACACATCAAAGGGAGCAGAGGTCTCTCGCTGCCAAGGCAGCCTAATTGTTTCCATAGGAGTTCAGACCTGCCATGTCTCACACACGGAAGTAGGTGTGTAAGACAAGCCAGCCCAGAAGCTCTCCACAAATAGGCGTTCCCAGAAATAAAGAATGTGTCCCTGTGTGCTAGCAGAATGAGGATACAGTCTACTGGTGGGGCTGTGGAAAAGCTGCATCTAGATATTCTGGGATCCTCAAAGTTTGGGGCTGCCAACGTGTCCCACTCTCTCCTGTTGGACCTGAGATTTCCAAAGCAACATCAGGCTAAAGCAACGTTTGCCATGACACTTACCGCTACTCAATACCAAACTTCATGCAGGACATATCCCAATCTCCAAGGTCTCCATCGCTAACACCCCATGTGTCTGTCTGACATCTGTCTCACTCCTTACATTTCATGCCACACCCATGTGGGCAGCCAAATGAGGGCTTTATTTATCAGGATTTAATCATATCATGCCCTTCTACAGCTTCTTGCTGCCATAACAATTCCAAACTGCCCAACTAAACTGGCAGGACCTGGCATCTGTGGACTCAATTTGCCCCTCTAGCCTCATGACTTGAATGATTTTTAGAAACGCTAGTCTCCAGATGTGGCACACTTACAGTACTAACAGACTTCCACATATATTCCCCTGCCTGTACAAGAGCACACTTTTCTTATTTGTTTCCTGCAGACACATTTCTGTCCATCAAACCATTTCTCAGTTCCCATATCACCTTTTCCTTAAGGTCCCTCCATATTTCTGCAAAACCCTCTCTGACTAGCTCTTTGCTAGTCACTAAGAAAGAGTTCAGTGTTAAGGACGTTTTCTCAACGATCTAGCAGAGTTTCTGATTTATGATGCATTTATGCTTCGAAATGAATGAATGAATGAGTTAGTGAATGAATGAAGAGACATGCAGATAGAGAGTACCCATCTACTAAAATGTCTCATTCCATTATGCAAAATTTGGAGGATCAGCATCTCATCCCAATATGTTCATCCTAGATCCTAGATCTGTAACCTATGTTATATGATATATGCTACCTACAATACTCCTTGGACAGAAGCCCTCTTCTTAAAGTTGATTTTTTATCAGCTGTGTTATTGATTCATTAATTGAGGTACATCTACATATATGAATGTGTGTATTTGTATACTTATATACATGCATATATGTGTATATACATATGTATGTATACACACACATATATACATATACATGAGAAAGAGCTGGAAAGAGGAGAAGAGAGAGGGAGAGACTTTTTTTTATTCATTTGTCTTCTTTAGCATCAGTATTTTCAGTGCTGAGAATTCTACAGAGAACCCATTCCACACCCACCAGCCGTCCCTGACTGGAAAAGGGCTCTCCAGTCTGCATCCACAAACCTGGCTCTTGATCAACTCATCATCCCGCTGTATCTGCAGCACATAACCTGTCTGGCAGCTCACAGTGCACTGGGCACCATGGTAGCGGTGGCTGCTGGAACAGTTGAGAGAAGCATTCTCCACAGCCAGTTCTGGACAGTCCGTGGCTTCACAGGCGAAATGCACACAGCTGGGGAGGAAGAAATAAGAAGGTGAAGAAAGGTTTCCTCACAAGACAATTTTACTCCAGCTAGAAGGCCAAGACTCGGTCTCTCCCTAAAGTTTCGGGTGGCAAACACTGAAGAGAGGGAAGAGCTCTGAGTCAGGCAAAGAAGATTCTGCAGGCCACTGTTACAGATTATTAAGAGTACAAGAAATGGGGGCTGACAATCCTAGACTCAAATCCTGTCACTTGAACACTTCTGTGAATACGGACTTCCAAGAGCTGTGGGGAGGATTAGATCAGTTGACTCATGATACGCAAGTAGCCAAATCCCCAGCACATTCTGCGCCTCAACAATCAGTAGCTAATGTTATAAAGACACCTGCTGTATTTATTACCTAGATTGTGTGACTTGGGAAAACCAGTTATTATGGGAGCCTCAGTGGACCTTCAGATTCATCCCCCTCACAAAGCTATGACTCTGTGGCAGTGACAGGGGTTGTCTTTCAGAACTATAATGTAACTCACAAATCCTTAGGAAAAATGAACAGAGCTCATGCCTTATGCTTTTCCTTGGTGGAATTTTCACTTTCTGGCCAATCTGAATTCTTTCCAATCTTCAAATCGGAGCTGATTCTATCAGAGGCTTTCCTTTATGTTCATAGATGAGTTCCCTCACAGACTTTCGGCCTTCCTGTCTGTCATATAATTGCCTTGCACTCAGTGCATTTCAAGTTCAGGGTGTAGGTGCCTACCAAACATCCAACTGCATGCTAATCTTTAAAGACACAAATAGAAATGACACAGAACCTCTGTGCTTAGATGGCCTTTCCCATTGAGCTATAGGTACACACAGTCAGGAATAGCAGTAAATAATCACTGAGAGCATATGGAAGTGAGCTCACTTCATCGTCACAATAACCCTGTGAGCCAAGTGTTACTCAGTTTACAGTTGGAAATTGAAGCCTGACAAGAATAAGTTACCTGTTTAAATTCCCACCCCTATGTGAGACCCCAAGGTCTTCATGGCTAATTTTACCCTATGGGTCTGGACTGGAACATGGTTATGGATGGAGACAATGCCTGTTTCATCCTGACATTATGAAGAAAAATGCTTTGCACCCAGATGTCAACTAAATAGAGAGAAATAACTGGCAGTAGCACCTTTCAATGGCTTGTAAAAATTTTGTAGTAGTTGAAATATGGTTTTGGCAGCAAAACCCACTAGGCAAAAGCTTTTTCTATCTAAGTCTAGGCTAGCCTTGCCTACAGGGTTCCCAACTGGCTAGGTTTGCATCCAGAACCCCACATCTTTAGCTTTCCTGTTTTTTTGTTTTTGTTTTTGTTTTGCAGTTGGGGTAGGGGTCAAGACAGTGTCTTCCTGTGTAGCTTGGCTGTCTTGGAGCTTACTATGTAGACAAGGCTGGCCTCAAACTTGCCGAGATCCACCTCCTGCTGCCTCCCAAGTGCTGGGATTAAAGGCCCGTGACACTATGCTTAGCATTCGTTTTTCCTGTTTCTATATAAGAAAACTGAAAATTTTTGAGCTGAAGCAGCTTCAGAAGAAAGATCCAAACCGTCATGGTTCCAGCTTTGAAATTCTCATCAGTATTTTGCTTTTAAGGGGGGAGTAGAGAATCTGGATACTCATCCTCTCAACTACTCAAATTGTACAATGAGTAATAAGGAGATTTTGAGGATGTAACTTTTAAAGGGTTGCAACCCACAGGTTGAGAACCACTATTCTAGAACTTCTCAGAGTGTTCAATTTTCTGGTGCACTTTGAAGATGTCCAGAATGGCCAAAAGGGGAGATCATTTTCCAAAGCTAATATCCTTTTTATTATGGGGCAATTCTTAGGATCAGTGTCTTTTTAGGATGACTTTGGACATAAAGCATCCTTCTCTTCTTAGCACATCTGTCTGCATCCGGTTCGTAGACTTGCCAATAAGAAGGAAAGTAAGGGGTAAATGAGGTCTGAGATGCCAGGCATTAGCCACTGAATTTCACTATAACACCATCTCAGCAACTACAGAGTGACGCCCCGAGGTAAGGATATTGTTCCCATTTGAGAATAAGAATTTGGAATTGCTTGCCCAAGGGCACTTTAGCCTGGACAGAATTCCAATGGACATCAGTTCCTATGCTCCCTAACTGAGCCTTGCTCTTTCCAGTGCCATCCCACTGTCTAGAAAAGGTTATATGCACACACTGTCCAAGAATGATATCGGAACCTCCCATAAATCCCCCCTCCCATACAACTGTCATTCATTTCTAAAATATAAAACCAAGGAAAACAAAAGGCTCTGATCTAAAGTGGGGGTTGAGTGGGGGGTGGGGTGGGAGTGTTAGCATTCAGACCCATCTTGAGGACCTGGCCAATAAGCAGGCAATACCTTGGCCCACCCAGGATCCTGACAACATCATCTTATAGAGCACAGCATGCTCGAAATCTCCTTAAAAGGTGGGACCCCACCCGCCTTCCCTCTCTCTCTTTTCTTCTTCCCTCCTCAGACCCCACCTGCTCTAGACCTCTCTCTCTCTCTCTCTCTCTCTCTCTCTCTCTCTCTCTCTCTCTCACTGTCCTCTCCCTCTCTCTCTTCCCTCTCTCCCCCCCCCCCCCGTCTCTCATGAGGCTGCTTTGTGCCCCCTTTACCTCTCCCCTCTCCCTTCCCCCCTAATAAAACTCTCCAAGTGAGTGCTGTCCTGTCCGCATGGAGCATTTCTCTCTCACCCGACATGGGGCCCCTGGATTCGACTCCAACCCACCAAAGGTCTCTTGCACGCCCTTTTTAAAATACAACAGGAGGATGGGGGGTGGGAGGGGGACTCAATACTAGTGATGGGCAGTCAATAAAAAAGAAAAAAAATAAAAGGAAGTCCATCTCTGAAGGAAGGATATGGCTGGTATGATGGCCGAAAAAAGGAAATGAACGAGGTTTTCACATTAAGGCAAAGGTTAAATTTTTCTTTTCCTTGAATACATGTGCCCACATGTTCCTGTTTACTTACATCTTCAAGATCTTCATAAAGGAAGAATCTTTTGCGACTCCACACCAATCACTGAAATGAACATCCCACACCTAATGACTGACACCTGGGCAAATCTACCAGCCAGGAGAAAGCCAGTGTTAAAGGGCTGGAAAGGTGTTTTCCTCCAGCTCTGCCTTCACCTCCTGTCTTACCTCCCATGGCCTACTGCTCAACTACAATTATGCCGTCAAATGGTGGTCACACCAACAATAAATGGCCATGTCGTCAAAGGTGGAAAATGAAAGGAAAACCTGGACACCAGCTCTTCAGGTCATTTGGGAGAGGAACAGAGAAAAGTTAACCTCCTAGGACCTTGTTTTACTGCCCAGAAATAAGGTTAAAAGAGAAAGTGATAGTAAAACATTTTCTACCCAACACTTCATGGTGGTAGGGTATGGAGATCAGATACGGAAGAGTGAGAGGGACAAATTCAGTGACCCACAGGGTGTAGACAAACAACTGAAAGTCAAGGTGAACTGGTGGTGCCCTCCCTCTTGCCCAGTGTCTGCTATGGAAGCAGCAATTCTCTTCTTTACTCTCAGACTGTTTAGTAGACAGAGGCCTGTGGCTTTCAGTCCTTCTGAGTTACTGAAACAGTTCCACATGGCCCTGAATCTGAGCTTCAAATGTTATGTGTGGATTTCTGTATGTTACTTCATGGGGTATTCCATACTTGGGGTCCTAGAGCTATAGACTCCAGGAGCATTAGTCTCCAGTCTGGATCCTCTTCTTCCCAACTGGAAGGAGTCCCCCCATCCCCCAGCCACATGAAGAACTTGGGTCTAGCGAAGAGTCTTCTCGAAGGTAGGTGTCAGCATTACCTCTACAGAAGTGCTAGCATGTAGAAAGGGGAAGTGTTTGAGGTAGAGGGAGAGCAGAGGGAAATAAGAGATGGGAAGAAGGTAGGAGGGAGGGCAGGAAGGAGAGAGGAAGGGGAAACATGGATTTAACTTAATCGTTTAAATACAGAGCCTCCTGAAATTTATAGTAAGTTGTTTGATTTTTGTTAAGAACCAAGGAGTGCATGGATGGCTGAGTGGCTAGTTGGCTGGCTGATGGCTGGCTGCATGGATGGATGGATAGGCACAGGAGGAGAGAGGAACAGGAAAAGGAGAAGGACTACACAGAGACAGGAAGACACTGGGGCCCCGTCTCATGACTGGACCCTTCCTCCTTAAAGAAGCCAGTTAGCTTCCCCTCCACTCTTGTGACCTCCCACTTGTGCCTCCTTCTCCACCTAGATACAAAGCGGAGAGTGGCTGGGATTCCACAATGGAATCTCTTACTTGAAATCCGATCCTTTTGTGGGGAGAGGGCCCTGAATCCATGCCCAATATCTCCCAGGTACTAGGGATCCTTCAATCTAGGTCAGAACACATCAACTACATTGATTTTGCTGTAGCAGTGCTGGTCGCAGGGCAGCTCACAAGACTCTCTGGAGAAGAACATGGGAGCAAGGGTCCAGATGGGAGGGGAAAGTGACTTTTAAGACCAGAAACACAGCCTAGAGTAAAGCAGAAAGCTCCAACCACAGCCAACTGAAGTCTCCGCTGTAAAAAGCAAAGGCATTGGTTGACCTCTCTGATTTGCTGATTTTAAGAATGAAGAACCCCATCGCAGGCCTTTGCACACGTTGCTGCTTATTTTTCTTTTCCTTGCCTTCTGGCTGGTTTTGACCACATTTGCATGATTGCAGAGTCCTGCCTGTTTTTGTGAATGCCTCTGCAGCGCCCGCCCCAGGAACAGCTGCGGTCCTTTCCCCATGGGGGCATTCAGAAGGATCCTGCAGCTTTGCAGCCTCAGCCCTCTGGGCAGCCTGGTCCAAGTGCAGGCAGAGCCCAGCAAGCCAAAGCCTCCATGACGGTTTCTGCATGCTTTACCCCGAGGAGAAGGGTAATGCTCACAAATGACAAGTCCTGAAGATTTCTCTTTTCCTCTTCATGTTTCTTGATACCGTGGGCAGGCATTGCCTTTCAAGGACAAACTGCAGGGTTTCCCCTCTTCCTGCCTTCTGGTCCTTGATTCACTGGCTAGTTCTCGGAGTCATATTATCCCCAAACAGGTGTGAGAGTCAAATAAAATAATGCACTCATCACGGGCTTAACAGAAGTTTGTTCCTTCCTGTCTCTTCTTACCTTCCCTAGCTCTTGAAATCACAGGCTGTGAAACCTGGAATGGGCCACAGAAAATATACTGCTCATTAGCATCTCTTAAAGAGAAACAGGGCCTCAGAGAAGGGGAGTGACTACAGTCTACAGTCACAGGAACTAGACAGGATAATGTTTTGTCCTGGATCTGTGTTCCTCTACCACTAAAGAACTGTGTAATCGCTTATCGGTTGCTGTATTTCAGAGCTTAAACACTCTTTCCTTAGCACACAGGCGTCGTTAATTGAGAGCTCTGAGAAGTCAGGACTGCCTTTGGTCAGCTGGTGGATGGTACGGAGATAACTAACTGGCTGAGGAAAGGAGCAGCTGTGGAAGAGATCCGATAGACAGATTTGCATTTCCCATCACCCTTGTTCCCTGGGTTCGGAGAATTAACTCATGTTTATGGCGTCGGGAGAGCCGGGGAGGAAGAAGTGCTGTTAGAATGAAATATGACAATGAGGGATATTTAAGGAGCTCTTCCATCGCAGTGATTGCGACACACTTTGCACAACAGAAGCTGAGGACTGTGGTGCAAAACAATGTGGATTTTGCAACCACCTTTTGTGTCCCCTGTGGGAGCAGGGGCGTGGGAAAGGCTAAGGTCCCCCTGTCGTCGCCATTTCTCGTCCCTCTCCTTGGCCCCAGGTATACAGGGCAGGGCTGAAGTGTCGCACAGAGGGCTGCCCTCTGCGGAACCCACCAGTGTGCCAGTTGTCCCCCTGGATTTGATTACAGGAATTTGAGAGACACTCGGTGATGTTGGACCATTTCCCTTTCCAGGGCCCTGGAATCCTAGATGGGAACACTGAATTCGGGTATGTTGATTGCTCTAGACTGCCTCTGAGGTTTCTTCTGCTTCTGACTTTCAAGAGCAATACACAGATTTCTGTGCACAGAGGCACCTCCATCGTGGTTGGAAAGGGACTGTTAAAAGTCCCCAGTGATGCATTCATTTTGCACAATGAATAGCTTGCAAGATCATTTTCATCTACAATCTAATAGTTGACCCTCACAATCACCCTGATGAGTAGATATCATCATGCACTTATTCCTAAATAGGAAACTGAGACTCTGAAATGGGAAATGACTCACTGTAAGGACATGCCTCAGAGAAGCAGTAATGTGGGGATTCAACCCCAAGTTAAGAGTACTCCCAAACTCATCCTTTCAAAGAAATTCTGTCCTTTAACAGCAAGAGCTGAGTGGCAGTAACAGATGCCAGATCAAAGGCACTAATGGAATGATGCTGCGATGCAGTTCACTCATCATTAAAATTCACTGTGAACTGGAATGAAGCACACAGTAGGCACATCACCCTCAGCAGAGGAGAATTATGTCGCCTACCACATCTCCACCTTCTAAGGAGAATATTCAAAATCAAGACTTGATCTAGCTGGCCTGTCTTTGTTGGAATTGGGATGTTGTAGGCTAGTGAAGAAAGCTGCTATTTTGAGGTCACCTTGTAACCTGTTGTCAACTCAAGCAGCTGCAGGTCAGGCAAAAGGAGGGTTGCTCTCCACTGCACATCACAGATTCTGCTTCCTAGTATACTCCAAAATTCACGGACTTGTGGACCTCTCAGTCTTGAGGGCCAAGCTGACCAGAGGTCAGAGAATAGAGAAAGACACGGAGTTTAACAACAGCAGCAGTGGCCGTTCAGACTGTCTCCACTTACTACAAAGGATCCAGGATGGGGAGGCCCCGGTTGCCTTACCTCTGCTCAGCAGGGCTGTAGGTCTCTCCTCTCTGGCAGCTGCTCAGGGTGACAGGGTCAAAGTTGTCGAAGGAGCGGAGGGCCACCCCCGAGATGGCGACCAGGGGCGAACTGAAGCTCACACGTACTGCTTGGCTGTGGTAGAAGGGCTGGCTGAGGTCATGGACCACAGGGATAATCAGGGGATTGTTCCTGCAGCTCAAGACATGGAGGCCTGTCAGGGGAGACAGAGGGCCGAGGGGCCAGGCTCATTACTCAAGGCCAGTCACGCCTTCCCCAACGGGCCCTTCCCGAAGCCCCCAGACCCTTTCATGTCACGCCACAAAAGCACCATTGGGCGGCCAGTGAGGATTTTGAGTTTGATTGAAAGTTTCTTTGTCTGCCCTTTTTCTTGCTTCCAAATCTTTCCAATCCCCCTGCCTCCCTGGCCCCTAAGCTTTCCTTCACCTAATGCCCACAGTCTCTCTCCCTCCCCCAAACGGCCACCCTCAGCCAAGCATCCATAGCTCTCACTCCCTCCCACGTTGCTTCAGAACCTGAAGGTTTGAGCCTTCGATGTTCATGTCGCCTGCCTGGGCTGAGATCAAGGTAGGAGAAATAATGCATAACAGCTAGCCCCTTGCAGAGTAAAAAGCTCACTCCCATGGCTCATCTGTAGGGCTGTGAGCAACCCTGGGCTGTAAGGACCTCTGCTCAGCCTACAAAGTTGGAAATTGGGATGCACAGACCAGCACAAAATAGTTGTAGCACCAAGTACAAGTAGGATCCAAATTTGTCTTAGACCAGCCTCTCATGTTTTGCTGTCCCTTTCTCCAGGTTTAGGAAAATACACAGAGAAAATACAAATGGACTGCAGAGAGGAAGGAGTAGATTGGGCAGGTGGGATGGAGTTGCTAGGAGAAAAGCAGGCTTTGGCATTTAGCTGCTTGCTGCTGATGGAATTCTAGCAAGGTCTTAAACCTTTCTTTCTACGTGTAAAAGTAGTGCAATCTCGGCCATGTGCTGGCACATGGGAGAGTTCTCCTGGTGGGAGGAGGAAGTCCTGAGTCCATCAGGTGTCCTTTCTCTAGTTTACACTCTCACTCAGTGTCATTAATCCTCTGCTCGGTATTCAGAAGGCAGAGAACAGAATGATCTGGTGGCTGGAGACAGGGAAACATGGAAGCCTCAGATAACAGCAATGGGATCCAAGGAGCTGCTTGGCGAGCCTGACATTTCCCCTCTCTGCTCCTCAACCTTTGCAGAGCCAGGATAACTATGAAAATATTTGCTTCCAACTTGAAGAAGTTTCCTAGGAATCCAGTGAACTCCTAAGGGATTTTCTTTCTCTTACTTTTTAGTATGTTTCTCTTTTGCCTTTAGAACTACTAAATAATTAAACATGTAAACACAACAACAACAAAGGTCTCCTTGCTTCTTTGGCTTTCATTGGACCCGGAAGTGACCCTTTGTCTACTTGCTTCTTAAGACTTTCGGAATGAGCTCTCCTACAAAATGATGGGCACACAACTTTGAAGTGCCAGCTCCAAGGCTAACGCAGAATTCCAAACATTTGCAATGAATGGCCTAAAGTTCAGGGTAAATGGCTATAAGAGTGGGTAACAATGTTCTCAATGAGAATAGGAAGCTATTAGTGCCAAGTTTTACACTGCGAGTGATCAGAGTAGTGACAAGTAATGTCCCCTCTGACCACAAGGCACATCTCTCAATGCAATCCAAGGACACCAGGCTTTGAGTGGGGTGCTAGGATGTCAATAAAATTGTTCACATTTTAAAATTGAGTTAATAGTAAATATGGGATTGAAACTTTGAGGCTTAACCTCGAAGTCAGTGCTGTACTCTTATCAGGACACTAATGAATGTGCTCAGGTAGTACAATTTTGGGAACACAAATGTTCTTGAGCTCACAGATGGCACTAGGGAAACCGGGATTCTTTAAACACACAGGGTTGTCTTTTCAAAGAAAAATATGTACAACCTGGTTTCCACCCAGAAGTCTGGGAATGGAGGTAGCTAAGGGCCTAGGTAACCTGTGTGCTGTCTGTGGGGCCAGCCCATATCTGACTCCCCAAAGCTCCCACAATCAGGACCAGAGGTGGCTAATAACCTAAATGACCTTTGTGCTATCTTTATGTCTGAGACCACACCAGATCCTCCCCTAGACCTTCAAGATAACACATGTAGCCTATCTCTAGATCCCATCTTTGTGGAAGAAGTAACATTTACTTTGAGAAGAGTTTCGATGTAATTATGTCTCCTTGTGTATAGGTGATAGTGTTACACTAGGAGACTTTTTCCCTCCAAATTATACTGTACTTAAATATGGCTACAATAAACTGTTGGGTGTCAGACACTGGAAGTTTGAACCAATACTGGCTACTGAGTCATGTCAAACTGGATTTCCTTTTTGCATGCATGAATTATTACTCTGCCAGCCCTGGTGTTTGTAGAGACTCCCACAGTTCAAGTGAACATCCCTTATACCCTTATTCCCCAGTTGGCAGGACCTGACTTCTCACGTGATTCTCCAATCTTAAACCAGAGAGAAAGCTTTCTAGTACCTATGCCCACATGGATGTCCCCTGAAAAATGTGCCAAATACACAACCACTCTTGAGATTTGCAGAAACATCTGGTAGGAAGGGTTATGACCCTAAAACCTGACTTCTCACAGTGCTGGTTTGCCGAGTGTTGTGTGGTCTCCCAGTGACTTAGATGGTGAGGAAATGACCTTGCTCAGTCTCCTTCCCAGAGTCCTTTGAGGATTCTGTGGATTCCCAAGTTGAAAGGTATTATAACAAAAGGAGTTGATGAAGATCAAATTTTGCCACTGAATCTGCATCCTCATATTTGCCAAATAAGGGTTTCTCTGGATATACCACCACAACCAGGACTCCAGGTAGAGAAGAAAAGGGGAAGGAGGGGATCTTTTTAAAGGGGGTGGGGGGGACAAAGGTGGTACCAAGGCTGAACCAAGCCCAGAAGAACATGCTTGCCTAGATCATGGCTTTGCTCTTTGGTATCAAGCAACTGCACACTGATGGTCTCTTGCTTTTGGTCGCCATAGTATGTTCCATCAGTCACCAAGTGGATAATAACAGCTGCAGCAACCATTGGCTGAGAGAAATATGTCTGGAATAAAGAAGACATAAGAGAGTCATTCATTTACTCAGCCACATGGTAGGGAAGCAATCACACTACAGTGGACCAAAGGGGAATCTTGCTCTGTTTCAACCCATTCTTTCAATGGGAAGGAAGAGGCAGAAGAGCCCAGTGGGGAGTCCAAGCCAGAAACCTTGTTTCAGACCCTGCTCTGCTCCTGCCTTTCTGTCTGGTGCTGGTGGATGTCTGAGCCTAACTTCCTTCATTTTTAAATAGCTGGTTAAAGAAAATAGCTCATAGGGTCACTGGGAAGTTCTAATAAGACAAAGGGAATATAGTGTCTAGCACAGGCATAGTAGAGAGTGAAACTACACACACACAAAACACATTGTAGGTTTATTACCCATCGCTTAACAGCATTATCCTCTCTACTCAGTTCCAACATGATAAAGCCAAATAAGACCTGGTCCTGGAGCTTCTGTGAACCATGGAGCTCAAAGTGTGTCAGTGACACATAAATAAAAATGAATACAATCCATAGTATGTAGACAAGAAGATGAAGCCACACGTAGATGTGAAACACCATGTGAAAGTTACTGTTCAGAGGGAGACCAAGCATATACAGAGTTACAAAGACACAAACATTCACTTCTTTCTGTGTGCATCAGAATGGACTCCATGGAGGGAAAGATTATTTTTTAAAGCTTTGAATAATCAATAACAAGCAGATTTCAAATTCTTTGCAATATAAGCCTGGGATGAGGGATTCCACGAGCAAATGGGGCATTCAATTTTAGGAAGCATCCCATGAGTAAGTTTCTGTTTCCTGTCCTTCCAAATTGGCAGTCTTGGAGGGTAGAAAGGGCATCTCAAGAAAAAGTTATCACAGTGGTCAGTACTTCCTTGAGGCCAGACCTACACATCATGGCTCTCAAGATTGGAGCTTACCTGGAGCCAGAATGTGGTCTGAGGCAGCTGGTAGTATGGGTAATTAATGGTGCAAGGGTACCAAGCATGCTGGGAAATGCCTTCACTGAGATCTATCACCTTGGTTCGACACACCTGGCAAAAGATGGAGGAAAAGATAATATTTCAAGGGTCCTGAGAATTCAGTTAAAGTTAATGAACCTTCATCATCCATCTGCTTGGTTGGTAGTGGAAGAGAAAGCAGGAGTGAATAGATTGAATCTTCTCCAGAAACTCACAGTCTACTGGTGAAGTAATTCCCAATGCTGGAAAGGAAAGGATAGATGACATATCTTGGTGAAAAAGTAACAGGCACATTCTCAAGGGAACAAATCCCAGGGGAGTTGACATTGAATCTGGCTGGGCCTGGAAGGGATTGCAGGCAGAGGAAACAGAAGGAAAGACTCAGAAGAAAACAGACAGAATGCCTAGGTTGTTACAGATTACCTAGCAACCATAAGGCTCAAGCAAAGCTGCAAAAAGGAAAGCTGAGAGATGGCTCTTACTGAATCTTCAACACCATGCAGAGTACTGTAGAATGAGTCTGTAAATTATGGGCAGAGCTCCACAGACAAGACAGTATTGAGAGTATGAACTTTGGCTTCTGTGCCATCAAGAAATATCAGTTTGACAATACCCTTCCTCTTCCTCTCTTTCCTCTCTCTCCCTCCATCCCACCCCCTCTCTTTCTCTCAATGATGTTAAAACTAAAGTGTTACAGGAATCAAGAAGAATTTATACAGTGGTAGACTTTTTTTTTTTTAACTTAGAAGAGTTTCTTACATATCCAGCTGCCATCATTCCATTTGAGTGATTTGATTCATTCAAATGCTCTTCACTGAAAAACATCTATTTATCAAAGCACCAAGGAACAAAATGCACATAAAACTGAGGTGCAGAGGGGACATTGCATGTAAATATGAATCATGTAGTCCCTCATGTGTGTAACTGTAAAGTGACCAAAGTTCAATGTGGGGAATGAAAGAACATGGAGCTGTTGAGAATGGTCGGATGCTTGGCAGAAGATTATTACCCTGAATTAACGCTGATCTGATCAGTGATGTGTCTCCTTTCTCAAGACTTTCATATGAGCCCAGGTGTTCACTTTTGCACCTATGGACCACAGTCTAAATATTTGAGAAGTAAGCTGACTTAAATAGTTCTGATGATTTGAAAAATCTGTGAGAAAGGACAGCGAGGCAATCTAGTCCCAACCAGAATAAACCACACACACATAAAAAACAAAGAGTAAAATGGATAACTAGTAGCAATAAAATATGTCTAGTCCTTTAATATGTACACATAAATGTACATATGTAACTGATGCCACAGAACTATAGATAGTCTTTGTGTTCATCTCTAGGGGACATGGTGTATACATGTGTAATATTCATATGGTAGAATTACATAGAGCACAAGAATATTAAGATGAATTAACTAGATTCATGTGAGCCCACTCCAATCACAAAGAAAGACCTAGGGATGAGTTAGAAGACACCAACACAGAGCAATGGTAAAAATCAGTGAAGAAAAGAAATGATGTATAAATGGCTAAGTTCATTGCAACGTATTTCTTAAACCACACATTAAAAACTTCTGTACGTGGCCAGAGGTTTGTCTGGACTGTATATATCATGAGAAAGCATGCACTGAATTCAGAGATGCAGCTGCCTCTGGTATCAAGGAAATGGAGAAAATGGTGTGAAACTTTATCTGCAGTGTGTTATCTTACAGAAAGAAGAAAGAAGCCAACAAGACAAGATTCACACAATTATCAGTTCAGGTAGTACATAGGCCTGTTATGTGATGCACATACTTGAAAAACATCACGGCTTTGGTTTATATTATTTCATATAGTTTTATGAATTAAAAAGAAAATAAAACTCTCCAGGTTGTGCATAGAAGTATGTATACTTGCAGTCATAGCTACTTAGGAAACTGAAGTAGTAGGACCACTTGAGGCAAAGGGTTCAAAGCCAGCCTGATATAACATAACACAGGGGTTTATTGTTAAATGACTACAATCCCCAAAAATTAGCTTATAAAGCCATGAAAAAATAGATGTAAAACTATCCATGTTAACTCCCTTTAACAATGTGTTTTAGTACAGTGGCACCAGTGAACTGGACTAAGTTGGGTTCTTCAGTAACGGCCAACCCTTCTTGCTCTGACCATCACTAAACCCTCCTTTTACCATGCCAAGAGTCCCACCTATACACATGATAAAATGCAAATGTTTTTATCCATAATATCTTGAGATAGTAGTAGCTGCTAGAGGTTCTCAGAAAATGTCAAGTCTTTTTTGATTGCTCATCTCTAAATAAGACATTTTCACCACACAGCCCCTAAGGCTCAGGGAACATACAGAAGTGGGAGTAGAAAGAATGTGAGAGCCAGAAGACAGGGAGAATAGGTGCAAAATGCCATCTTCAATCATGAATTCTCAGCAGCTTTTGTACCTGCATTGGACCTGCAGATGACTAGACCCAATGACAGGCCATCATGGATGAAGGAGGAGCTTGTTGGCCCTTACTGCTCTTTGATGAACTATTGGCTACTGGTAAGTTCTGGGAAAAGGGTAGCCATTGTCTTCAGTTAGCATACCTGCTTGTGAAACCACCAGATTCTAACTGATAGTTCAGGTGCTTCAAATAGCATCTGAACTGGTTAGCCCCAGAATCACAAACCCAAAGATATGAATATGGGAAATAGACTTACAGGAAGGAGGGAGGGTTTACAGTGTCAGGACAGAGATAAGAGAGTCAGGGGTTAAAAGTTATGAGAATATATTATATACATGAATAAAATTATCAAGGAACAATATAAAGAAATAAAAGAAAGAAATTTAAAAAGAAAATTTCAAGTCTCTGTTTACAAAAATGATACACTAAACATCATTCAGACAAAACACATCTTGCATTATGATTGACAGTGGCAAATAAATTCATGGAGTAAGTTCACATTTGAGGTTGCAAAGAAAATACAGAAAGCCTCTTACATTCTACAGTCAGCTTCCCTTCATGTTACTACCTCCATCAATTCATTCTTGAAATCTCACTTGTACATTAAGAAACATCAAATATCACCCAGAAAGTTCAGTAGTTGGCTTTAGACTAAGTAGAGCTACTTCTAGTGCATGTTGGCTCAAAGACAGAGGTAGAATTAGAAATAGGTCCTGCCTCTTTGGTTCTCAGTGGATCTTGTGCATTTGAATGTTGGATTATCCATGGACACAAAGATGTCTCCCTGTGATCCCCAACACCTTGTTGTTATTGGCCTAAATATCAACTAAGAGAATCTTTAGTCTTCTACTACCTTATAATATTTCATCTAAGAAAATGACTTCATTGTTTTATAAATATCAAAAAGTATTAAATTCATCAACCACCAAACTTCTCCTCTAGAATCAGTAAGACCTGGGAATGCAAGATTGGTTTCTTAAGTATTACAGGGTACTTTGTAAAGGACAAAGGTGCCAAGAATCACCTATCCTATTGTCCAGAATTGGCACAGATGCTGGGGATAAAACATTGCCCCTTTAGCAGGCTAGCAGACATTTTTCAGCTTATTTTTCTCAAAACAACTGGGACTAGGCTTAGAGCAGGGGGTAAACTGTGTTATGACTTAGAACAGTATGAGACTTTGCATAAACTATCTACGGCATTTAAAAGCCTGGCCAGCGATTCGACATGTATCATTTTGGAATGCACTCTCCTTGCATTCTTAGCTGCCTGTCTCCCCACAGAGTGTGGTGGAGCATAACTATGAGCTCTGAGCTGGGGGTCTTATCTCTACATCTAAAGCATCCATGGTTAGAGAATTGGCCAAAGTGAACAAAGCCTTCTTATTACTTAAACACAATTTCCTCTTATCTTGTCAGCTCTATCAGGACTAGACAGGTCCTTAGCAGAACATGGTGTTGTTGTTTTGTTCTCTTATTTTCCTATTTAGCTGTGTTTGTTTCAGGCTGGCTGTAATCCCAATCAGGGACAGTCAATCCAAATTGGAAATAAATAAACAAATCCAGTGGAACTTTGCCCAACACTGAGAGTTGATCCTGAAATCATTTCTGTTCCTGGGGAGGTGGAGAGAAATGGAGACTCAAATCTTTAAGAGCTTCCTGCTTTTATGGGCATTGCATGAATTTACCTATTCAGCAGCCAAAACTGAGGATGCAGGCATGTCAGGCTCACCTGTGCTGAATACCAGAGAGCCCTGTGGAAGCACAAGGTGGAACACTGGTTCTAGGGAAATGTTCTCTTTTATCCACACACTTTTTTGCTCCTTCCAAAGGAAGCAAGTCTAACTCCACAGAGATATACTGAACAATGAAGATTTTATTGACTATGTTGTTGGGTACACATACATTACACACTTTCATAGACTCTTCAGCTCCCTCTACCACCCCTCTAGGCATCTCTGTTCTCACTCATCTTCACCATCCCTCTAATGTCTCCAGTATGACTGGCTCCAAGTTCTTTCCAATAGTTCCCAACCTCCCTTGCCCAATCCAGTTTTCACATCTTTGAAATCTAGTGAGGAGCCATTCTGTTTTTCCTTCTAATAATCTAATCTTACAGGGTAAACTTGGATGATTGTGGTTGTCCTTGGCTCTCACCCCAAAGACCTCAGGGAACTGAACACAGTAACACTTGCTTCTTGTCACACTAGAATGAACAGGACCTGCTGTCTTCTTTTGAATGTTTCACTATGTTGTGGTAGAGAGTAAGGATATTCTAAAAAAACAAAACAAAACAAAACAAAACAAAACAAAACAAAAACAAAACCATGCAGCCTCTAGGCTCTGGGTCTGCAGAGAGAGATAAAAATGGTCTTCTCTGGAGTTCAATTGTTCTGTAGTTCCTATTTCTATATTCACTCAAGCATTATTACCAATAAGAAAATGTCATAACAACTTATTTGTCTATAAACAGGTGGATAAAAAATGTTGTGGTACATACATGTAATGCAATGTTATTCACCTTTAAGAGAGGAGAAAACCCTGCCACCTTCTATAAAAGTGAACCATTGAGGACATTATACTTAGTGAAATAAGCCTGTTACAGTAGTGGCATGACTATTATGGGGGTAATCAACCACTACATGAATGAATTCGATGCCTTCTCCACAGGAGGGGATTCATGCCTGCCGCTGCACCTGTCAAGAGCCAGAGGATAGAGAGAACTCTGAAGGTCTGTAGGCCATGGGAGAGAATCTAGGACTGTTATTTTGGTAAGTGGAAATGGCACCAAACTGCTTATGCATATTTATGTTTATACCACTAGATTAGTGATGCACTTCTTTTTGGGATAAGCTTCTTTTTTTGCAGTGGATAGTGGTTAATGTGAAGACTCACAACTGGTCAAAAAGCAGAGAGCAAGCAAATGTTGAAACTGCCCTCCACTGGAATCTTAATCATCTCTTCCAAGGTTCAGGGAACATTGCAGAGGAGTGAATGGAAAGAATATGAGACTGGAAGGTGGGGGAACAGTGCTGCAAAGCTAACTTTGGGATATAACACAGCCACTGGATTTACAAACCCACTGCAGCTGCAGCTGCCTTCATAATTCCTGCATGATAGACATCGGACCTGCCATTTTTACCATGCATGGGGGCAAGGGCGTGTGGGACCCTACCCCTCACTAAAGGACTATGGGAAATTAATGGATGCTGGTAGAAAGGGTGTCATTTTCTTTAGTGGTATAACATTGATAAGTTGTCCATGTTCCAGTAAATAACCTCCCATTGATACTAATGAAAGCAACCCTCATTACATTCAATGAGAAACAAAACAAAACACATAAAGTAAGAGGGGCTTATTGTTCAGGGGGAGAGTAGGGAGGGTGAAAAGGGGAAATGGGAGGTGAAATGATCAAACATCAGTACATATTTATATGAAGTTGTCAAAGAATAAAATAATTTAAAAGTTACAAATAAATGAAATAAGCCTATCATAGACAGACAAATACCACATAACTCCACACACCAGAGCCAGATAAACTAGATTTAAAACTCAAAGATGCAATGGTGAGTGCCAAAGGTTGAGGAGAAAAGGAATGATTAGTTGCTTATCAAAGGGCTTGTAGTTCAGTTAAGCAAGACAAGACCTATAGGTCTCTTGCTTTCCAACATACTTGTAGTTAACAATACAATACTGTGCATTTTAGATTGGCAAGAGGCATGATCATCTGATGTGTTCTTGCTATAATAAAGTATTGAAAAAAGAAACCAAGTGTGACCAGAAAAGGAAACATCGATATTGATGCATGCATAAATATTGTAATAAAGAAAATTTAAGTGGAGATTTTAGAAGATTGGTGCTATATAAACAGCAAATGTGGTTTGGCTAGCAAGCACCCTCACTTTGGTCCTTTCAGGGTTAGAGAACAAAGTACCCAGCATTTTCTTCTTGCTTGTATCACAGATTGAAAACTCACTTCCACATTTATACTTCTGACAGCTTTCTACCCTACTGTAAGGAGTAAAATGGCTGTTTTGTCCATGTTCTAACTATCTCTCTCTCTGTCTGTCTGTCTATCTGTCTGTCTGTCTGTCTATGAGTGTGTATTGTGGTCATTGGTTGTTTTGCTTTCCAGTGCTGAGAATCCAACCCAGGATGCTGCATCTTACCTATGAGCTGTTTCCCTAGCCCTATGTTTTCTTATTTGTAGTGGTCTAATTATACCGGGCTTAGGAGAGTTACCCACAGAGAGAATTCCCTTTTCAGGGGCAAGAGAGGGGAGATATCCTGAACAGTTACACGCAGGTGGTAGGAAGCAAAGTTGTCATGGAAATGCAAACTCCCATCTTCTAGGGTTAGTGTATGTTCCTCCCTGGTATTCTGGGTCTTCTTGATTTGGGTGTAAAGAACCATGCTTGGTGAGGCTCTTTCTTCTTCCATTAAATAGCATGCAAACATAGCAGACAGGAATGGCAAGGCTCTTATCACTCTCTTCTGTAGGAAGCCCAGCACAGGCCAGGTGCCCTCTTCCCTTTATAGTAACACTTGAAGGAATCAAGGGACAAGCGACTACTTCTGCTCATGGCCTTGAAGGGAATCTACTCTTTAGCATAACCTTTACACTCTTTATCATATGTGTTTATTTAGTCAATAGGAGCTCTTCCTCAGTTCTATCTGGGCTACTTATGAAATGGACAGTTCTCTGGCCAGCAATTTCCTCATCTGAAGAGTGTCTTACTTACACTGAATGACTACCAAGAGTACTAGCACCTTACGGATACCCATATTAATCCTTTCCACCCAGGGTCTCATTTATTTCTCACATACTGCACAAGGCTGGAATCATTATCCAGTTTTTGTCATGAAGAAATTGAGGTGCAGAGGCTCTGAACAATGCTTCCAGTTCACTGCTCGCTTGTGTGTAGGGCTGGGGAGGTATGCACTGATACCTCTGATTTTATACTCTGCAGTTAGGTGGAAAACAGCACAACTGTTGATAGGGTTTGACACAAACTTCAGCTTCCCCTGATGGAGAAAAGGGCATGATTTACCAATAATTTTGCCTCTGCCACTCCATACTCACTCCCTTTTTCAAATAGAAAAACTAATCACATAACCCTCTGCTTATGGCTTACCCTCTGTACAGTGGGTAGAGATATTCCTTGAGGCAAATGATATAGGTCACTGAGAGCAGTTTCATGCTTAGCTGTTTTTTCTCTTCACCCATCAAGCAGGAGTCCCATGTCTACTGTGGTACTTCCCTGTCACTGGGAGACTCGTTTTTCCCAAACACCATGGGCTCCCCGCCATTCTGCCTGTGGCCAGACTCACATCCTGCCTCTGCCTTGCCTATTCTGTGAAACAGTGCAAGTACTTCAAAGCCAGTGTCAGATAACACTGTTCCTCTGAGAGATCACCCCACAGCCAGAATTAATTGCTTCCCTTTATGTGGCCACATAGCTCCTTGTAGGTACCTTAGTTATAGCACCTGTCCAGTTAGATTATAGTTACTCAGAGCCTAACCTTATCTCATTAAAGTCTGAAGATTTCTAAGTTGAGAATGATGTTTTATTTTATGCCCACATAAATTCCAGTTTCTTCCCCAGAACCCAGGAAATGATAAATGCCTTGTGTAGAAAACCACAGCAGCAGTAGTGGCATATACAGCCATGCATTGTAAGTCTTGGAGGTTTTCAAAGACTCTCTATGAATCTGAGCATAATGGTGTATTGCTGTAATCTCATTACTCAAAAGGCTGGGGCATGAGGATTATAAACTCAAAGCTATCCTGGCTTACGTAGTGAGTCTGATATTATCTTACAAAAAAAAAAAAAAAAAAAAAAAAACACAACACAACAACAGACAAATGAAATGCTCTATATGTGCTGAATCATATGAGGTTGAGGTGGGAATTGGTATGTGTACCCATTTTATAGACAAGAAAACTGAAGTCTTGTATTTTCTCTAAGGTCATAACCAGTTTGTGGTAAAACCAGGATTCAAATCCAGACTCAAAGTCGGTCTACATTCTTGACCACAGATGCTGCTTTGAAAAGGACCTGTCTATGCCTACCACTTACTTGAGGATATATCGAGAGAATGGATATATCTGTATCAGATGGAGCTTAAATTTGAAGCCACATAGAACCCCGTGCTCAGAATTTCTCCTATCTGTTCCTGGCACTCAGGAAATAGAAGCTGCCTCATCAGACCAAAGCAGACCTTTGCAGATCTGTCCTAGAGAGTAAGGAGGTGATAGAATGAGCCTGGTTTACAAGGGAAGAGGTCTGCCTCCTACAACTGACTCAACTGTCCAGTTTGTGACCCTCCCCCTTCCCACTTAGAGAAGGACCTTGTGAGAAGCTGCCAGCTTTAGATTCCCAACCTCTTCCAAGTGAATGTCATAGAAAAGAGGGTTGACTGAAGCAAGCAAAGAACACCTCAGTATGGACAGGTGACTATCCTGTCAACCTCTGAGACTTAGAGGCCCTAAGTCTCTGGTACTCAAAGGCTGCCAGCTAATTACCAGTTACTTTCTCTTGCAAAGACAGCTACAAGAGAAGTTCAGAGTTTCACTACAGTCATCCTAGCAATATGTTTTCTGATTTTTTTTCTTTCCTTTCTATTTCTGTGCTTACAACTATATGTTGCTACTGAGCTGGGGAAACCTGTCACTTAGATCTTGAGATTCCTGGATGTCTCATCAGAGAAGTTATTTAGAAATCTTTATGCCAACTATCTCATTCTATAGAGAACTAAGCGGGGAGAGTAGCTTGAAGAGCATAGTCATCTCTGTGGACTCTATGAGAGACCATCAGCCATCCTGGAGGTAGCTGGAAATGTCTACATGAAGAAAAGTGTCTGTGCCACTAAGATTTGGAGACTCTCATTCACTCTAGGTATGTCAAAGACTATAGCCAGTACCTGCCTCCCAATCCCCCATATTTGCAGAAGATTGTTTTCAATTAGAGAAGTTAGCGATGCTTTGCTTTCAAAGGGTTTCTAAATCCAGTTTCTCTTCTACCCACACACAATGTACACATAAAAGGGGAAATCGAGGACAGGCAGAAGGACAGGGGTTCTGGTATTTTCCTACACAGCCACATGCCATGAGGTTTCCATAGAATTCTGAGTTTACAGTTTTCCATGCCCCCTTGTCAATCAGGGGAGGGAGGAAATGTCCATTTGATCTTTGACCTGCCCTCTCCAATTTCCTCTTTCTACCCGAAGGAACCTGTGATGGGCTTCATAGAAAAACAGAAGAGAGGGAGCAGGGAGGAAGGAATGCAGGGGTATACACTGACTGCAACACCATTTGTGTGCCTGCAAGTGTACTCACAAAAACATAACCAGGTAGTTGTTTCCCACATCTCTCCCTACATTTTATGTAAAAATGTAGTTTCCCTAAAGCTGTATTTTAGCTTCGGGTTTGCTGTTCCATAACCAAGACATATCCCCCAAGATAGAAAACATCAAGACCTGAGGGTCCTAAAGACTGGAAGAGGGAAAGACTGCTAGGAGACAGACAGCCCACCTGGCCACAGCCATGAAGGGCCAGGGAAACCTGGATAGAGCTCAGGTGAAATAAACCTGCCTCCCTAAACACAGCTTTGCTCCCTTCTCTAGGCTCCCTTCCCAGATGGAATGGGCACCAACTTTCAAATAAGGTTTGTGCATACAGGATGGTGTCCATCAAATCTCATTGTACCCTGTAATAACTGTGGAGAACAAGCATTTGGTTTCCCATTTCAGAGATACAGATTTTGAGGTTTGGGAAGATACTGGTCAGTTTACCACACCAAACTTGTCTGACTCAGTGCCTGTTTCCTTCCCTCCTAATGGCTAGCCTTTTCAATCAGGCTTGCCCAATACCCTTGGTTTAATATACCCACACTGTGGTTTCTCTCCTGCCCTTCTATCTCTCCCTGTATGCACTTGAAGGACAATGACTAGCCACTTTTTCACCAGAGTCTAACCGAGTTATTAGGCCAGGCTCACTGAATACTGCTAATATTGAACTGATGTGGTTTTTCCAAGGCCATGTATGACCCATGGGTGATGCACTCAATCTAGGAGCCCAGGTCAACATAGGCCTAGACCAATGTACAGAGATGCTGTTGCAAATAAAGACCATGTAGTACCAGGAAGGCATCAGGATGCCTGGATCATTCTAGAGCTGTGAAAGTCACACTCTAACTCACGTTGCTTTGATATGATGAAATATATGATGACAACACTTTCCCAATAAGTATAATTTACCATAAAACCTATTTGAGTATTTTATTAAAACACTTATTTATTAAAACTACCCTATAAAAAAAGCAATTAGAGTTACCCTTATCTCCCAGATAAAGAGCAGGCAGATGGCTGTAGTACAAAGACCTTGAGCCTGCTGGACCAGTGGAGGGGAAGCTGTGTTATCATTGCTACCATTCTCAGTCCCTTCTCAAGATAGGCATCACTAACTAAACTCTGCACCCTCCTCCATTCTCTGGCTACGCCTTCTTCTTCTTCTTCTTCTTCTTCTTCTTCTTCTTCTTCTTCTTCTTCTTCTTCTTCTTCTTCTTCTTCTTCTTCTTCTTCTTCTTCCTCCTCCTCCTCCTCCTCCTCCTCCTCCTCCTCCTCCTTCTTTTGTGGTTTTTCAAGACAGGGTTTCTCTGTGTAACAGCTCTGGCTGTCCTGGAACTCACTCTGTAGACCAGGCTGGCCTCAAACTCACAGAGATCCACCTGCCTCTGCCTCCTGAGTGCTGGGATTAAAGGTGTGTGCACCACAACTGACTCTCTAGGTTATTCTAACAAAGTACCATGGGAAAATACTCCAAACTGGCCAGACCTGACCTAAGGAATGAAGTCAACTGTAGTCCTTGAACTTGAGCATTAACTCATTATGGGCAAGACTGAAGCTTTAACCACACATCATCAGTATTAAGAGCAGTCAAAGTCCAAAGTAGGCACTGAGAAAATATTAGCAGGATAAAAGGATGGACTTGGGGCAATAATACTTCATATAGGCTAGGTCAATTGGCCCACGAAATGAAGAAATGCAGCTCAAACATTCCATCCTGATTTATGGCTTCTCTTACTGCCTACAGAACACCATAGCACTCTTTCATCTGGTTTGCTTTCATCGTTTCTAAGCTCATTTTTACTGGTCTTCTGCCTCTGATTCATACTGACCCATTAAACATGGAAACATGAAAGGCAATCAAGGGTTAACAGATGTACAAAACAACACAACACACACACACACACACACACACACACACACACACACACACACACACACACACTGGTCCAATTCCTTCCTCCAACCTCCTTTCCACACACTTAATAACAATGGGTAGGGAGCGGGAGGGAGGGGGAGCAAGCTTTCTTTCACCGACCATTAGAAACAATTATCACTTTCCCCAGGCCTGCTGAGCACTTTCCCCTTTGATGCCTGCCTTAAAGAGATAGAGAGCAGGGGGAGGGGTGGGTTGCCTTTCTTCCATTCTGAAGAATTATTACATGGTGCAGACAGACAAGAAAAGAAGCATTTCCTGTGTGCAGGACAGACAGAGATGCTTCCTTCACCCTCCTAAAAATCTGGAAATAACATCAGATCTAGGGGCGTCCACCTAGGAGACACTACCTAATAAGAACTTGGCATTTGAAGCTCTCTAGCCATGGGTCTCTACTCAGGGTTCAATAGCACCTCATTGCCCCCCCAGGAGTTGTCCCTAACATGCATTTCTCACTCCCAATACAGGACAAGCCTGCTCCTCCTTGCATATACGAATTCTTGTAATTTGGTGGGCAAGTCCTTGGTGTGATCAAATGACCAGGAGGAAAAAGTGGGCTTTCGCATGGAAATTGTTTAATACTCCTTTCTCTGTTCCTTGATAACATGGCTTACAGATGGGTAAACTAAATGTCACATAGGAGAAATGTCTCCGAATTCTTGTTACAGAGTTGATCACTGGAAAATGACTGAACACTCAGTCACTTATTTCTTATGAAGAGGCTTTGAATTTCTGATGGACGGAAATGGGTATCTCAGTTGTCTAAGGAAAAGGCTAAGATAGTATCCACAAAGTTGAGCACACCAGTTTCTTTCATATAATTTACTGGCCAGCTTCTGTGTCCCAAGAGCAGTCTTCACATTCTTGGGGACTTTATCAAGAAGATAACCTCCTTGATGCCTTGGGATTCAGAAAGGATAAAAAATATCCCAGGACCATACCTGTCAGGAGCAGGTGGGGAAGTCTGGGTATAATTTCTGTCTGTGTTAATCTAAGACAGTTTTTCTATCTCTGGTCCATTTTACTGGTGAGGAGGCCAAGGCTTACACAATGTAAATGATGCTCATAACAAGGCTAGTGACAATAAAGGTATGATAACAGATGTCACCCCCATCTTCTCTATCCCATCACTCCTTTAAGCAGGGGAGATTCGTGTTCTATTTTTTCAAACAGGGAGACTAAACAATCACAACAGCAATGGCAGTAATAACTGACACATTTCCAGCTTGCCTCTTCAAGTACACGAAATGTTAGTTCTCACGTGTTCACACCACAGGCTTGGTGTGCTTTCTCCGCTTTACACACAAGAGCCAGGGACTAGCCTAAGTCCATCCTGGACACTGGATTGTAGAAGGCTGGCTAGGGGCTCAGGATTCTCCAGCTACTAAATCCTCTAACAAGGCAGAGTGATTAGTGTCGGATGTGGTCGTAGGCTTTTGTGCAGCTGACAACGGCAGCCATGAAAAGCCCGTCCAGGCTCATTTCACAGAGGCCCTCACAGGCTGCTCCTGGCTCCCTAATTATGCCATTCACCAGTCACCCAGGCCTGCCTCTGAACTCCTGACCCAGTACTGAAAGACTTGGGATCTCATTACTAATCTCTTAAGCCACCTAGTTCTCCAAAATACCTCCATTTAAGTTGGAGGCCAAGGCTTCGGGGTGGGAGGTGGGGAGAGAGAAAGCCTGGATTCTCATGGCATGACCGTGATCTCTTACTGGAGCCCCTGTCCCAGTCTGTAGAGCAGCCCGTATGGCTGGGTGACTCAGTGCAAGGTAGGCTTTGCCAAGTGTCAGTGTTGGAGCTACAGGAGAGCATTTGGGTCCACCTGTTTGTAATTTTGGGGGTGCGGGTGGGGGACAAGGGCTGTGTTTGTTTTAATTATTATTATTATTATTGTTGAAAAGGAAGGGAAAATGAGCAGAAACTGCTAACATCTGGAGGCTGCCCTCCGGCTTATGTAATCTCCCACAGTAGACCACGGGATTCCCAGCCAGATACTTGATAGGTGACTCCAGGGTTCATGTGCCACTTTCAAGAGTGAGATGCTGTCAGGATACAGATAGGTAAGGTGAAGGACTACCTTGTATTCCTAATAGAGAGGGAGAAAGGTTATAGGTCTCCAGAAATCCAGGTGCTCTTTTGGAAGAGTCAGTTGTCCCCCGCTTTGGCTGAAAATGAAACTTTTCTCTTATATTCTTATTCTCTCATTCGTTCACTTATTCAGCTAACATTTATTTAGCTCCTATTATGTTCCAAGTTCTTTATTCCCATGGTATATGTGAGAAAAATGAAGCCCAGTGGAAAATACCAATGGGACTTATGTTCCCCCCCCCCATTTTTAAAATGGTTCCCAAAGTCCTGGAAAAAGAAGCTGATGAATTAAGTGCAGACATGTCTAGAAAAATGGGTTGGTTCTGGCCTCAAGATTCATATATGAGGGATGGACATGGACAAGCAAGGTGCTGAAGCCGGATCTGAAGTGTAAACTCTTTGTGTCAAGCACACTCTGGAGATAAAATAATAATAATAATAATAATAATAATAATAATAATAATGGCTTAAGAAGGGGAAAAACTGAGCCACAGCTGAGCCATGACAAAACCAGTTTGCCAGATGTTGTCAGTTGCATAAGCATGAAGGATGAAGGTCAAGAGGCTGCACCTTATTCTGCATACAGCTCCCAACAAAGTAGTTTTAAAAAAAAATGCTAATTTCTCTGCGTTTTCTGATCTTTCTTCTTTTACAGTTATAATAAAGCAAATTTCAAAAATTCCAGATCGTGATACATGACCAGTATATAGCATATAAATGTATGAAACTTTCAAAAAATATTATTTTTAAAAATTTTAAAAATTAGTGTAGACTCTGCATCAGATCAAAGGGGTTCTGTTTACTTCAACCAGAATGCACACTGGACACTAGAGAGGAGAAACACATTGTGGCTGGCAGTAGCTGGATGTCCTGAGGCATCACTTGGTACAGATAAGAATCAAGAACTATGGTTGTTCCTTCAGAGCCCTGAGACACTGGCAGTTCTAGAGGAAGAAGGCATGGAGAAGACTTTCTTTGCAGACCACAGACGAGGAAGCATCACTCTAGAACAAGATGAACCAGCACCTTCTGCTCTCATCCTTGTATTATAAGACTGCCTGTTTAAGATTTAGATACAAAGGTTAAAATTACAAATCCAGTTAACTTTAATTAAAAAACAAAATGATCTCATTAGCCTTGGAGCAGAATTGGGAGTTATCACCAACTCTAGACCAAAGCCCTACTCCAGTAAGGAAATCCTCACCACCTAGCTCAAAGGCTGAGTGGGGGAGTGTCAGACCCCTTCAATCTCCTCTACACTTTTCCCTGAAAAGCCCTGGATGTTCATGAGTTAACCAGAAAAGCGATGACCACATCCAAGCTCCATTCCTGGTCACCTAAACCCTTGATTAGGAATAGCTGAGCAGTGCTTAATGGCAGTCTTGACCACATCAGCCTATTCAGAAAGGTCAGACGAATGATTTTTCACTTAAAAACATGTGTCATAAAAGAACATGATTTTCTCAAGTTCATAAAACTGGGAGTCGCCAGGTTGTTTTTGTTTTCGTCCCTCTCTGCCTTCCCCAGCCTTGCTAACTAAGATCTGTGTGATACAAATTGTATTTGGCATGAAGCACAGGTCACAACACTTGTAGAGAACTCTTGCCATATGCCCATGTAGCTAGGCTCTGTATATTTGCTCCGGGGACCCTGCTTCCGACTTCAGCATGTGGGTTCTCCGATGCTCTGCTCTAGCTGCTGTATGCTTGACTCTTTTCTATTTGCTCTTTAAAAGGAGGCAAGGTACTTTCCTGAGATGTCTGAGGCTTCATTTATTCTGGGAAGAGATTCCAAGGATATACTTCAGTAACATATGCAAGGGGCAGAGGACAGACTAGCTGAAATTGTTGACAGAGCCTCTGTGACCTGTGGTTCGAACAAGGACCTCAGTATTTAGGAGAAAAATAGATAGTACGACTCTCTGTCCTGTCATGGCAGATTTCAGAAATAGAGATAGTAGTCATGATCAGCAAGCTAGGGAGGCTTTGGGGTTCCCCAGGAGCCCAGTGGCCACTTCTGACTTCCATGTCTACCAGCTAATTGGAAAAGGTCTCTGAGAGATGGTGATGTATCAGAATGATGCCTTCACCATTGGCAGCCTTTGCCGGGTCAACTTCCATCTGTGTACAGCAGTAGCATATTGACATTATGCTTTGGGATCCTCCATATCTGCTCCTTCACACCACTACACCTGACTCTTTCTTGAGTCTTTACACGGGGTAGAGGAAGCCATACATGTTTTGAAGTCAAACTCATGCATTTTGGAAGATCAGCTTTTGCCATTCACTGATTGAATGATTTCAAACCTGTTGCTGTCTATATTTCCCCACTGCAAAATGGGATGACTTTCTGTTCTGAAGAACTGGCATAGGAATTCAGATTCCTGAGCACACACAGGTGTAGGCACACCATGCACATTAGAAAGTTTGTCCTTTCCACCTCATTTCTTCTTCCTCTACTCTTTAGGGCAACAGCTCTAGACAGCCTGACTTATCTTTGGGCCAGCTGAAGGATTCTTAATGTAATTCTTCTATAAACTAGGGAAAATTATACAAGCTGCTTCATAGGGTGTTTGGCAGGTTTGAATGTGAACACACAGTTCTGGTATAAAGTACCAGATACAGAATTGTTACCCCGAAAGCCCTTCACATTCTGCTATTCTCATTATTATTACAATTATGTTGCCATTACTACCTGCTGTTTATTATTGTGATGAGGTCATTCCTTTCTTCTTCCATTTACCTTTATATCTCATAGTCCCTTTTCCCTCTGAATTTCCTTGTTTCCTCCTTCCTCTTCCTCTCTCCATCTTTCTTTCTGTCTCTTACTCCTTCACACCCTCCAGTGCTTAGCCTTTTATTGGGAGACCAGTCTAAAAGGGATCCACACTTCCATCAATCTCATTAGGAAGTCAATCATGGGGACTCTCTTGACACCTGATCTCTCTGCAGTATCAGGAGGCAAAGGAGCTGAAAAGAGCCTTTTCCCCAAGTCTCAGCATTCAAAAGCCATTTCCCACTGTCTGGGTAAAGTTATTGGCAAAGGGACTATTTATTCTTTAACATTTATTATGACCTTATGATATGTCAGATGCTAGGACATACAGCAATAAATGATGCAAACAGCACCAAGGAAAACTAGGATTTGAGGTAGGATCCAATTCCGGAGGCATAAAGGAACATAAAACTCTCCCTCTTCTTCCTTATCTTCAGATCATCATCATCATCATCATCATCATCATCAATCATTTGCCAAGTGATAGATACATCAGGTGATTAAGAAGGCCCAGCATACTCTGGCTACCCATGAATTCACAGGGAATTATGACCCAACCATTCAACTTACCATTTCCTAACACAACTTGTTGATTCAATCCAGTCACAAAGGAGATGCCCTTAGCACATGTAGTTTACACTAGTGTCATGCATTAAATACAGAAACATTTTCTCCAAAGTATGGAGAGTTCTCTAAGTATGGAGACCCTTTGCTAGGCACTGGAAATAATGAAAGACAACAGGTAGAGCCCAAATCCTTAGCTGCTTATTTTTCATTTGGCATAAAAATCCAATAATCATTGAGAGAGTCCTAGATTCTCAATTATGGCTAATAGGTCTTAAAGTGTGTTGGAAGGAGTGATGACATCTCTGGACAGGAAAGAAAACCCTCCAGCTGTGTTCATGGATCCCAGGTCATTCATTTTGCCTAAATCCTGCCCCTTAAGCTACATAGCAAAGCTCATACCAACTGCACCAGGCCTTTCTACTACACGGCTTCTGGATTTCACAGACTGTGGGGAATAATATAGAGAGCTGTAGAAACAAGTGATGATGTAGACCTGTCATTTCTTGTGAATGGAGGAGAACATAGTCTAAGGGCAAAAATCCTTCCATGAGAACAGATGCAGACAAAATGCAGTTTTTCAATCACAAAATGGTCAGTCCATCATACCTCATTTTGGGAAAGAGATAGGTGTTTTAAAAACACCTTGGGAAAGGTGGTATGGGATAGAACACAAGAGGGGATTTGAGAGCTAGAAAGTGAGAATGGTTCTCCTGCCACAAAGTGTAAGACTCTTTGAGAAGCTCCCCATCCCTATCTGGGAAATGGGTACACTATTCCACTATGGATTTTTAATGATTTAATTTGATGAATGGATTTATGAGACATGCCAAGTGCCTTGTGTATGCTATTGATGGACTTTTCATAATCTCAGTTATCCCATTTCACATCTGAGGAGACAGAGGTTCAGAAAAGCTAAACAAGTGCCTGGAGATCTTTCTGTACATGAGCAATGGGATGTGACACACCACCCTAGACCTGCTTTGTCCATAGAGCAGCCCGCAGCATCTAAGCAGCCACTTAAATTTAACTAAATGAAAAATGTGCCTTCTTGGTTACATAAGCCACATTTATGACTTCGTGTCGTATGTGACTGGAGATTGCTGTGTAAGACAGGGTCAGTGTACGGCATTTCTATCCAAGTAGGAAGTTTCAGTGGACAGCTGAATGATGACACAATTGGTTTTCTCTCAGGCATAATCCTGGCTTTAGCTTTTTGATACTTGTCAAGCAATATTCTTCCTGGGCTTGCATTCAGTTGCTGCTTGATTTCCACATCTCTTGCTGTCAAGTGCCACACTGCAGGCTGGGGCATCGCCCAGGCAGCATTCATATTCTATAGAACTTCTTCTATAGAACAGTATTTAACAGCAGATCAGACCTTGCTCAAGTCCATACCTCTCTAAGGCTGGGGGGGGGACGACGGCGACTATTTTCATGAAGAGAAAAATCACAGATATTAATTAAATGTCCCCTTCCACCAACTATACATAGGCCTAGCTTGAAGAATGGCACAGAAGGGGACCAGAGGCTATACAGCAAAGATGTATGCTTCTCAGGAACAGTACATTTCATGGGACCCATAGAGCCCATTTCTCCTGGAAATTGAATATGTTCAAATGTATGTAGGACTTTCTTGTGCTTATGACTAGTTGAGGAATTTTAAGTTTTAAGGAGGCTATCAGGTGGTGAAGGTGGAGGTAGAAAGCCTTTTCTGGTCTGATTCTAGAGATTACACATCAAGACTGACTTTTCAAAAGCAGAACCTGGGGGGAGCTAGAGAGTGGAGCTTGGGGGCCTTGAAAAAAAAAAAAAAAAAAAAAAAAAAAAAACACAAACAAAGGAGCATGCACACAAACAAAAACAGAATCCTGTGCCCAGCCAAGATCCAGCTCCTTTCACAAGCCAGCCCCCCCACCCTCCAGGCCTGGCTTGAGAAAGTTTACTTTCAGACTAGAGAAATGAGCGTGTGGTTAGTGGGGACAGAATTCAACACCACTGAAGGAGCAGGCTCAGCAAAGCTTGACTGACGATGCTTGCTTCCTACGCGCATTACAGCCCCAGAGAGTGAATGCTGTTTACATTTTTTACGTGCTTCTTGAGTACAGAACATGAAACTAAATTATACGGCAAAGGCCATGTTGGCTACATGCCGGTGACCCCACTTAAAACAAAACAATAGTCCAAAAAAAGAAAGAGGGGGGAGGGATGGAGAAAAGAAAGGAAAGAGAGAGAGAAAGGAGAGAGGGAAGGTGGGGTGGAAAGAGAGACTGTTAAGCTCTTACAGAACGGGACAGAAAAGGATCATGAGGAAGTCTGAGTGAAAGGCAGGGATAGAGGGAGTGTCTGGTCCTGAAGCTGAAGTTTAAAAGGAAGCGGATGGAGAATAAGGCAACTGGATCGGGGTGGGTCAGGCTTGGATGGAGACCATAAACAAAGCCCTAGGAATATTCTTAGATGGGCCATGAGGAGGTTGGCAAGGGAAGGGTCTGATATCCACAGAGCACTCAGAGGACTGAGCCTCAAGCCACAAAGCCCTGCTTGTTCTTGGGCTGCAAGTCAAGTGGGCTGGCATCTGAGTGATGGAGGCTCACTCCTCAAACACGCCCTCAGGGCTACACATGGCACTGTCCGTGAGAATGCAGTGCATGCTTAGCGCCTGCCTAGAAGTGCTGCCTCGCTCTCTGTTCCTTCCCTACCTGTCACTATCGTGTTCCCCCCTCAGACTCAGTTTACTCTGGTATCAAACATGTTAGCAGGACTGAGATCTAAAGTTAATCTAGTGCCCAGTAAGAGGCCAGCACGTACTGTGTACTTGGTATGTGAGCTCATTGCCCTCTCACGATCATAATACCGAGGGGACACCCTGCCCTGTTTGCAGATGAGGAAAACTGAAGCTTATAGAAGTGAGGTCATTTGTCAGATGTCACATCAGCTCTTTCTGGCTGCAAAGCCTAGCTTTCTTTATGTGACAATGAAGCTATAATACAGCCTTGTCATTTACTCCCAAATGCCCAACTACAAAGAAAAATGATTTCATAGATAACTGTCAAGCAAACTCACACTTTGTCCTCAAAGGGTCTTCTTTGGAGGTTAGCTCAGTGTATCGGGGCACTTTGTTCCCATGTTTACCATGTGCTTTGCCTCAGAAGAGGGTCCCATGGCAGTGTTTTTCTCCCTTGAGGGTAATGGCTACATTGTCTATCTCCGTGCCATCCCATTGCTAAAAATGGTATTTTGGAGAGGTTGGGGTCACGACACAGCACTACTGGCCTTCCATTGGAATACCAAAATCATTCCATAAGCAATGGGAGGACCGGGAGGTGCAGGAATTTATTTAATGAAAGTCAAGTCTTAAGTGAGGTAAGACTTGAGGGCTCTCTAAGTCTCTACCCACTCAAATGTCTGTACTGGAATACCAAGTTTTAAAAAACTGTATCCTAGGGCTGGAGAGATGGCTCAGTAGTTAAGAACATTGGCTGCTCTTCCAGAGGAGCTGGATTAGAGTCCCAGTAGCTATGCGACAGCTTACAGTTGTCTATACTTCCAGTTCCAGGGTATCCCAATGCACAGACACAGAATCAGACAAGTATCCATACACACGTATTAGTAAAAATAATTTTCAAGTAACCCTGTGTATTATTTCAAATCATGACTGTCTGTTGGTTGCAGAAAAGTTACAGACGACAAGAGCATTTCTGAAAGAGTCTGTCATCTGAAGGAGATCATATGTCATATGGCTCTCACTCCTGTCTTGAGAAACAGAAATTACATGATGATCAGAGACCTGACTTGATGGATGTCACATAACCAGTAAGCGATGGACCCTAGGCTTACTCTAATTGCACGTGTCAATTATCTGTACTTCTTCCAAACTTCGTCACTAAAATATTTTCAGATGGAATTCCAAGTCCAATCACAATGCTGGAGCATCACCTTCTCTAGAAGAGGCAGATGAGTGAAGGGTAGACAGAAAGGGCCAGGAATAAAACCAGGAGCACCCCTGCAAGCTTTAAAAGATTTAACATCTCTCCCAGCCCAAGGTTTGATGGGTTTGAGGGGTGACAACTTGGGGACTCTGTTTTGTACTCTTTTTGGAGGGAACTTGGGTGCCCCGCATGAGTGGGACAGGCTGTAACAAACCACGGTACTTTCTGTTCTGTCTCCTTAGATGACTTGCACATGTGCTCTTGAACAATTATTCAGAAACCACCAGGAGAAAGCAGATCCCTTGGGCCTTTGGGGAAACTACTTGGAATCTATCTGCTCCAGCATTTCAGCGTGTTCCCTTTCCCTCTCCTTCCCCACCATTGGCAAAGGCGGCCCCATTTTACTAATGAGAAGAGTTGAATGCTTTGGTTGAAGGCAGGGACAAGCAGGGAAGAGGCAGACAGCCTTTGGAACTGTCTCCTCAGCATTAGGCACCGAGGCCAAGATTTCTTCTTGTTCTTTGCAAATATTATTGTCTAAGTAGCACTGGGGGAATGCTGCTTTAGTACAAGATTTTCGAGTGGAGATGTTTTCAGGTTGACACCTGTAGTGAGGTAGAAAAAAAAAAAACACAAAGAAGAGTGATACAGGCAAGGAGTTCATGTCTCTGAGTCAGTTTGTTCGCTTTGAGAGCAGCCCTTTCTGTTCAGGAGGGTGGCTGTGAAATGCACACAGAAAGTGATGTGCTTCGTGGGCTCTGGCATACAGGAGAGGTTGAGAAGGCATCACTGTTCTTTCCATCTTAACATCTCCCAGTTCACCTCATGCTTAAAGCCACAGAGAAGCTCCCCACAGCCCTGGGGGTAAAGAATGAACTCCAAGCTTCTGCAGGGTCTCTGAGCATCCCTCCTGAGCTTTCTTATCAGCCTTGTTTTTGTTTGTTTTTTGTTTTTGTTTTTGTTTTTTAACTTTTTGTGTGTCATTTGTTTCGTCTCTGTCACTGTCTTTGTCCTGTCCCTCAATTGACCTTTCTTAAGTTTCAGCTCAGCAATCCCATCCACAGGAGTGTCACCCAGCTTTCTTCTGGGGCTCCCTGCCCAAGGACTTCCTCCAGAACACCCAAGTGCATATAGGAAGATGGTTTTTATTTTCTTCATTCTTTTACACATGCACTCACCTGCGTACATGCATGCATGTGTACAAGCATTTATGTATGTGTGCCTGTGTGTTTTTTTTTTTGTGTGTGTGTGTGTGTGTGTGTGTGTGTAACCCAGGCTAGTTTCATACACTCTGTGTCCTCCTCTCTCCAAGTGTTGAGATCAGAATGCTACCATGCCTCGCCTAAATGCAGAATGATTTTTGACCCTTGCACCCAAAGAACCCAGCATGTATCTAGCCCTTTGCTTTGGAGACAAGGATGGAGAAGGACACTGATGAATCCCCCACTGTCCTGACAGAGCTTGTGGCTATCAAGGAATGTACACATCTTATAATTCTCTTTTATTGGTATTTCAGGGGTTCTTGTATATGGCTTGTGACAAATGATAAATTGGTGCAAAATTGTACTTTTCTTCTTTTTCCTCCCATCCTCCAGCAATAATTAGGCACACATTCCAAAACCTAAAGCATCTGATTTACATTCAGGGGTAGGGGCTGGAAGCGTTCTCTCTGTTTCTTTTATGTTCCTTTATACTGTACACTTATTAGAAGTTTCTCTGGAAGGACAACACTAAGGCTAAAACGATTGAGGTTGAAAGTGGTATACACACACAACGGTGTTTCGTTCAGCTATAAAGAAGGCCACATTATGTTGCTCACAGGAAAATAGACAGAACTAGTGGTGATTACATTAAAACAAATAAGTTAGAGTTGGAAGGATAAATATTGAATGTTTTCTCTCAAAAATGGATCCTCCATAGTGTGTGTGTGTGTGTGTGTGTGTGTGTGTGTGTGTGTGTGTGTGTGATTATATACTACATTTCAAGAAAAGCAGAGGAGGATTAACTGGGGACAGGAAGGGACTAGAAGGAGGAGAAAGGCAGAAGCTCAGAGTGTGAATTCAACCAAAGTAAATGATGTGCATGAATGGCAATGTCTTCATGAAACCCATCACTATGATCTGTCAATAAGGAAATTACTGAAAAAAGAATGGAGACAGAGGTTGGATACCTCGGCAAGAAGATAGAACGGTGGTATTCTTGAAATGCACAGGACAGGCAAGATGACACAGAAAACATCTGTTCTTCTGACCATTTTCCCACATCCATGTCGGGAGCACGTGGGAGCTGCTTAGTCTGCACCTGGACACAATGGCCTGTCTCCTAGTTTAGCCCATTCCAGACCTGAGCCCAAAGCCTTAGTGTGTTCATCTATAAAGGGAGACCGTTAATCCCATTTCTGTAGTAGCTTAAGTAGGAGTCAAGGAATTTGGTGCAGAGCCCAGAGGAACTTGGTAAACGTTGTTTCTATGATTTATCCTAGACATTCTGAAAGTGGGCAAAGGACTTTTCCACACAGCATGCTGGCTGTAATCCCAGCTGGTCGAGCAAGCTGACAACTGTGTGTTTTCTTCCTTGCAGAATTACCCCTGGATTTTACACCCTGAGATCTTTGACTACTGTTTCCAGGTATATACACCCCTTGGGTATAACAGAAAGCTCTCTGAGAGCAGAATGAGGTCCTTGGTTTTCTCAGAGATTACCAGAGTACCAATACAGTCCTGGGTGTGCAGCAAATATTTGCTGTTGAGACCATGATTGACTGGCTGAAATTTGACCAATTGTCTCTCTTGTGTGGGTCACTGTGGTCAGCTCAGGGTGAAAGTGTATAGAGAAACCCAAGATGAATGAGGTAGGTCACTGACATTCGTTGTACCGATTAAGTACAAAAAGGCAGTGCTCGCTGTTTTCTTTGCATCCTTAATCTCCACTGTGTAGATGTTATTCCTATTTTTCAAAGGAGAACACTGAGCTTCCTGGAGGAGTTGGTTGCCCAGTGTTTCCAGGAACAAAAGTTAGGAGGGCAAAGACCAATTGGCATGCATAAAAGTTTAAATGTAAAATAACACACTGCATTTTCCAAACCTTTTCCTCATTATTGTGCATGCTCTCCCCTTCATACTCACTGACGTAGGCTACAAGTATACCTCTCTTTAACCAAACAAATAAGTGAATTTACACATAGGACATTCTAATACAAGATATGTCATGGTTTGTATTTTAATGGAGGCAAAAAAAATAAGATGAGCATGTCAAGGACCAGATGATAGTAACTCAGAGTGAAGTTGCAAAGGACTGATACACCCTCCAAAAGGTAAATTACATATCCAATTGAAACCAATAACAAAAAAAGACGATATGGTGAAGTCCCAGCTGCTCTCTATTGCAAGAATCTCCATAGAACCAGCAGTCTAGCCTGGACCAGCCAGAAAGCCTCAGGATAGGAGGAGCTTCTGGTATCACAGTCCTCCCCTCAGTATGGATAGGTCTCGTTTCTCTTTTATCCTTAGAAAAGGTTTGCTTTACTGTGGCCCTCAAATCACTGCCCTGGAAATGGTCAAAGTTTACCCTCAAAGCTTAACCTAATAGACAGGTTAGTTGACTGATGCTCTGTAGTCCCTGTGAGCACTGCCAATTCTAGATCATTGGAGTATCTCCATCTCTTATTTAAGCCATGGCAAAGAGAGGCTGTCTGTTTAGACAGGAGGAAATAGTCCTAGGTAGAAGCTCTGGGGATGAGAGCATAAGGGAGGCATATCTACTTTGTGTTTTGGCAGCTTTTGGTGTCAAGTATTAGAGAAATGTGAGGCATGGAAACAAAGTATGAATAAGACAAGATCTTTGCAAGCACTTAAACCAAACCAAACTGAACCATTTCTAAGGTTCCCAGAAGAGAGATAACTTGATTCTCTTTCTTCATTTCCATTTTTGTTCACTTACAGGAACTTCTTGATTCCAGCTGGGTCAGGAAGGTGCATAGCCCAAATATCCAAAGAATGTCTCCTATTATAGGATATTAGGCCCAATTTGCACTACTAGGAAGCTTTGATATGTCTGATAACATTTGGATACAGCACTCAGCATTCATGTGTAGCTTTACTATAACCAAATTTGGGGAACTTGCTTAAGGAGAATGAGGGAAAGAGACTGGAAATCATTAGAAGTGGCAGTGTTATGCAAAAGCACAGCTCAAGTTTAGATTGGTATTCTAAGCTCACATAACACAAAAAGTGTTCCTCATTCTCACTAGTCCAAGCTCCTGCAGAATTATTCTGAGGCAGCTATGGTTTGGAGAATGTTCTCACACCTATGTCTTTACACAGTACAGAGGTTAGAGGTGGGGTCTTATACTTCCATGGGTATAGGTACATAGTCTCAGCAAATACCTAAGTTTTTCTCATTTTTATAATACCACAGAAAGGCTTGTGGAGAGTGAAACAACATGGACTGTAAAGGGGAAGAGGGAGTGGCTGGTCTTTTTCATAATCTCCCAGGTGAAGCTCGTCCTGGTGAAGACCGAAGACCGCAGGACAGGGTCAGTGTGTGTGGCGGAGAGTGGGAGCAGCCTCAGTTCCAAGGGACTATGACTCTGCTCCAGAGATATTTGAGCCCCTGACACCTGTCATCTCGAACTCTGCCTGTTTCCCTGGAATCCAGAAACTCCCCCACTTTGGATAGGGCCTCATATCTCTAGGCTCCCACTGTCATCTTCCAAGATATTCCTTGAAGATTAGTTATTTTACATACAGGAGTCGTACTGAGTTGAGGACCAGCACATTTCTTCCAGGGTCCAAGGTAGACAACAAATTATTTACCATGAAAAAGGCAAGCTAGCTGGCTATAAGTGTTTTGCATGGTAGGTGGTGAAATTCAGCCACTACTGGCTTCTTTACCTCTCTTCTCCTGTATTTGATTTGATCAGTGTCAGGACTGAGCTCCCATGGGCTTATTCATATATGCATGTGTGAGTGGGGTCTAAGGGGAAAGGATGAGGAGAGGATGGAAGAAAAGAAGATGAGGAAGGAGAGGAAATAAAAAGGAGAGGGAAAGGGAGAAAGAGAAGGAAGAGGAAGATGATGCCTAAGGAAGGTGAGGGACCCAGTGGACACATTTCTATCTTATTCTTCAACTCAACTTTCAAGAGCCTCCCAGCTTCTCTTCTCTCTACATCAACATCTTCACTGGAGCCCCTGACAGGGTGAAAATTAACTACTAGGCTCCTCTAATCACTGAACAAGGTAATGAGGGTTTGGTTTCTCCTTTCCTGTTGTCAGAAGGGAGCAATACCTTCACTTCAGGAATAGTGCTAACCCCAAAGGAAGCAGACTTTATGCTGTCTCTATGACTGTGTGTATATTTGTGTGCACAGGGCTGTATCTGTGTGCATGGGCACATGTATATATGTGGGGTAGAGGCGTTTGTTTTCAAGTGAGGAAACTGGGACATTGTTGTTCTGTGCCCCACAAGCCACCGTTTTCCTGATTCTGCATCTAACCTGCACACCCTGACCCTGTATACTCCAGCGAGCTGATCTCATTATGGCAAATTTAGTTACAGCTGAAGTCTCCTTGTAACAAAGATTATATCCAAGCTCAGAGTAATGGAACCTAGTCGATTTCATTAAAATAAAATTGGTAACAATGAATAATTCAATAGGATGATTTTGTTTCCTCTTCTCATCTTTATAGATTGAGGAGCTAGTATTTATAATGATTTTTTTAATTGGATTTTTGTTTAGGAAGAACTAATCAGCCATAATTCCTGACAGCCTTCTCCCTACAAGATTGGATTAATTGTCCCATGAAAGTCTTTTTTGTTATTTCAAATGAGACTGAGAATTTTTTTTCCCTTTTGCTCACATTACTAGCAATAATCTTTGGGTGGTTTTTAAGCGTGGTTGATCCTATTGCCCCTGTGTATGAAAGGTTCCTAGAGTACTAATAATTCCCTCACTTGAGGGGTGTTTTCAACCATCTCTAAGAATGGGATGCTAGTTGAACTTGGAATTCCTGCACCTTTGATGTGATGGAGAAACAATGGCTGGTCATCTCTTGGCGTCACTTGTAAGCAGTTGTGTGTGTGTGTGTGTGTGTGTGTGTGTGTGTGTGTGCACTTTGAGGAGGGGAAAAGATAAATGAAGCTCTGTCCATTCTCAAAACTCTGAAAGTCCACTGTGGGAGGCAGGAGGAGACGCAGAAAGGTCACTTGAAGTTCTCTGTGCAGGTAGGACCACACAGGTGAGTCCAGCAAGTGCCAACGCAGCACAGTGAGAGGGGGAATGCTGAGCCAATCACTGCCAGGCTGGCACTGCCCCTGAGAGGCACCAGGGGATCCTGAGTACCCACACCATTCCACTCTCCTGAGGGCATCCACTTACACATGCAAATGAGCAAATAAAGAATTTAATAATGTGAACCTAAGTAGGAGAGATGAAGAGATGACCAAATAAAGATGAAAATGAATACATGAGAGGTGCTACCTTACACCGCATTCACACATTTTCATTGAACCCCAATCCAAGGTCCTATTTCTCATTCAGCTAAATGCCTATTGTACCCCCCAATGAACTTGAAATCAAGAAGCTGAAGTGAAGAGGGATGACTGAGAATCGTGGCTCATCTGCAAGGCCAAGGGGCAGGCTGGCTTCAGAAATGGCTACTGTGTTGGACAATGGGAAGTACTGTGTCGTGTCTCTGAGCAATGGGAGTCTCAGAAGAAGGCAGGTGTTTTCTTGGCAGGATAATTGCAAAGGAGGCTCGAGGGAGGCACAGCCATCTCTAGGATCACAGAAGCTCTGGTAGCCCCCAAACTCTCCATCCCTCATCTAGGCTATCAGTCCCCTGTGGGAGAGCCTTGTCATAGAAATAGTGCATTAGGGGCCTACAGAATGAGTCAGAGCTTCTTAGAACTGGCAATGTCCCCGAGGTACATCAAGCTAAACTCCTATTTTAAATATGGGGGAGAAAAGTGGAAACCAGAAATGTGGAGAGACTATACAGCAAATCTGTATATGGTCGCTCTTAATTCAGTAAGTAGACAAATTGAGAGTCCCTGTCAAAAGAAAGAAAAAAAAAAAGCCTACGATTTCTCAAATTGTTCTCACTCACATTGAAATCCAATGGTATATTCAACACAGAGTTCTTTACCATATCTGAGTCACAATAAGAAGGGCATAGGGGGACAGTTGCTGTTCCCATGATGCTTGTATTCCCTCCCCCTCACCACTACATCCCTTATCCTTAACCAATGGGACTGAAGAGGTGGTGGTATGGCACTTGGCTAAACAAGTGCTCAGGTGGAGACGTCCCATGACACTGTGTTAGAAGCAGGCACCTTGAGAGCCACAGCAGAGATTTAAGGAAGTCTTCAGAAGAAGCCCCACAAGCCTGGAGCTTACCTGGGATGCCGCTGGTTGTCCAATAACAACCCAACCTGGGCACTGCTGGTCTTGATGGGATACTGAAGCATTGGATGCCCACTGATCCAGGAAACCCTGGGGTGTGTAGACACCACAGTCTTTAATGCTAGTTTTTTGTTCAAACTCTTCACACATCCCATCTCCATCATGGAAGTAACACCGACTGGGTTCATCTGTAGGAGGGGGACATAAGAAGGGGGTCAGTAAGCAAATACGTGTTCTTTGGCCTTAGCTATCAGTAGCAGCTGTTGCACAGAACATCCAACCTAGAAGCTCTGTTAAACCTACAGTCAGAAGTCACATGGGGATACTCTTCTTCAGCCTTAAGGGGGAAAAAATGAAAGGAAGTCCTGCCATACACAACAGCTTATTCAGTGGTTCTCATCCTATGGATTGTGACCCCTTTGGGGGGAGGTCTTACATCAGCTATCCTGTAATGTAAATATCAGATATTTACATTATGATTCATATCAATAACAAAACTACAGTTATGCAGTTATGTGTGGTCAGGGGGTCACCACAGCATGAGGAAGTCTATTAAAGGGTCACAGGGTTAGGGAGGGTGAGAACCATTGGACAGTATAAAACAGGCAGGCACTGTGCTGAGTAAAGGAGCACAATGCAGCATGACTCCATTTACACATGAGTAAAAGGTCTGAAAATGGAGAGCAGAAAGTGCAGCGGGGATCCAGAGGGGAGAGGGTGGAAACGGCAATGGCCAAGAGTTGTAATCACGCACAATGAAGGCATTCTAGAAATCTGGGGCACAGGTTGGTGCTTCAGGCTGGCATATCTGACTAACATCTAGAACATGCTGAGAGGGCAGATCTCATGTGTGGATCTCCTGTCCTACCCACAACAAAATTCATAAATCTTCACTCTTCTCAAGTGGCACTCATCCACAATGTGACAAAGGTTTTAATCCCAAATCAAAGCATCTAGGTAAAGAAAACGAAATGTTGTGTGTCTTTAATAGCCTGCCCGAGTCACACGTCTACTAATGTCAGATCTAGGAACTTACTTTGCAAGTCCGGGGCATGTTATCCAACAGCAAACGACCTTAAGCTTGCAACCTGAGTTTACTTAACTCCAACAAGGATTTCAGTTTTGCATAAAGAATAAACCAACTTCAGTCTACTCCCAGAATGTAAATTGCTGTGTTTTACTAGTTGGTCTCTTTTCTTCTCTGGGCTCAATCATCAGTGCAAAGAAGTCAGCTACAGTACTGGGATTCCAAGAACCCATCCTAATATGCCTATGGTCTTATATGATACTTTAGGTGTCTCAGTGAAACACCAAGTGATCAACTTCCTGCCTAATTCAAACTGCAGCAACCTCCTTTTGTATTTTTTCTTTCGTTTTGTTGCTTTGTCTAAGCTGTGGCTGGTTGTTAGGATGCTCACTTGACGGTAAGGACAAGCATCAGAGGAGTAATGAGGAGGATGCCATCTGAGAAGGTATGACCTATGTATGCAATTAAGAGCAATGCAGGGAGAGAGCAAGGTGGATATCCCTGGGAGATCATCCTTTAAACCTAGCTCTTCTGTCCTACTCCCCAGTGCTTCTAGGCAAAGCAAAGGAGCCCCCTCAGTGTAACATGCCCATTTCATCAAAATCTCCACTATAACACTAACTATACTGTGCTGACACTAGGTCTGCATGCTGTCGCTGTTCTGGAAGGTTCTAGACTTCCCAAACAGTTGTCTGAGACACACTGTATAATATAGCATCTGAACTATAACACTTTGAGAGTAAAGAATATGCTATTATGTCTGAATGGCAGCACACAGAAATCTTAACATCCCAGGTAAATCAGGATGTAGGATCCCTCTTAGGTTACAGATTGAGCTAGATCATCCAATATTTATTCCAAAATAGTGGAGCAGAACTCTGGAGAAGATACTGAGTTTAAGATCAAAGACTTGCGTTTCCTCTCTGCCCTTGTACTACCTATATAACGTAAAAACATAGTTTTCCCTCTTACTCTCTGTCCCCTACCTATAATGTGGATCTAATTGTCCCCATCAGGACAACACCCACACAGGAAATGAACACAAATATGCCTTGTACATTCTAAAATAATCATGACAAGAAAAATGCTTTTCTTCTACAGGGTCAATTCATTTCCTATTGGCTGAATTTAAATCAGCTTGCTAAATCAATACTGAGTTGAAATACTTCAAACATTCTACCTTCTAGAAAGAATCTGGGGTCATGGGGGAGAAGGAATTGAATTTTTATGTTGTTATCTGCAAATGGAGTCACTGAATTCAGGAGCAGCAGAATGTTGAGTTTCTTCCAAGCGCCAAAATTGTTGCTTATTTCTGCAGTTTACATAGTAAAATATTATTACATATGCCAGAATAAGTCAATTCATTATAATTTAATTATTGGATGATGAGTGTAAGCCAGCTGAAAGCTCCAGACCAACATGTTAGGTTGTTGTTGTTGTTGTTCTTCTTCTTCTCTTGTTTTTGTTTTTGTTTTTCGAGACAGGGTTTCTCTGTGTAGCTTTGCGCCTTTCCTGGAACCCACTCTGTAGCCCAGGCTGGCCTCGAACTCACAGAGACCTGCCTGGCTATGCCTCCCAAGTGCTGGGATTAAAGGTGTGCGCCACCACTGCCAGGCATGTTAGGTACTTCTAACAGGGAAAGAATACAAGGTCAGCACTTCCCACAGCTTCACAGTGCCAGGGACAGTGGCCAATTCAGATGCAATAAAACTTAAGATCTAACTTGAGGGAAATCAACTATAAATCCAAACCCAATGAAGGGGACTGTAGCAAGTTATATTGTCCAATTCTAGGCCACAGAGACAACTGCTATGAGAGTAAGAGGATGAGAGTAAGAGGTATGAGCATTGCTTTTATGCCCAGCAGAGAGATATTGTCTTTACTCAGCAGAATGATAAAACATGACCTCTTAAGGATAACATTATGTGGTCAGCTAACTTGGGTACCACCTTTCTCTTCTTTCCATGTGAAGACAGAGAGGGAGAAATTATAATAAAATTGCATAGTATCTACCTTCTAAGAGGACTTATTTATTCCCTTAGGCAAAGGGCTCTCTCAGTATAGCAGAAAATTGTACTAAAGGTAAGTTCTAGTAAAGGCTTGCTTCTTTATGATTGGATTAAAGATCAAGATAAATCTGGTTATAACCAGAATCAGAGAGTGGAGGGAAGCAGATCCAGATATGGTCAGGAGAAGAGTTACCCAGCTAGATAATAAGGTGGGCCATAGACAGGCAGACCAAAATAGTCAAAAGATAGAGAAGAGCTAGGATTAAAAAGAGAAAGATTCAGACCAGAGAGATGGTTCAGTAGGAAAAGACAACTGACATCAAGCCTGATGGATAACCTGAATTCAATCCTTCCACCTGATGAGAGGAGAGAGCCGACACCTCCGAACTGCACCTAACTTCCAGACGTGCACCCTGGCACCGCCTTCTATCCCGGTAAATCAATAAACCAAACTGAAAAGGTTTAAAGAGAAAGGAAGTGGGATGCAAAGGAGAGAAAGGGAGAGCAAGAATGAATGAATGAGAGAGAGGAAGGGAAGCAGGGGAGGAGGGAGGGGGGAAGGAAGGAGAAGGAGAGAGAAAATGAATCTGTCTCATTTCTTCTCCAGCATTACGCTGACAAAACTATTGTGAGTCTCTTTTAAAAATAACATCCGTGGACGCTGCTATTCAGTTTCTCTTGCTACTAGTGTCCTAGGGGAGCCTCTCCACTCCATCTGCCAGTGTTTTGTCTGGGGAATTCTCTTTCCTTCCCTGTTCCCTCTGCCTCGAGCAGTAAAGAGAACAGGGTAAGGAATGGAATACAAATGCATGGCCAGGAAAAACAAAGACAGCAGCAACAGAACAATAAAACAAACTGGGCTTTTTGTTTTCATTACATCAATTTACTTAGCGTCCCTTGAATGCTTTGTGTTGGGCAGTGAGCAGGTTATTGTACAGAGTTTGAAGTCTATAGCAAAGGCACATGATCACCCTGCCATCCTACTTTCTGTGTAGCAGCCAGGTGACATTTATAATGGCATGTACTCCACTGGGAGGGGCAAGGGCTATTGTAGATGGTAAGAGAGAGAGAGAGAGAGAGAGAGAGAGAGAGAGAGAGAGAGAGAGAGAGAAAGAGAGAGAGAGAAAGAGCTAGAAACCCCAGCACACTTTCAACAAGTATTTGCTGAGTGAATAAATGACTAAACTAGAGAATCCCTGACATGCACATTCCTATTGAGATTTTGGAGATTTTCTGTAGACTCTGCCTTAGGATGAAGGAGAAAGAATAGAGACACAAGAAGGGACTGATTTGCTGTGGACCTTACACTAGGCAGTCGGTTCTCACCATCTAACTCCATCTTCTCCTGCTAAAGAGGAATTCAGCATTTCAAATTCATCACTATACACGTGATGAGAAATTTAGAAAGCTGTCTACCCATCAAGAACACTTGAAGAAACTGACAAAGTCAACCTTCCCCATCTGAGTTTGTACAAGGTGAAAACTTTCCCCTCGTTTTGGAGGAAATGATCTTAGTGCCAAGGGTGTGAGGCACATGGACCTTCTGTATGTGGACAGACAAATCATCAGCCCTGCACAGACTTAATGTTCAGTTTTTACCTGTACAGAGTGTCAAAATGAAATACTTTGTTCCTGCGTCCTTGATGCCCATGATAAGGGCCCTCAAAGGCAGGTAGAGATTGTTAATTCTACAGCTTTGAAGGCAAATTCTAGAAGCATGAGACAGATTTTCATCAAAATCTAGACAAATGCTGGGAGAGATCCACTGTGAAAAGCTCTTGACTTGACCTCAGAACTCTGGATACAAGCTATCTAACGATCTGCTTCTGCTTATTTGTTAATGTGATCCATGATATTTTGCCTTTATATATTTCATGCTTACTCTTGGGAACTTCAGGACCTGAGTCAGATATTCCTAAATAATGAGGTCACTGAAAAGCTAAAAGTTATGAATGTAGAAAAGGGACTAGTATGCTGAAGGGCTGATGATGATATAAGGGAGATGAGATGGGAAATAGAGTATACCAATGCATTTTTAAAAGGATTTCTCTCTCTCTCCTTTTATTTATGTGTGTGCGCCTGCATGGCTTTATGTGCCCCATGTGCATGCAGGTGCCTATGGAGGTCAGCGGGCAATGAATCCTCTAGAACTGGACTTCTAAGTGGTTGTGAGCCATCTAACGTAGGCTCTATCCTCAGCAAGAGCAGTCAGAGCTCTTGTGTCTTATATGTTAAGTCATCTTTCTAGTCCCACAAAGCACTTTATTGATACGTGCATGAAACTGTGCAGAACCAAATTTAAACCAAGTTTTCAAATGCACAAATTAGTATGATTGAAGCCATTTGCTGAAGATTCTCGAGAAAATATCTCTGTAGGGACGAAGCTAAAATACTTTGTGAGCTTCTAATAATTATGATGCCTTTCCTAGTGAATGTGCCTCCACTAGAGTATTAAATTATGGGAACAAAATAGTATGTCATCTTTGACAAACTGCAATATTACTTTTGGGGCATCTGTAGATCTTTTCATAGTTTCCATTGGTATGGACTAAGTAGTCTGAGGAGTTATTGGAGTTGCCAAGCTTTCACACCTGTAAAGAAAATGTACAAACTACCTGTACCTAGAGTGGTGGAGAATTTTGGTCATAGGTGATATGTTTGACTTAGGATGCAACAAAGAAACAAATAATTTCAAGGCATGCTTCTCAGCAACAGGCTACCTTCCAAAGGATGGGTGGGATTTCTAAGCATTTGTTTAAAAAGACAACTTGCTTTTGAGACATCATTGTCTGTGTCTATTTCCAGCAGAGGGAAGAATGATTGGCATTTTGATGCTTTCTTTCAGTGCAATAATCACAGCTTTTTTTCTTTTTCTTTGAAAACAAGAAAAACTATCATGTTTAAGGTCAGCTATTTATTTAGGAATGAATCTGAGCACAGCAAACTTGGTGTCACATAATAACTCATCCAAATAAATACAACAACAAAAAGATGCCTAAGTACGCAATCTTTGGATCCAAATAATCACGTCTTGGAACAGGGGAAGTAGTAGTGCTCTAGGCCCCAATAGTTTATGTGATGGGAGGCTGGGGGCATGCTTGGGAGGATATGTTGGGCTGTTTCTTCTGGAACAGAAATATCTCAACCTGACGTTGCCTTGCCTTTAAAAACTTCATGTCAAGGCCACATCGCTGACCCCATTTAATTTTCTTCAAACCAAGAGCTTGTTCATAACTTCTTCAACTGGATCCACTTGCCCAGACTACAACAGACAGGGTGCGAAGGCTCCGAAAGGGACTGCCACATGCTAAGCAGCTTCAGGTGCCAGCCTCAGTGGTAGAATCTGAGGAGCTCATGTTGGTGTCTGGTTTCTTCAGGGCTGATCATAAGCCGATATAAATCTGAAATTCCTTCCCATGTTCTACTGTGTCAGCTGGACATCCTCTAGCAAGCTGAACATACAGAAATGGAAGGAACGCCTGCATGTCTAACCCCATAGGCAAGCACAGCAGGGAACACACTCAGGGCGTTGCCTCTTCCTCTTTCTACTTAGTCCTCACAGCCATCTCACTCTGGGCTTTAGGTCTCTCCCACTTCAGCTCCCTCTCAGACAGCAACCAGTGAAGGTGACTCTAAAGTGTGAATTTTGCCATGTTTGGAATATTAAATTGGTGCCTACATTATTTAAATGCCCTCATGTAGCTTTCAAGTCCTTTCCTTGTCCAGTCCAACTTCCTTGTTTACCCTAAGTTCCAGGCACATCTCTCTACTTCTTTTTGAGGATTAATTCCTCAGAACATCCATTCTTATTTCCTCAGCCTGAAAGCCTGGTCTTCAGCCTGTGTCTCCACCATCAAGATTTAATCTACTATCTCCAGCTCAGGGACACCTCACCTGCCGCTCTAGCACATTTCTGCATTTTCAGCACTAACCAGTTCATACTTGCCTGCATCATTATTCCTTTCCTTCAGACCAGTAGGAAGGGCACAGTCTATCCAAGCTTTCAATATATAATTTTCCTTAATACAAAGTTTTCAATAAATACAAACACAGAACCTTTCACTCTACATCTCATCATCATCATCATTATTTTGCCTACCTCATATCTCACTCTTTGATTTACAAGAAAATTTATTAAGAGGAGTCTATACATATCCCATCTACTTTTTCTTTACGTAATTCCTGTGTCTCAGATCTGGCTTCTGTACTCACTACTCTACCATAGTCAGGTCACCAGTCACCTCAGCGTTGCTGAAACCAATCATGATATCAACGTCTACACTTGATTGCCTCAAGGCACGTGAAGTATGACTCTACTCTTTCCACTTGAATCTCTCTTCTCTCCTCTCTCCTTTCCTCTCCTCCCTTCTTGTCTCTTCTCTCTGTCCCTTGGTTCTGCCATACCTCTCCCCTTCTCCATGACTCTATGCCATCCTAGTCCCTTCTACCACATGGCATCTCTCACAAACCTCCATGTACAGTCCCCTGGAGTCATTTTATAGTAAGCACTCTGAGACTTCACAGCTTGGTCTGGGAACACTTTTTTCTTCTATGCTCTCTCATCTATCTTAAAATTCAAACACAAATTTATAACATCTCTGCCAATGAATTGCATTCACATATATAGATTTAGATATGACCTCTTCTGAGACCAGTGGCGACCTACAGTGGAATTTCTGCTAAACATCTATTTAAATGCACACCACAGGAACAGCAAGAATATTAGTCTCACACATGTCCCTTTCTCCATGTTAGTGATGAACACATCAACAATCATGCAACAGAGGCCAAGCCCCAACCTTCTCAGTTGTCTCTCCCATTCATCTCTTCATCCTACCTTGCCACATCACATGCAGCCCATAAACCTATCCCTTGGCTCCTTCGTCTGAGGATATTCTGAATAGATGCATTCTGCCCCATGGCCACCATCCTGGACCAAGCCTTCATCATTCTTGCAGTGCCCACTCTTGAATGTTTCCTCATCATTCATTCCTTTGAACACAGTTACAATGCTTACTTTGAAACAATACAGTCACACACAAAATTTCTCAGTGGTTTCACATTTTATCATATACAACAAAACCCAGAATTTGTATCATGACCTATCAGTCAGCTTTATGTGACTGTCTCCATTATTATTCCTCCTATTTGCAGGTTCGTCTATCCACCCATATACCCACCTACCCATCCATCCACCCATCCATCTACTCTCTCTCCATCTACCCATCAATCATACATACATACATACATACATACATACATACATACATACAGATTGACATCTGTCCATTCAAGAAGTCTCTATTTCAAATTACCATTGCTTTAGAAACTTAAAGTACGTAGTCATGTTTATTTTCCTTCATCTTTTTGTGACCTCTTTAGTAAGGACTCAGTTCAAAGAACATCACTGTTTACCTAGAGTGTGTGCTCATTCTTAAGTGGTTGATTTCCTTCACGGCATCTGTTGTACATCTGGAGACCCAAAGTTTAAGGGGTGGGATGTGGGTTGTTGGTACCACGTTCACCTACCATGTGTGAGGCCTTGATTTGATCCCCAGGACCACACAAAAATATTTTAAAGACTATTTTTTATGTGTTACTATCCCTTGCATCCTTCTAAGCTTCACAGAAATGCATGTTTTATTTTTAGGATCTATGCGAAATTGCCTGATCATACTATGTGGCTACTATTTAATAATAAATAGATGTTATTATCTATAGGTCTTGATTTTTGAGAATGCTGTAGACTGGCTCCAGCTTACTCAAATCATGTCCCTGATACTTAGGATAGTGCCTGTCTTATAGGAGAAACTTAGTAAATGATTGATACGGTTCTTGTAGAGTTTTGTAATTGCTATAATCAATTATCTTAAAATTGTCTCAGCGATGCAGGTGTAATCTTGAGAAACCTGTAATCTCAGCACTTAGGAAGCCAAAGGAGAAGGGTCATGAGTTTGAGTCGTACCTGAGTGTCCTAGTTTGGTTTCTGTTGATGTGATAACATACTCTGACCAAGAGCAAAGGAGAAGGGGTTCTTTGGCTTGCACTTCGAGATCAAAATCTATCATTGAGGGACGTCAGGGGAGTAGGAACTCAAGGCAGAAACTTAGATTAGAGGTAGGACTGGAAGCAGAGACCATGGAGGAATGCTGCTTTCTGGTTTGTTTCTTGGCTCATGCTTACCTAACTTTCATGATATAGGCCAGACCCACCTGCCCCAAGATGGTACTACCCACAGTGGGCTGAGCCCTCCTACACCGATTACTAATTAAGAAAATATGCCCACAGACATACCCACAGGCCAATATTGTGGAAGCAGTTCCTCAACTGAGATTCCCTCCTCCCAGAGAAGTCGAGGTTTTGTCAAGCTGATAAAAACTCTGACCCTTGTTATAGAATGAGACACTGTCTAAAATAAAAACAACAACAACAACAAAAAAATTGAATGCCAAACCTGATTTCAAGCTGTTTCAACAGATCATTCTACATAAAGACTTTAATGAAAGTTTTGAATGAAGGTCTAGCACAAGCACTGGCATACATGAATCCTAAGAGTTTAACTCAGTAACTAACCCATAACAAGGTCCCGGTGTTTCACCATGTATCCTAAATGTTGTTTTATTTTCTGCCTTTTGCAATTTTGAAAAAGAAATAGAATATCTGGATAGAAAATGGAAGACATATTGTACTGAAATTTAATAAAGAGAATTGGCAGTCTTCTGAATTATAATTGAAGGTGCATTGATATCACCTTGAATTTAGTATATTTATTTAAATGGCTTGAGAAGTTTGGAGCAAAGATAGTGACTCGAATATAATGATAACACACCCAATAGACAGGAATATTCAAAGCCCAAAATAATTTTCTGCCTCGGTCTCTTTTGGGCTTCAATTATATCTCATGATATGAAAGGGTGAGGACAGTTCATACCATAGGAATTGTTAGTGGCAATGAAGTAGATGTGAACACAAAAACAAATGATGTCTAAGACCCCAAGACCTCTAAAAGCAGCCACAGGAAATAACAAAATAAAACTTAGCTTAGATAATCTAAGCTAATAAATGAGGGAAAGCCCTAAACACTGATATGCAGAAAGTATGAAAAATGGCCCAAAACAAATGACAGCATACTATAAATAGATTCTAAGTGTTTTTGATGTGATCTTATCACCACATAAAGAGAAAGGAAAGGGGTGAAGAAAGAAGGAAGAGGGGAAAAAGAAGGGGAGAAGAAGGAAGGAGGCTGCAGGGGAAGAAGGAAGGAAAGAAGGAAGGAAGAAAAGGAAGGAGGAGAGAAGGAAGAAAGGAAAGGAAGGAAAAGGGAAGGAAGGGGGAAGCTGGAAGGAGGAAGGAAGGAAGAGAGGGAGGGAGGAAGGGAGGGAGGAGAGAGAGAGGGGACTCATCTAACTCTGACTGTGGACAGGTTCTTCCCTTTCTGGGCTTTAGTCTTTCCTTCTGCCCAGTAAACAAGTTAGATCAAATGGCTTTATAATCTTCAAATATTTTACTCTAAAATTTACTTGGATCTTCATTCTTTTAACCACTTAATCCTTAAGCCAGTGTTTTTTTTCAGTCTGAAATGGGAAAGTGGAAAGTAAAATCCTGAAAAGCTGTGAATAGTGAACTTTTCTTGAAAGACATGGACATTAAAGAAAAACACACGAAATCTGGCACAAAAATCAAAATTCAAACTTCAACTCTGCCTAAAGTATTCTTTGATATCTCATAGCATGTACCATTCTTCCATGACTCTCTCTTTTTGCTTTGCTATTTATTCTTTAAAGCAACTTTACTTTTCCTGCCCATTTTGGAAAGTGGCTGTACAGATTCTGATACAATAATATATAGAAATTCTGAAAGGTGTCAATATTTCTAAGTAACGTTTTCAACTTTTCTTATTGCAGGTACAAACCTGAACTCACCTCCCAAGTCACCAAATTGCCTTCCCATTTCATTGCTTATGTCTCACTAGGACCATTTATGTGCTCAGTGAAGGATTATCCAAACAAATTCTCTAACCTCTTCCCTGGCTTCTGTCTACTACTAGTCTACTATACTCCTCTCACAGCATTAACTTGGCTCTTCCAATATTTTTTTGCTCATTCAATTTCCTCTCAGAGAGAGCAACTGTTCCATGAAAACAAGAACAGGTAGTTCTGTCACCGTTATGTTTGGATTCTAGACACTGAAGACCATCTGCAAACACATGCACACTGAATGAGCAAAGGGCTTGTGCTGTAAATGTCTTCAGTAATTACACAGCTCATGTACATCCTGCTCACAAATGCAGTGACTGAAATTCAGAATAGCTAAGTATCTCACCAAATACAGCAGAGTTAATTGATGGAGGCCAAGGGTTCTGACTGGCTGATGAAGAACCATTATTATATAAATACTGAGAAAATGCAATATTTGATAAAAACTAGTCTATGAGAACTTCATGGATATGAGCACAGTGAAATACCATGCATGCAAATGAAAATATATACATGTAAGTGTTATCCCCCCTCAATCCAGTAAAACAAAGAACCCATCATTCTGATACAAGATCCTGGAGAGTCCAGCCGAGGCTTTTGGATAAACTTATTCGATGTGTACCAGTGGGCCAAGGACTGGAGGATGAGTCAGGACCCCACACGAAACCAAGCCAGTAACCATACTTTGGCAAAGCTGGTCATGACTAAGGTGACTGCAGTGTACTGGGTTCCTGGTAGGGTTCCCATGTAGTAGCCAGAGTATCAACATGGGTCCCTCCCATCCTGAGCCCTGATTGGTCTGGCTTGCCTCAAGGATCATCCTCCTGCCATATGGTTCAGTAAAGTCCAAAAGAATGAGGCATTCAAGTCACAGTGTTCTCCATTTCCAATTCAGTAAGACACCTTAAAGTGCTTTAAAGATCAAGAGGCCGGAAGCAGGCAAGAATCACCCTGGGTAAGTTTGCTCTTTCTTTTATGAGATGAGGAGGATGATACTTAGATTTTAGAACAGGATTTTATGTCAATTAGAATCTGTATGCTTTTAAAATTGGTGTTTTACTGTATTTTATTCTTAAAGAAATATGTGTGTGTGTGCCTGTTCACTCCTTAAATGAAGAAAAGGGGAGAAGGACACGAGGGAGTGAGAAGAAAGGAGGAGAACACTGGTTCTAAATCTAATGAGTTAACCGGAACATTTGGACACAGAAGTCAAAACCATGGCCCTTTCTGATCAGAAACAGTAAGGGTCATCCTGACTTTTCATGTTCAAGAAAGCTTTTAAGAAGTTGTAGTTGCTCTGAGGTCAGTTTCCACCAACTGAAAGGGGGTTTGCCCAAATAAAAGCCAGAGATTGTAGGCAACCTGGCTCGCTATTAATTCCAGAACACTAGTCAGAGATGTCCCCTTTCGTTCAGCTGGATGAACCATGCCTTAAAAGATGGATTCTGGGCCATAAGGACCTGGACTATAGTTAGAGAGTGGGGTCCAGAGTAAGTGTCATGAACTAAGCAATCCTTATTCAGGTATAAAGATATCTAATCTGAAAAGGAGGGGGCTCAGAGGGACATGGGAAGAAAGCTCGCTTTCAACCTTCAGCAGGTCTGAAAATGTAATCAGCTGCTTCCCGGTCCTGAATTATATGCATCGACTGTTTTCGGACAGACTTAGTGACAATGGCCAGGTGTGATCTTGTCCCTAGCTGTTTCTGCAGCATTCTCACCACTAATGCATTTCTGTTCTCTGATCCCTGCAGACTGATACTGCACTTGCTCCTTGAGGGAACCATATCCACCCTCACACCTTGCCTCCCAACTTGAGCAGGGACTTTGTCCAGTGTCCCGGGTGCTTTTCCTGTGACTAGCCTCATTTATCTTTAATTTAGAGATTAACCAGGCATACCTTCTGGAAACCCTAGCTGTCATTCCTTCCCTGGGAAGGCTAGTTGCCCCCCCCCCCTTGCTATATTCCTACAGCATTATCTCCTTGGCCAATTCAAGTCACATTTAGTATATTTGCTAAGTAAATAAGGGGAAGGTTTGCTAAGTGCCAGACTCTTGGTTAGGTGTTTTAAATGCCTACAGTTACCTAATCCTAGTAGATCTTTTTGTAGTTAGCACTGTCATTCTCCCAAGGGTAGAAGGAAATTGAGGTTTGAAGAAGCTAAGTCGATAAGAGAGTTGCAGGATCAAGACTCAAATCCACACTAGTCTGATGCTCAAATCACAGCTCTTCTGTATGCTCACTCTGCACGGTTCCCATCTTTTTGAAATGGGTGTGCATACAGAGGAGGGTCTTATGCGATAGACTGAACGGTTGATTTTGTGTCACTTGGGAGCTCAGAAGTCTGAGGGAGCCCTGAACCCCTCTTTGAAATGGTCAGGTGCCTTCAGTTTCAAGGCCTTTTCCTTATCAGGAAATTGGTGAAATACTGACTAGCTTTACAGATGTTAGGAAAACGAAATGATAAGACAAATTAAAAGCACCCATCCCAACAATCTAACATTTGGAAGAAAATCTGCTGTAACGGATCAGTAACCTTGGTTTCCCTGAAGGAAACACTCAACATCTACTACCCCACGCTGCACTTAAACTACATCGGCTCAATGACTGACGTTTGGCTAAACGTTTTGATTTTTTTTTCTTTTTTAAAGAGAAATCTGAGTTTTTGTTGGCAAATGATTGAACGTGCTGGGCCCAGCCTGCGGGCCCACAGTCCATTAGGAAATTTACGAGGCGAGATGGGGGCCTTCAGCTCAAGCACTCCCTTCAGACACAGTACTTACAAAGCCATCAATTTCCTTAACGAAGAGCATTGGCTTAAATGCCCCTTAAAGCAGCGCTGTTTACAGAGTCACCCACTTCCCTTTGAATGCTCTGCCTAGGGGGTGGCATGCCTGCCCTTCTTTCCAGCTACTAGTTAATTAGGTTTTCTACCCCAAAGGAAACTAGCCTAGGATTGTGCTTGATATTCAAAAGTCCCTCAATTTGGGGTTATCTGAGAGTCCTACAGGTAATCTAAATAACCACTCCATTCACCGAAAGTCCTCAAAAGTTTGGACTATTGTCAGCCCAGAGGTGGGGAATGAGAGGCATGTTGGCACCTGACTCCTTTTTACATGAAAATAAAGGGTCAAAGAGGCTTTAATGACAGATATTAGGAAACCCGTTGTGGCTTCCTGGAAAATAGCTTAGTAACAAGCCCATTGTGTGGATGAGGAGATAAAAGTAGCCCCCACCAGTTTTTCACAGATGTAGGAAGTGGACACATGTGTCACAGCTCCAGGGTCACCACAACTCGGAGCCAGCTGAGTGTCCCACTTTAAATAAGAAGGAAGTCTCTATTCAAGCCACAGTCCTTTGGACTCTGAACACCAGGGGAGTTCTACACCTTGATGCCTAAGAAACAAAGCTGTCTCATGAGGAATATCTCCTTCTTTTTTCATTCATTTTCTGTCTACTGAGCCCACAAATTAGATTCCAGTGTCCAGTGAGTGGAGGGGGAGGCTGTGTGTAAATTATGACTGCACTGTGATTTGCTCTGGGGTGTCCAGTGCTGCATGAACATGGGTGACATGGCAGGGGTGGGGGGCCACCAGCTCAATTTGAGGCTCTCTTGAGAAGAACTCCCCTTTGGAGGCAGCACCTGGACTGTATCTCTTCAGGAAGCAATGGGTGGTGGGGAGGACCTTGCCAGGGGAGAGGATGCTGTTAGCCATGAGATGCTAGAAACAAAACAAAACAAAAAAACATAGAAAGTACCGAGCAAAATAGGATACTGGACCATAACTGGCAAATGATTGTGTCAGACCATGAAGGTCTTGGCTTGAAGGCCGTGCTAACAAGGAATTTAGATTTTCTAATGAACAAGTATGCCTCTACCTTGGGCTTGAAAGCCATCATATAATAAAGACAAACTATGTTTAGGTTTATAATTAAATCTCTCTGTCTCAAAGATTGGGCTATGCTCCACCTGTAACCATAGTTACAAAATGGTTCTATACTGCCTGTTCTAGGAAATGGCACCCATGCCTTTGTTTCAGAGGGCTGTTATGACCATCTTACAACCCTACCTTTGTTTCAGAGTGTTATTATGACTACCTTGTTATGACTTCCTTGTTATGATCACCGTGTTATAGTCTGCTTCTGTAACCTGTCTATTTACCTCCCCAAATCCCCCATTTGGAAACCCCTTAACCCTGAGCTATAAAAACCCCTATCTTACCCATGTCCAATGCTGACCTCATGAACCCTGCCTTAGGTTCATGATTTATTTATCTTGCTTTATTTAATTACTTGCTTTAATTAATTTGTCCATGATGATTTGTGCCTGTGATCTTTCTCCTTGAATCTTTGGGATTACCATTTTCCTCAAAGGCAATGCAAAGCCACTATGGACACATTCCAGTGGAGAGGGCCAAATAAGGTGTTTATTCTAGGAAAATTGCTCTCTCACTCAATCAGAGGACAGATTGGGGCTGGAAAAATTGAGGGACTGGGAACCTGTGGGGGCTCTCTTTCCATACTTCAGCCAGGTACTGGGTAAAAGAATGACAGGTCAGGATATGGGGAAAGAATGGTGTGCGAGGAAATACATTTTGAAAATAAATTGGAATGGTAACTATTGGAATATAGGTAAAGAGAAAGGTGGTGGGAATGTGGGTGTTTCTAGCAATTCTTGTTTAAATGTTTGATTAGTTGATGGGGCCAACAGAAGCTTGGGCAGGAAGCTGGCGAAGCACAACATGAGTTGAGTATTTAAGTGACTCTCAAGTCCAGGTAAAGAAGCTAGATATGTGAGTCTGCAAGAAAAGTGAAAGGCTGAAGGCTGGGCTGTAATTCGGTGGTAGAGAGCTTGCCTCAAATATGCAAGGCAGAGAGACGTGTATGGTGAGTACAGTTGGGCATAAAACACATAAGCTGAATCTTCGGTTGTGACTTCGGATGACTCTGGTAGAGAGATAGAAGGAAGAACTGATCCCCACCCCCCACCCCTGTTAACTTGAGAAAGGAATCTGTGCTAAAATGGACAGAGAAGTAAGGAAAACCAGAAGAGGATAATACTTAAGAAGCACTGAGAGTGTTTTCCAGAAAAAGCTGGTCAATTGTAGGTAGAGTAATACTTAGCACATTTTGTTTCATCGTGATGTTTAATAGAACCCCTTTCTTGACCTCCTCGTGAGATGGATGATTCTCAACCTTGTTTGCTGGCTTCCAGGGATAGGGTATTCTCTACTACTGAGTAAGAACATCACTATTTTAATAGCCATAAGAGTCAGTGTTTATTGATAAATTTCTGGCCGGTGCAATGGCAGCATGGTATGCAGGCTTCATGGCACAGGACTGGCATGGTGAGAGTTGCTCAATCCATGAGCATTGCACACGTTCATTAAGTGCATGAAAGGACAGATGATAGCAACCCTCTGAGGTAAGGGACGAGGTTCCTCTTTCTCACACGGGAAAAGATGCTCAAGGACATGAGACTAGAGGGAGAGGAGGCTCCCGTGCTTCAGGTCTGGGCATCCAGTTATGCTGCCTGTTGATAAGTTCTTTTGGCAAAAGAGAACAGAGACAAACGGAAGGAAAAGCTGCAGATTCCAATAGTTCGCACAACGTTTTCCACAGTAATGAGGCTAAACACAAGTTATGTGCGCGGTTTTGGACTGCTGAATGGAGGGACGGCTCCTGCCAGGATGTTCACATCCCTGCCAATGGCAGTTGATAGTTTAATTTAAACTTATGGATAATTTGGGCCGGCTTTCTGACTGGTGTTGAAAGCTAAAATCACTCTGATTTCTCATCAGGTCAGCTTGCCAAAAGTACTTTGTTGGCCCCTGAAGAGCATCCCACTCAGGGAGGTTGATGTCTTAAAATATTGCTCTAGCCTGTTGTGCTTCTGCCTAGTAACAATGCTCACTAAAAGACCAGATACCCCTACCCGGGCCTCTTGTGGTATCCTGCAGTAGGCTGCATCAGGGCTAGTCAGTTTGCTGTCCCTACAGAAGGACTCTGCCTCATTGCGGACATTCAAACTCAGTAGTGCAGCTCTTGTTATGGGAGCTCCATTGCCTAGGAATGTTTCCTAGCCTCACCAACTCCAATCAGGAGCTTTCCAGGGCTCTGGGGGTCTTCCCATCCATCCCATCATACTGTCATTGATGAAGCTCTGCTGTGAAGGTCAATACATAGCATAGAAAATTTCATATGCGGCAGGTGCTTCCAGCAGATAAACCCCTTGTGTGAGATCTCAGGGTCACTTTGAGCTGTTGGTTGCTGCCTGAGGTAACAAAGAGGGCAACCTAGAGCAGAACTTAGCCTCACAGCTGCAAATGCTAGCATGGGGCATTTCATCTTTCTGTCCAGCAAGTTAAAATGAAAACCTTTAATGATTGCTATAATTTCAGATTTGTTTTATGCTAATTTCTCTTTGACCCTTAACCGGTGGCAACCTAGAGAAAGTGGCCTTTCAGTTGCTTCCTGTGTTAAGCATTTAATGATCTGTAAATAAACACTTCATTCAGATGGTGTTTCTTAAAGAGACCTAGGGATCCTTTTGTTCTGGGAAGTCTCCACTACTTCTTGTATTGTTTCCCCTTCTCATTATCTGTTTGCTATTAGGCCCTTCTGCTCCCCAGAGTACCCATTTTTAGTAGATAAGCCTAAAGATAAAAATGTAACCTAAAAGAAGTAGTTCAGCTTAGAGGCCCAGGAGCCACACTTTCAGGCCTAGAATACCTTACTTTCTGGTGAATGCAAATCTTGAATAAATTACTGAACACCTCTGTGTCTTGATTTCTTTATATAGATGACCTATACGATGTTAAAACTAGCCTATAGGGCCCATGGCATTAATTTAAAGAGACTTAATGAAGAAAAATCATAGAAGTAAGTTAATTAATAGAATTGCATTAAGAACCCATTCTCTGTATTAGTATGAATATTGCCAGGGTGAGTGAGAAAGACAGGCCCTATCTGAAGATCTGGCATTCTCATGGAAGGCATCTGGGGGACTCTTAACTTCTCAGTGGAGATGATTTAGGTTCCAATCTCAACTTCACCACTTACGAGCACCTACTTCCAACCACCTACGTTGCCTCCCAAAGCCTCAATAACATGGAAGTAGAGCCTCCACCATCCATGGCCCTGTGAGGATCAGGAAAGGAGGGTCAGTGACACGTGTGGCAGTCATTCTGGCTCAGGGAGGGACACTGGGGAAGGTTTGCTCCTCTGGTGGTCATTTCTCAACTCCATAAATATTTACTGAATTGCTCATGTATTTGGGAGCTTTGCTGTGTCATCCAGAAAGAGGTCATCATAATGTTTGTCTTTCAGCGGCATTGTGGGTCTAAAAAGAGAGACTTCAGTGGAATTTCCTGGGACATCAGAGTTAGGCCTCCCAGAGGTGGGGTGGGTTACAGATGCTGTCTGATCCTGTAAGAAGTGAAGCCATGTGGGCTCAGGTAGCCATTGCTTTCAGCCACAAAATGTCCCCTGCTTAAGTATATCAGAGAGTGGCTTGTAGAGCAGCAAGCTGGGGACACGGAAGTCCTTCTTTCTTCAAGGATGAAGGACACAGATGTGTAAACACAAATGTGGGGCACCAAAATTGGAGATGGGTGAAAGGATCCTTCTCTTTCTCTCTCCTTCTCCCTTTCTCCCTTTGCCTTACTCTCTCTCTCTCTCTCTCTCTCTCTCTCTCTCTCTCTCTCTCTCTCTCACCCTCATCTACCTGAATCTATCTCTCACTGTAAAAACTGCTATTTTTGTACCTACTATCCATCCATCTTGCTTTGCAGCAGCCATCTGTGAACAACATCTTCAGTACAGAAAGTAACTATCTGACTTTGTAGGCCACATTGGGCTTCCATTGGAAACACTATAGCCCTCCTTTGTAGTGGCAGTATAGTTACAAAGAGGCCTCAATACATTGCAATCAGACTTTATTTGCCAAAACCTTCAATGGGTTGGCTTTGTCCTTAGGTAGTGATTGATTTGCTGAGAGGACACATACCTGCCCCCTTCTCCTCCCCTGAGGCCAGAAGTCACCACAGTCCTCACAGGCCTTGAAGAACCTCTGCCTGCAAGGTTATGTCCTCAGCTTTCCTTGTAATCCACCATGCTGACCCTCTTTTAGCACTACAAAAGCCCTTCCCTGCCTTGAGTGCTGAATAATCTGAACTCCTAGTAGCAGTGACTTTGAAATCACCCTCATGGGCATTTTTCCAGCCCTCCCTGGCCTTCCCTACACACTGCTGCTTCTTTGAAACACAGAGCACAGAGCTTAGCAAACAGAAGGTACAATCAATGGGAAGTGACAGAGGAAGGGTGAAAGCCAGTAGCCAGTTTGCACCAGCTTCAGCCTGGCCCTGCGTGCACATGTTGGAGCAAGCAGCTGCCCTTTTCCTCATGGTGAAGTTTGCACATCACCTTGACTGTCCATCCATCACCTTATTTTCAGAACATTACTTTTGTCTCCAAAAAAGAAAAGGAGGATACAATTAGGACTATATTCCTCCCTTGCTTAATATTTCAATTTCCCCCAGGGCACTCCCTTCAAGTGGAGATCACAGCTCATGAATATTAAATGTCTATTCCAACTCAACATGGACTGCAAGCAACAGAAGAAAGCCACAGCCCAGAGAAAGGCCTTGAGACCAGTTCTAGTGGCTTCTTCCCTCTTGAAGCTTACCTAAGCTGTTAGTGTACAGATGCACTTCAAGGCAGATGGATTTCTGGTCATTTTCAGTTCCATAAGGAAGTCCTTGTTCCTAACTGCCCAGATTCACCTGCCAGGACTCTGGCTGCCCTTCAGAAGCACATGTCAAAGTCTGGTCTCAATTCCTTATATTTAAGAAAGCTTCAAGTGGGTTCCCTGATCCTGAGCCCTTTCTGAGAGTCAGGAAGTTGACCCAGGGCTAAGGGCTAGAATTCCTCCCTGCTGGTATCAGAGGCCTCCTGTTTCTTTTCACTCCAGCTCTGTCTCTTTGTTGGGCAGGCCTCCCTGCTTAGCAAAGGGGGTAGTGGGCTTTGGTCTGTGGCAGATAGGCAGGCTTGATCCTAAGGAATACTGACTTGAGAACTTTGAATGTATTCCTCAGACCTCCCGGTCGAGGACTCAGATCTTTGGTCCTGCCCACACGTCAGCCTTCCGCCCCATTGCCTCCTTTTCCTGCTCTTTTGTGCCCTTGGTGACCCCTTTTGACCTTCAGGGTGAAAGGAATTCCTTTCTCCTCCCAGAGCCCTTCTTTTAAAACCACACAGTTTTAAAACAATAACAATCTGGGATTTTAATTCTCGAAGTTAGACTCCAGAGGCCCTTTGGGTTCATCTAACTCAGCCTCATCACTTGATGCTGTGTGTGGGAATGCCTAGTTACTCTACAAGAGGTACCAACCACAGTGATTTAGTGTCAGAATTCAAAGATCTGGCTCAGAACCAGTCCTGCCTTAGATGCACCGACTGTTTCTGCATCAGCCAATTGTGAGATACAGAGGGAGGAAGAAGAGGAGCCCATGAGATGCCCTGAATCATCTTTAATACTCTGGACAATTATGGCCTTGATAATGGTGTCTATTTCCCAGAAAAGGAAACTGAGCCTCAGAGGCAGGAGAAAGGGGTCCATGGCCACCCAGATAGAAACCACAGACTCCATGCTCCCCAATGAAGCCTCGGCAAAGGGAACGGATTGAGTGCTATTTTCTCCCTGTCTTAGATGGTAGAAAGCATTGAGGCTGATGTAAGAGGAAAAAGAGAAGGCTTGGGGAAAGAAGGTCCCATCATGCCATCACTGAGGAAGTGGACTTTATGTAGAGAAGCTTTGTTTGTTTGGGTTTTTTGTTTTTGTTGTTGTTTGTTGTTTTGTTTTGGTGGTTGTAATCATGTCACGGCAAAGGCGCAAGAAAGACATGCCTATTCACTTTCCTTCCTTCAGGGATTCAGTGGTATCAAACAGAAATACCAGGAAATACTTTCCTACTCATTTGAGACTTTATTTGGGTTTTGGACACAGTCTCTGGTGTTTGAATTGTTTTCTGTCCAACCTGGTGAGATGACTTTGGACAGTTCACTCAAGCTTGACTCATTGCCTTTATTTTCTGGTCAGCAAGATGCGTATTATTACTCTGGAAGGTTTAATGATACCATATTTTTCAGAAAGTTTCTTAGCATAGTACCAGTGGAGTTAGGCATCCAACAAGTGGAACCCTGCCTGATGAGGCACACAGATTGGCTATCTGTTGTAAATCCACTTCTCTTGAGTCTAGTTGTACAACCTTGAGCAGTATACATAATGTTTCAGATTCACAGTTTTATCTTCTACCAAACTAGATAATGACTTTAGTTATAGCTGCTGGGAGCATTGATACAACTTTTGAATGAATTGTGTTAATAATAATAATAATAATAATAATAATAATAATAATAATAATAATAAAGAACATTCATATCACACTATCAGGGGTCACCAGTTTCAATGCTGAACATAAATGAACTCTTTTCTACTTGCCTGTCCTGCCTTGTGGATGGAACTCATGGCAAACTAAGCCCGTCCCCCAGATGAGGAAGTATGTTTGTTTTTCACAACAACTCTAAGAAATAGCAATGATAACTGATGTATTTTACTGGTGAAAAAACAGAGGCATAGGGTTAAAGTGTCAGCACCAGGATTTCACCCAGATGCCGGGGTGGTAACTACAATGTTTCATGTTGCTCTGCTACTGCTGTGCACATCCTGACTCCATCACTGCCATTCCCCATCCTCCAAAGCGCTCTTCTCTCTCTTTCTTCTTTCTTTCTTTCTTTCTTTCTTTCTTTCTTTCTTTCTTTCTTTCTTCCTTCCTTCCTTCCTTCCTTCCATCTCTCTCTCTCTCTCTCTCTCTCTCTCTCTCTCTCTCTCTCTCTCTAGTTCTTTTTCTTTAATAAAGGCCTGTCTTTAAGCCAATGTAAACATCGCTTCAAGGAAGTCTTTTAGGGGAAAGTTACTATATATTTTTTTTTTTAATGGAGGGAAGTGTGAGTGAATCTAGGCAACCGGAAAAGTCTGATTCTGATTCATAAATTTATTTTTTTCTAAGGTGAGAGGTAGAATGCCCATTATGGTTACACATTGTTGGAAAGAAAAAAATAGTAAGCAATGTAGCTCCCAGCAGAGCTGGATCCCTTGTCTCCCTCCCGGCTAGCCTAAGATACTGTTTTCTTTTTTAGTCAGTGTTGTTCTAAACTTTCCTCAGAATATCCACCAAGAAGACACAACGATTCATCTTCTTGTTTTCCTTTCTCGCCTTGGCTCACTAAGGCCAGGACAGCCTGACAGAGGGGCCACAGGCTAGGTGACCCCCTGCCCTCCCAGCAACTGGTGGCAAGGCAGATTGATCTTCAGCCCCCTACCCCTTATCTTCCTCATGGAGAGGGAGGACCCTGGGCTGTAGGGAGTGCTAATTGAGTTACTGGCCCTGGCTCTAACACAGGGGTGGAGATGCCCTGTCAAAGATGAGAGACAAAGTGAGGCTGAAAGCTGCTGGGGGAGAGGAGTTGGGATGAAGAGAGAAGGACCCAGGAGGAGTGCCTGCAGTCCTGGGAGATATGATGTGGGAGTCTCTATGACTTTGATTTTTTCTTGTCTATATATCAGCATCAAGCAAGGTTAGAGTCTCCTCAAGCCTTTAAATAGCTACTAGACAAACGAGGATTGCTCAGTATTATGTGGCTATCGAAAACATAAAGAGCCTTTCAGAGACTGCAAACCTGAGGTTCCAAGGTGCTGGACTGCATAAGGTTCACCACTAAACCAGAACCTGGACAGAATGATCCAGGACTACCCTGAAGTGTGCAGGGTGGGAGATGAAGACACCCAGGGTTGGTTGCATCTCCTGTGAAGGCGTAAGTGTCCTCTCTAAAGGTAACATGTTTTCAGCTTTGCCTCAAGATATATGACTAAGTGCAATCCCTTTGGGGGATCCTGCACATTTTGTCTGACTAATTTGACCATTCCCTTCCCTCCTTCGGCTTTTATCAGCAGCCTGTCTGTAGTTTATGACTCAGTGCCTTACAGAGGAATCCCCATTGCTGCTGAACAATGCCTCCAGCCAGCGCCTGCTGGGGGAGTTATCACTTCACTGATACCACGGTTTTGAAAGGAAACCCCAGGCCTGGTGTGTGTTATAGTTCTAAAAGGCGGAAAGAGGACAAGATAATTTCCACATTGCAAGGGGGATGTAGTCGGCATTACTCAAGAGGACTTGTGGGCGGTATTTGTTTTAATAAGAAACTTATTATGTTCTGGGGGACTAGGGCACCGGGGGTGGGAAAGTGGGAAAGGGAAGTCACCAGAGTGTTGCACAATAACACATTGGCACCTTGGGAATACTTCCGGATGTGTGGGCTTCTGAAAAGTGAAGGGGAATGCCCCCGTAAATCTGTCACCCACCCTCCCACTGCTGTTACTGGCCCAGGGAAAACAGCCCTTCTAAATGGTCTGTGATGACAGGAGTGGTAAAGAAAAGCAGCAGAGCAGGAGGAGCAGGAGAAGGATGACAAGAACTAAGAGGACTGGAGGAGATGGAGACAGAAGAGGAAAAATCAGAAATGCAAATCAGAAGGAAGGAAGGGAGGGAGGGAAGAAAAAAGGAAGGAAGGAAGGAAGGAAGGAAGGAAGGAAGGAAGGAAGGAAGGAAGGAAGGAAGGAAGGAAGGAAGGAAGGAAAATCTTTCCAAATGCAAAGTTCCAGAGTAGAAAAAGCAGGGTCCTTTATTCAGTCTGGAGGTAGGACCATATATATCTCTGTGAGCTCAGGTCAGTTGAGACAACATGAAAAATATCAGATCTCACATCTGGAATAAGAGCCACACATAGGATCATATTAAATAAAACAGCATAACATAGGGCTAGCCCTTCCAGTACTGTGGTGCTCCCGTAGAGGACTGTTGTAGCTGATAGGTCTTCCACAACACCTGTCTTCCCACATCACACAAGAGAGGGAAGCTTCTTCAAGAAATGCTACTAAACTTCCTCCTCTGTTGTGAGGATATCTTTCAGTTAGGATTTTAAGATATAATCAACAGAAATTAACTTGGGTTAGCTTAAGCAAAATAAACAAAATAAATCAGCCATTTGAAATACCCAATAACTGATGGAAGGCTTTCTTCAAGGGCTGGACACCAGAAAGTGCATGCCCTAAAGGCCAATTTCAGGCAGAAGATCTGGCCTTGGGACTAGCCTTGGAAAGAACTAACACACCTGTTCCTGTCTCCTCAGCTCTGATGCTAGAGGGTGTCTCTAGTACTTTCCTGCATCCTCATCAAAATGGATTCCACAGTGGCTTTTGAATCCAAGTTGTGTATTGGTTGTCTTTTGGGGTAGAAGGTAAATGTGAGCCCCACTCAAGCTACTGGGTGACTTAGGGAAGAAGCTTGGATATTCAACTATTCTAATGAGGATTGTGCTCTACCTCATTGGGAGAATGATTCTGATTCTGATTCTGATCCCTCAAATCTAGAAAGAGGATAGTAATAGATATCTGCCACAGATGAGCCCTAGGTCTTTCGCATTTTCTGAATGACAATACCAAGTCTTAGTCAACATTGTATTTCCAAGCTGTGGTATGAACCCACGTCATTCTCACAGAGGTCTATTTTCTTGGCCACTGTTCTTGACATGCACAATGATGAGAAGAATGTCCTCTTCAGTCAAACCTTCCCCAACACTCCAGTCCCACACCACTGAGTTATTAAAGCTATTGTGTGTGTGTGTGTGTGTGTGTGTGTGTGTGTGTGTGTGTGCGTGCGCGCAAATTTCCCTGTTTATACTTGTGTTGTTTTTCTTGAAAGGAAGTTTTTCAGACTGAAGCTTTGGAGTTTGTGTTGGAATACAGTCCCTGGGATCTGGTATCTTAGGATGTGTTCCATTCTGCCTGGAATGCCTGTTTCTCTGTAAGTGTCTGTCATGGAATTCTAAATGATCAGTCAGGGGTACAGCTGATATCTTTGCTCTAACACAGACATCACTCAATGTACAAGAAAAAGAGAGAGACTTCTTTTGACACCATCTATATATTTCACTCCATTAAATTATTACATGAATTGCTTCATAATAATAAAGTCCCCATTAACTTCCAAAGTTTTTAAATCAGAACTGATGAGTGAACTCCTTTGCAACTAACTTACTACAGCACTGTTTTTAAACAGCTTAACCCTGTATGTTTACCTTCTCCACAAAGCCTTCCTTTCTTGCTTTGTAAAAGTGACCCATGAAAAAGTTGCCCAGAGAATAATAGTTTACAAATATGCCTGACACACAAAAGATGGCCATCAAATACTACCCCCAAGAAAACACTTAGAACGCAGTGAAAAATATGTGTGTAAGATGGACTTAGGAGGAACTGGGTCTCATCTTCTTGACAATACCCTTTTCTTCATTTTATCTTTCTTCACAAATGCTAGAGAGCATATTTTGGAAACTTCTAATCCTGAACATTTAGTCAAAGAAAAGGAAAAGTGAGGCCCAAACAAGCAAGGAAAGCAGATTCTAGGTTTACCACTTAGTGCTACTTCTAGAAGAGTCTCTAAGTCTTACTACTCTCTATATAAAGTTCAGTTCCTTTTCTGATAAGTGGTGAATAACATCCTAATTTCCATCTACTCTCTAGCAACCAAAAGAGTCAAATAGCTCTGATGCACAGACCAGCAAGTGAGCATTTTTGTAGCTAAAGGAAGAGATAATAGTTGGAGTTCTCTGGGGCATGGGATCTTTCTTTCACTCACTCAGCTCTGCTGTGCCTGGGAAGCGTTCAGACAAAGGAACAAGGAGAGTGGCCACTGTTCCTCCAATTTATAACCCCAGTTCTGATCTGTGGACTGCAGGGTGCTGGCCCTTTCCTGAAAGCATCTTCCCAGTTGTGTGCATTGTTGAAGAGTTCTAAAGCATCTATTTTAGGGGACCCATGCCAAACACCCCATCTTTACCAGAACCTACTTTCTTCCAGGGAGTTCCAAAGTGACATACTGCATTCACATAAGTCAAGTAGGTAAGTATTCTTTGATACAGATTGGGATCAGTGATGGTTGGCAAAGGCAAAGTTTGGGTTCAAGTAAAGTTTGCAATTATGAAGAATTCAGCTGCACACATTGGGAACCATACAGAAGAAGGACAGATTCTCAGAGACCTCCTCACCTAATCATTTCCACTTAGAGGAAGCGGACTTAGGCCCAAACCTGGTCAACCTTATGTAAGTCCTTAGCTTAGCACGAGGTCTAGCACTTGATTCTTGATTTTAATTAATGTTTCCTGCTGCCATACCACTAGGCTAGTTGCTAATCAAACTTTCACAACGGGCTACACTTAACTCTCAACCTGAGAGAAAGTCTTCTGCAATTAAAAAAAAGAAATGAGGCAGAGTTCTGCCTAAAAACTGTCAAGTCCTCCCTCATTCGGTGTCTTCCTTTTTCTAACCATATTCATTTGCCTAGCATGCCCCTTGTGTTGCTTAGCTCCTACCTGGTGCAGGAGATAGCTAGTAGGTTCGTCCTGAATGTGTTCAGAATGGAATTAACAGTAAACGATGCATTTCTGTTACCCTCACAGACTCCAATCTACTAGGAGGAAGACTGTCTAAGCCCGGCGCTTTAACGCACTGCAGACGCGAGGATGCGATGACATCTCTTTCCCCATAGTCTTCCTGGAAAACTGCCTTTCAGTGAGAAATCTTCCCACCGCGGTTTTCATCCCCTCTGTAGCTGCCCAGTCCCCTTTCAGATAGTGCACCTCTGTCCTTTGTACTTGCAAATGAATTGTGATTAGTTTTCACCTCCAGCCCAAGGGATTAGCCAGAGGACCTTTGATCTTCAGGTATCGATTTGCATCTTAAAGGAAGCATGATCTCATCTGGGCCAGCTCAAAATTCCATCCCTGCCCCCACCCCCTGTCTGTTTACCAGCCCTGGGGCTGGACAGGGCCTCCCAAGTGGGGCTGAAACAACAAGATAGGCCAGACTCCTCGAGAAGGCAGAGGAAAACACATTTCCCACCCGACTTGGTAAAGGTGGGAAAAGGAGGTTTGCTTTCTGAGCACGGACTTGTCTGTTATTTATCCTGGGCTGCAGATCCCAGAGACTGCACAGCTTGGATCTGAAGCAAGGACCCAGGCAGCAGGTAGATTCCCCAGCTGGAGGGTGTATGGAGTAGGGTGAGCTGAGACTTGAGAATCACACACAATCCAGGTTAAGTCATTCCCTCTCCAGCCTCTGCTGATCAGTGTGATTCAGAAAACATTTTGTAATCACCTCAACTTCTGCTTTTTCCTACCTCTAAAGAATAAAAGAATTACACAAGATATACTATAAAAATAGTCATCTTGGGCAGTTGGTGTGGAGAAAACCAATAATGTCTGGGAGGTAAAGGATGATAAAAAAAAAAAAAAGTCACCTGTCACTGTCATCATCTACGAGGACATGAGCTCTTGAGGACAGACATGCTTGTCCTTCTGTCTTACTTTATTTTTCCCTTTCTGTATTTCACAGTGCTTATGACAGTGTGTGTCACATAGGAGACACTTGATAAATATGAACTGAAATGAATGAAGTTTATTTAGTCATAACTGTGATTATGATAATTGGACAATCAGCCAAGGCCAAAGACAACAAAGACTCACCAATGCAGTTGAAGGAAATTTCTTGTTGGCAGAAGAGGGAGCAGCCATCACCATTGAGCTTATTCATGTCATCACATTCTTCTCCTTGGCCTCTGCACAGTGGATATGGAAGGGAAATATCACAGGTCAGATTCAGAACTGAGGCTCAACACACAAAGATACTCACAGGAATCGTGGGGCTTCTGGGAGACCGTTTGTACATGCAAGTCTCTCTCCCTGACAGCCCTGTTCCTCATCACAATGAAATCAACAGAAGGTATAGATTTATAAAACGTGATTTCATTAATCTTAGTTGTGCTTTTATGACAAATAACAATTCTGCTTCAAAACTGGCAAAAACGTTGACATTTCTTTTTTACATGTATGCATGTGTATGCTTGTGTGTGTGTGTGTGTGTGTGTGTTGTGTGCCTGCATGTGTACACACATGCATAGAAATACCTATGTATGAATACACGTGTTCAGGTCCAAAAGCACATGGGTGCACATGTATATGGAAGCAGGAGGACACCCTTGGATGTTTTGTTGCTGTCAGGAACATGTCCAGTTTAGTTCACGAAGCACAGTCTCTGATTGGCCTGGAGCTCATTAATTAGGCTCAGCTGGCTCACTGGCCCAGCAAACTGGGGATTCAACTTTTTGGATCTCTGCTGTGTTGATTATTATAAGATTATTTGTTTGTCCCTTCTTTTTAAAGTGGGTTCTGGGGATCAAACCCAGGGCCTCATGATAGCAAGACAAGCACTTTAGCATCAAGTGAAATCTTCTTTATTCTTTTTTGTTTCTGTGGTGCTGGACATCCAAACCTCTCCCAGCCTTATGTATGTATTCCCAGTCCCAGGCAAGCATTTTACCACTTGAGACATCTCTCCAGTCCTTATCCTTTGAAACTTCAAGTGCTTTAAATTGATATGACAGCCAGGCAGTGGTGGCACACGCCTTTAATCCCAGCACTCGGGAAGCAGAGCTAGGTGGATCTCTGTGAGTTCGAGGCCAGCCTGGGCTATAGAGTGAGTTCCAGGAAAGGAGCAAAGCTACACAGAGAAACCCTGTCTTGAAAAAACCAATAATAAATAAATAAATAAATAAATAAATAAATAAATAAATAAACTGATAAGACAGTGGATAGTAAGAAATGGAGGAATAAATTAACAAATGGCTGGCCAGCTCTTGTTCCTGGCATGTCACTGCTGTCTATAATGGAATTATTCTTTTTTCTTGTAAAGGGTGTAAATGATCAAGGTCCCCAAGCTTCACCCCTGCTTGTGCTGACACTGTCCCCTCTCAATACACTCAAAGACTCTGTCTTGTTTGTACTTACATCCCCTGGCTTAGTCATCTTTAACTAGAAAGTTCTATTCTCCCCATGGAGGGTGTTGTTTCTTGTTGTCCAGAACTTTGAGGCCTATTCTTCTTGCAATTATTTCCATCACCTAATGATGATTTTTGCAGAGGTTGAAATGGTCAGAAAATAAGTATGGCCTCTCTCTCCCTCCACTCCACCCCTTTCCCTCAAACTAGGCTTTGGCAAGGAGAAAGAAGAGCAAAATTTGGGAAATCAGATAGATTGTTGTTTTTTGGAAAGTTCCCAGAAACAAAAAATCTTAAGCTTAGAACTACATGTTTGGAAAATAATTGCCCAATCTGTAAGTCCCTTGGCCTGTCTAGCTGATCTTTTGATAAGTTTAAATCTATTGAAAGCAAATGAAACTGAGATTTCTTTGTTCAGTCACACTAGCCACATGTCAAGTACTCAGTTGCAGCATGTGGCCAGAGGTCTACTATGTTAAGCATAGAACAAAATTCTACAGCCCCCAAAGTATTTATTGTATGGTGGTCCTGTAGATGCCCACCCTCATTTTCTCATGTGTTATAATGGAAATAATTAATCCTTCTTGAGTTGGGTACAAAAATGAAGCATTGTGGTGGTATTGTGTTCCCCGAAATACTGTGCACTCTAATAAACTTATCTGGGGTCAGAGAACAGAACAGTCACAATATTAAACATAGAGGTTAGGCAGTGGTAGCACATGCCTTTAATCCTAGCACTCCAGAGGCATAGATCTGCCTGGATCTCTGTGTGTTTAAGGATATAGCCAAGCATGGTGACTCATGCCTTTAATCCCAGGAAGTAATGGCAGGAGGCAGAAAGGTATTTAAGGTGTGAGGATGAGGAACTATAGCCTGGTTAAGCTTTTAGGTTTTTGAGCAGCAGTTCAGCTGAGAACTATTTGGATGAGGACTCAGAGGCTTCCAGTCTGAGGAAACAGGATCAGCTGAGGAATTGGCAAGGTGAGGAAGCTGTGACCTGTTCTGTCTCTCTGATCTTCCAGCGTTCACCCCAATACCTGGCTTTGGGTTTGTTTTATTAATAAGACCATTTAAAATTCATGCAACAAAGCATGACTTAAAGGGTCTAGCATGCTGGGCAGCACCTAGCAGATGTGAAAGGAGTCAGTTCCCATTCCTTCTTTGCCTTGGGAGGTCTTTGTAGAGTGTGTGGCAGCTGTCTCTCCCTCCTTGGAGACCAGCTGGGAACTGTCACAGCATGGAACAGGTCTCAGACTTTTCCTTTTACTAGGGGCAATTAACACCAGGCAATGTTTGTTGTCTTTAGGAGGTGTCAGAATAGCAGGAGAGGACTTAGTAATCCTTAAGATGACCTAGGACATTGTATTGATCTCCAAGGAGCCACCCAAGTTCTCTCCTGTCTGAAAAACTGTGAGCTACAAGGTTTGTACTCCTAGCTGTCCTCAGCATCCTCTGCCAGTGAACCTCACAGGCTTGATATCACCAGTGACCTTCAGCCTCTCAGCATTTTTGTGGGTTATGTAGGGAGACACCCTTGCCCTGGATCTGGACTGGTTCCCTAAGCTCTGAACATTATTTCCAACACACCTTCCATCACCACCCAAACAGTATGGTCTCCTGGGTTTAAGCAAAACTTTAGGGTCACCACAAATATCTTCTAGGCATGATGGGTCTATCATTAGATGGAACAGTTCTGAGAAACCTCCCTTGACCTCTTAGGCTGGAGTGGGTAGGCGTCATTCTCTGTGTTCACAGACATCTTGCTTCATCTATCACAGAACTGACTGTCTTTGCCTAACACTGGAGTTCCTGTAGTAGTCTGTGACATGCCAAAGGAGGAGACAGATTCTTCATCATCCTAGCAGCCCAGTGACATATAAGGGTTAAGGGAGATGGCATGTAGTCACCCCTCTACTGACTAATTTTGTAACCATCTCTTCTCACATTAAAATGAAGAGATGAATTCAGATGAGAATCAAGTCCTTAGTACAAATGTTGGTTTTACTTTTTAATAGGTGTGAATGCTTGAGAAAAGTACTTTAATTTTTGTGTGTGTTATTTTACTGCAAAGTATGATTGAAAATTCTTGTGTGTTAAATAACTTGATTTAATCATAAAACACAGCTCTTTAAAATTTATTATTATTATTATTGTGTTTATTAGTGGAGTTGGTTCTCTCCTGCCTTTATGTAGGTTCTGGGGATCAATGTCAGGGTTTTCATGCTTATTTGGCAATTAATTACCTTTATCTGCTGGGCACAATGCTTACATGGGTCTTTATTTCAGAAGAGCAAAAATGCTTCCTAATGTAAACTATATTTTGCCTAGTAAATATAAAGTTGGCATGTTTTAGTTAGGTAATATGTCAACTTTTTTGTTTAAAATGTCTTTTTTTTTTTTTTTAGATGAGGCCAGGATGCCTCAAACTTACTGAATGTCTGAAGATGACCTTGAATTTCTGATCCTCCTGCCTCTACCCACCTCCAGGGCAGGTATGTACCACCATGCTGGATTCATACATATCTGACTCAGGGCTTCAAGCAGGTTAGGAGAGAACTATACCAACGGAGCCAGGCTGTCAGTCCTCTTTATGTCATTTTTAAGTTTACAAATTGTGAATTATAACCTTTCCATGAGTCACTGACATACTTTATTGTAGGGCAGGGACTCTGATGCATACTACTATCCCTTTGCACAGTCAACAGAAAAGATGGAATTAACTGGGTTTCACCTAATCATACTGCAACATGTATTTCTTTCAGTGTTAAATCATGATCAGAAAGCAGCATACTGCTCTGGCTGGAGAGATGGCTCAATAGCTGATAGCATTTGCTCCTCTGACAGAAGACTCAGGCTCAGTTCTCAGCACCTACACCAGGCTGCTCTCACAACTGTCCCTAGTCCCAAAATCCATCACTCTTTTCTAGACTCTCTGCAGGCACCAGGCATGCATGTGGTGGACACACACACAGAAGCATGAGCATGCGCAATAGAAATAAACCTTAGAAAATACAGCATATTGCCGTGAAATACCTATGTTTCTTTGGGTGGATTTTCGAGTTTAAACTGCTTTTACCTTTACAAGTACAAATCTAGTCCTAGCTGCTCCTTTCTTCCCAATATGGAGGATTCCAGTTTCCATCACCTACCACACAATCACCAGCAACAAATCAAACTGCTCTTCCCTCTGGCATTACTGTCAGAGATAAGCACAAGCCATAGACATCGAGCACTTCTCTTTCACATACGTACCACACCTGAGAGCTAATTTACAGGCTGCACATCAGTGCTTTCATCCAAGCCTGAAGCAAATGCACTCTTCAGACTACCCATCCTCCAACGGGAATAGCAATTGTAATCCCGTGTTGCAAAAATATTATGTGACACCCAACAGTGCCATTTAATGAAGGAATTTACCAATAGCTTGTTTTGCCATCTCACACATAGTGCATGTGATTAAACCTGCCAATTGTTTTAGACTTTAGTGGTAGTGTCACTTGAAAATAAATATACTAGCAATGGGAGCAATAAGAAACTGAATTTAGAATGATGCTTGATCTTATCTTCATTTATAGAGGATAAAGAAAACCTCCATTTTGTGCCAGCGCCTGGTTGTTTTGTGCTTATTTTAGAAGACAATCGATCAGAAGTTGATGGTAAGGCTTCATGACTTCTTGTTCCTGTTTGGCAGATGTATGTATCCTGCCTCAAGGACCAGGCAATGAATAGACTGAACACCCTATAAGATGCATTTCTTCTTGCATACAGCTTGATACTTTGCAATCATAATTTCTAGTTGGACCAAAATCTTTCACATCTTGATTCATTCACTGCAGTGTATTCATTTTCAGATTCTCTACTCACTCTAGAATATTGTATACTGCTTATAGTTTCAATATTGTATGTTACAATACTTCGTTATATTTGTGAAGCTTTGGCCTATTTTCTGAATTGATGATTGCAGTTTTAACAGATGTAAAAGGTAGCCAGCAAAGAAATATATTTTTTTTCAGCTATTAGCATGCTCACTTAATATAAAAGGGAAGCTTTGAATATGTTTTAAGCAGAGAAGCTTGGTGAACAAAATTCCACTTTAAAGAGGATATTGTATGTAGGCCAGATTAAGAGTAGATCATCCCATGTCAAAGATCCAGATTAGAAGTTGGGTGGGTCTTCCTACTTCAAATGATTTGTGTGTGTGTGTGTGTGTGTGTGTGTGTGTGTGTGTGTGTGAGAGAGAGAGAGAGAGAGAGAGAGAGAGAGAGAGAGAGAGAGAGAGAGAGAGAGATATTAAATTGAAATGTGGCTTTAAGAAAAGAAAATTGTTTTGATTTTTTTTTCAAGACAGGATTTCTCTGTGTAGCCCTCGCTGTTCTGAAACTGTAGACCAGGCTTGCCTTGAACTCAGAGATCTGCCTGCCTCTGCTTCCCAAGTGCTGGGATTAAGTGCAAATCCATGCCTGGTTTAAAGAAATGTTTTTAAGATTTTTTTTTAAAGATTTATTTAAGCCAGGCAGTGGTGGTGCACACCTCTAATTTAAAAAACAACCAAGATGGAAAGCAGATGGAAGGAAGCACATAGTAATATCTTTGGTAAAATCATATACTATATATTTGAGAAATGTGTGTGACCCCAGAAAACATCATTGCGTTTTCTTTCAAAGTCAGCACATGGCTTAAAGCCCAACTAACAGGTTATTGGAGAACACTGGCGCCTCAGAGTTTATGCACCAGAAAGCATTTCCTACACTCTCCCAGTAAAGCACCTTGTCCATCTCTTGACCTAATTACCATTTTCCTAAACCTCCTTTTTCACTGGGTGGACCTACTTACTTCTGAATAATGCCATCACCACAGTATCCACTTCCATGGGTGTATATGGCAGCCGGCGATGGCTCACTCTCTTCAGTTCCTGAAATGGTGATGATCTGGTACTGGTACACACTGCCAAGCTTCAGATCCCTGGAAAATGTAAAGGAACTTGTTAGTTAAAACAAATGCAGTGCTTGGGGCTGATAGGCAGAGAATGAAATATTGATTCCTTTAAGTACACTCTTTCAGCCTTTTTTTTTTTTTTTAAATCAAAGGCACTTGTAGTAATAAAATGATCTGTATTATGCACTGGGTTAAGCTTCTTTTTTCAACACAATGGACTACATTATGATGTACACCAATAAAAACATCCTTTACTAGACGGATAACTGTAGAGTCCTAAGTGCTTTGGACTTTGAACTTCATAGAAATCCTTGAAAGAGCAGAGCAGGGAGTATGGGATCCATGCGATGAGAGTGTGTGGGAAGAAGAGATCCTGGGAAAAGACTAGCTAGGCAAAATCACAGAAAGTGGAGGGAACATATCAAGTCCCCTGAACATCATCTGACCATTTCCTCACCTTTAAAGACCTGTGTAGGTACCCCACTGAATATGGGAAAGCCTTTTCCTCATGCTGTGTTGTTAGAAACTAGCCTCTTCTCCCCACATTCCTATCCATGACTCTTACTCTTTACTTAAGTAACAATAGCATTCATTAATTGAATCTTGGCCCTGGGCTATGCACTTGCTATATATTTGCTTATTTGAGAATCAAAACAACCCTACATTGGAACTCATATTTTTATGTTGTTTTTATAGATGATGAATATGAGACATAGAGAAGTTAAGCCAATTGTTTCCAATTGCATGCCATTGAGTAATAACTTATATTCTCCTTTATCCCCACAGGCCTGCCTAATAACCACATCTCTTGAAGAGAGAGGTCTTGTCCTAGAATAACAGTTCCAGAGGCTGGTACCTGCCAGACGTCCAACATGCCAAAACTGCATCTCTCCTCTGGCTTAAGACATCCAGGGCCTGTCCAGGCTTCCTCACCCAGGAACCTGGCTACTGCCAATTATCCTCTAACACAAAAGTATGCTTGTGTCAATTCTACATGATCACATCTCCATTCATATTTCCTGATAGACAGTTTTCAAAGGGATATGCTACCCTTCATTTGCATTGACCTATATGCCAATTATTCATTTTTTATGACAAAAAACTTACTATGGGAAATATTACAAAAGGTTAATAAGGAGATTCCAGAGGGAAAGGAGGTAGATTTCATAAACAGAAGGAAGATGTCAGGAAATCTCAAGATCTCCTTGCCCATCTGTTATTTCAGCTGCTATGAAGGCTGGAGATGTTTGAATAAGGACAACAAGATAACAGGTGCACGGACAATGGATGGGGAAGGTTTCCTGACACTCAATGTAGTGATAGTTAAGAGTTTGTGGGCAATGGAAGATTCCTGTGAAGAACACAACCTTGGTGGAAATCATAGGCACATTATCCCCAAAGGGAATTTGTTTTAGCAGCACTGAAACAGCTATCGATATTGGGGGCAAACTAAACACCCTTAGGGATTCTGCAAGAGATCTGTTGAATATCTTGGGATGTTGCACAGATAAATGATGGTTGCATTGTAAACTCTCAGAAGGACATCACCACAATACCCCTTTTATTGACTCTTTACTTACGCCTTGACTATTGAGGGACTCTTCCAAAAGTACAGTAAGAGAGGGGAGGGAATGAGGGTCTAAGACACTTGAAGGCATTACATAAATATGACATGAGTTCTACTATAAGCTTACCTATTCTAAAATATGAAGGTACATTAAAATGTGATAACATTTCAAAATAAAGTAGGAAATTTGCTTCAGGTTACATCCTGTGTCACAGGTGGGGTCCTTTTGCAGAATAGCTTGCCAAAATGAACAGTGCTTCTTGAGTTATTTTTCGTGTGTGTGTGTGTGTGTGTGTGTGTGTGTGTGTGTGTGTGTGTGTTTGTCTCTGTGTAACAGGACAAATGCTTTGTAACTGAAATATTTAAAGTGATGGGCTAATCTATTGTGGGCATTTTCCTTCTACCCCTACCTTGGTTTCTTTTGTAGCATCTTCATGTCAAGTTCCTCCTATGCCTCAGCAGTCACCAACTTGCAGGTGAGCAAACACCTTTTTGTGTCCTGGTTTTATCACTTTTATCCAGAAAGCCATGGGATATATTTATTTTCAATCTCTCTCAGCCTATTTAAAATTAATTCTAAACTTGGCCTTATGGTATTTTCCTACATGTGAGAATGTGAGAATGTAAACAGTGCACCTTGTGTCCCCAACTCATGATGAATTGCTAGAAAATGCTGAGCTATTATTATCAATGGCTGATTAGCAACATTCTCAGTCCCTGAAATTATTCTATGAACTCTTTAATGGGTGGGGAAGAGACAGTGAAGAGTCAAATTATATATATAACCCTGATGTGGCAAATTCCTGAAGAACCGGTCTACCATCGGCTTCTTGTATTGCAGAATCTTGAGACACTTCATCTTGTATGGTATCATTTAGTTGGAAAACACACAGTGCCAAACACCTCACTTTCTTTCAAGGGAACCCACCCTAACTTCTGAGAATTTTACAAACCAGGTCTTTACCCTGTTGACTTCTACCCAGTGACCCACTAAGCAGCAGTGTGCACAACAATTCATGAAGAAATTTTCATAGCCCTTCTCTCAACTGTGTGTCTGCCTCTTGTTCATCCCTTTGAAGCCTAATAACAACTATCAGAGTCAGGGGCTGATATCCTATGTTCCCAGATAGGGCAACAGAAATGTGAATCACCCTTCAGTAGAAAGACGAAGGAGGGAGAGGTAAATTGCTATTAAATGATCATGATTCTCCTGTAATAAAACTACATTTTTCTTTCATTCACCTTAAAATTAATGCTAAACACAGGTTCGTAAGAACTTGGATATTTTTCTTTTTGAAAGACAAACTGGTGAGTGTGGAAGACTTTACTAGTTTGGCGGAAGTTAGAATCTTTGTAACAGCTGGTCTAAAAGCAGGAAGCTAGTGTCAGGTCCTTCCTTTCAGCTGCTGCTGAGCATGGGAGAAGCTTCTAGCTGTTTCTTGAACTCATTCCCCTCAACATTCTTACGTCTACTAGTCCTGTTCTTGTGGCCTCCTAGAAGGTTCCACAGCACCCTGCAACTTGCTACTAAACTAAAACTTCTCCTTTCCTTTGTCTCCCTTTTCTTTCTTTCGTTTTTGTAACTAGAACTCTCAAATTTCATCTGAGATGTGATTATTTTATTTTGACCATTTCTGATTTCTTTCACAGAATTTGGAATGCTACTTTAAATTTATCATTGAAAACATTAACCTTCATTAATATTTAACCATCAGTTCAAACTCTATCTAGGATTACTTTTGCATTTACCATTAACATGTGATGGATTATTTAGTTAATTTAAGAGGCTGTTTTGTGGCTCCTTTGCATACCATTTTAAAACAGTCTTTCCAGGACTTAGCCATTGCTTCTGTACAACTGTCTCAAATGGCATATCTTCCTTAGGTTTGCATTTCCAGTTATTGAGGAAAATGCTTTCATTTCTCATTGGCATGATTTCCTCAATAGTCTTTCTTAAAAATGGTATTACAAGGCTGGGTGTAGTGGTCCACATATGTCATCCCAGCACTTGGAAGGCTGAGAGAAGAAGATTGCCATGATTTCAAAGCTAGCCCAAGATACCTAGTGAGTGATAGACCCAGCTGGAGTATGAACTGGGAATATGGCTCTCTGTTGCGCTCTCTCTCTCTCTCTCTCTCTCTCTCTCTCTCTCTCTCTCTCTCTCTTATTAAAAATATAACCTTTTGTAATATTCTCTCTCTCTCTCTCTCTCTGTGTGTGTGTGTGTGTTTGTGTGTGTATGTGTGTGTGTTTATAAGTTGCATGCCAACTTATATCAAACTATATCTCAAGTATATAGTATATTCACACATGGAAACTTGGTTAGATTTTGACACCATTATCTTAAGAATATATATAAAAAACCAACCTAGACCTCTGCATATATGGGACAATTGAGTAGCTTGATCTTCTTGTGGGACCTCCTAACAGGGGAAGCAGGGTCTGTCTCTAACTCTTTTACTGGCTTTTGGGGATCCTATTCTTCATAGCAAGTTGCCTTTTTTTTTTTTCTTTTTCGAGACAGGGTTTCTCTGTGTATCCCTGACTGTTCTGGAACTTATTCTGTAGACCAGGCTGGCCTCGAACTCACAGAGATCTGCCTGCCTCTGCCTCCCAAGTGCTGGGATTAAAGGTGTGCACCAACACCGCCCGACTCTTACACAGCATTAATACAAGGGGAGGTGCTTATTGAAACTTGATATGCCATGTTTTGTTGGTCTTCATGGGAGGCCTGCCCTTTCCTAAACAGAAATGGATGAAGAGTAGACTGACAGGTGTAGAGGAAAGGTAGGGGAGGGAATGAGAGGAGAAGAAGGAGAGGAAACTGTGGTCAGAATGTAAATGAAATGAATAAATTTAAAATAAAATTTAAGAAAAGAAGATTAAGAACCCAGAAGATGTCTAAGCACCCTTAGGTTTAAATACTTGTGCTCATTTTCAAATGCATATTTTAAAATTGTTGATACATAGTTAATATTATGATTATAACCTATAGAAACCCATAATTAAGTCATTACAACTCCTGGAGGCTGATTTTCAAGTTGGGGTTTGTTACTGGTGTCCCATGCTTCTATGAAGACATGGAATGAAAAATGCATCAGTACGTAGGAAGAATAGAAGACAGACCTCTTTCCACTGTGGTAACACCCTACTTTATTTCTTTCAGGAAACTTTTGAGTCCCTTATTCTTTATTAATAGCCTATAGTTTTCATATCACAGCAATCATGGATCATATGCCTTAAAATGGTCTCTGTTTTCAAGCTGTATTTTATTTCTCTAAAATTCTACCTTCTAGATAAACAACTGTAACTATAGTTTCAATTTGTTTCCTACTTACCAGACATATGTTATACTTTGTGCATATATTTTCAACCAGAACAAATATTCCTTGAGCAGTTGTTATTATTACACCTTCTCCTGTGAAGACACTGGCACATGAAGGAGAGAACGCACTACCTGCCTGTAGCTTTTGCCATAGGCAGAAACTTGAATGACTTCCATATAACCACATCCCAAGACAGTGCTTCCTTTAATTATAGAAGCTTCCAACGGTTATATACTTGAAAATACAACAGACAGGAAGTCAAAAGTCAGAATCCTCAGCCTAGAAGGGTTTACATATGAAGTCCAAGTGGAAAGATAGAGAAATCAGAAGACACACATTCTTCTTTAAATACTGTCACTGACTCAGTGCCCTGGGAAGCCAGTGCTTCCCTGAGCATCCATTTATTCATCTATGAAATAGAATTTGGGAGAAGTGTAATGCTTAGATCTCCAATCCATAGTTGCAATTTAATGAGGAATGTGTTCTTCACTCTTCCTGGCTTGGACTTTTATACAGGTTAGAAGCTGCCACTATAGTTAAAATTCTCTACTAAGAATGGGTGTAGGTCAAAACCTACCACCCAGACTGTCTGAGCTGGAAGATATGATGGCAAGACCACTTAGGCTTCCTCTGGCTCAGGAGGATCCCAAACATCCTGGTCTAGCCTAGGGCTAAGAATCAGAGGGTAATGCCTAGGCACTTCAGATACCAGCTTGGAGCCAAGAATAGGGAAGGAAGGAAACAATCACTTTTCAGGCCTGAGAAGAAGTGCCAGAGACTTACAGCTGTTTTAATTAGAAGACATATCAATTACACAAAAAAGTGTGGAGAAATCAATAACAAATATATAAAGATTTCCTCTTCATTTCTGTCAAATGCTACATTGGGCTATGTTTTATTTTTATATCTATTTGTTTTATATCATTCAATACTTGGTATATTACACTGGTTTACACATCTTAAATCTCAAAGAGGTTTTGTTTGTTTGTTTGTCTTTTGTTTTTCAAGACAGGGTTTCTCTGTGTATCTTTGGGGGTCTCAGAACTCACTCTGTAGAATAAGCTTGCCTAGAACTCACAGAGATCCACCTGCCTCTGTCTCCCTGAGTGCTGGAATTAAAGGTGAGCACCACCATTGCTTGGCGGAGGTTTTAATGTTATATTCATTGTTGTGTAGCTTTTTCTTCATCCACATTGTTTTGAGATTATCCACATTGGTACAAATAGACTCTGTTCATTATTTTCACTGCCATAAGTGTACTATTCTATAAACAAGTCATACTTCCAGTGGCCATTCTGTATATAATGGGAACCTAGGCTGATTCTTTTAATATCATTGATATTTAATACTTTTGTTTGCTATTTTCAACAATGTTGCTTTAAACAATTGTGTTCACATTCCTGTGGACACAGAACAAGAGTTTTCTGAAAGAAATACACCAAACAATAGCATTATTAGGCAGGGAGTACTTGCATTTTCAAATTTATTACATGTTGCCAAGTTGTTCTCCCAAATGGTTGCACCAATTAGCAGGCCTACCAACAGACTTCCCCTTGCCTCAGTCTTTGCCAGCACTCAGTTCTGCCAAACATTTAGTTTTTTTGCCAATCGTCCGGTTATTAAATTATATTTAATTATTGTATTATTTTGTTGTTGCTTCATTACTAATAAGCCTGAGTATCTTTTTATATAATGGTTGGCCTCATACATTTCTAGCCCCATGGATTGCCTGTTCATTCTACTGCCTTTTCAAAATCAGGGTTTCAGTATTAATATATAGTGTGTTTACATACACTGGACAGGAATTATTTATAAGTAATGACTTCGAAAGTGCCATTTCTAAGTCTTCTACTCCTACCTTGTACTCTGACTATTATGTTCTGTTGGATAGTGAGGTTTGTTTCCTTCATGATTTGTGCCTCAATATCATAAGATAGCTTCTTTAATTTTTTTAAAAAATATTTATTTTATTTTAAATCTTGTGCCTGTGTGTGTGTGTGTGTGTGTGTGTGTGTGTGTGTGTGTGTGTGTGTGTGTGTGTGTGTGTGTGTGTGTGTGTGTGTGTGTGTGTTGGGGTATGAGCATATGTGAGCATGTGTGAGTACAGGTGTCTATAGACTCCAGAAGTTGGCATTTGGATCCCTGAAGCTGGTGTTACAGATGGTTGTGAATTGCTCAACATGGGTGCTAGGAATCGAATTCAGATCTGCTGCAAATAGGTGCTCTTAACTACTGAACCATTTCTCTAGTTCTCTAATTACTTTTAATTAGCAGATTGTTTGCTTTTTACACACATTTACTTATGTATTATCTTGTGTTGGTCTTATTTATTTATTTATTATTTATTTATTTATTGTGTGCGTGCGTGCGTGCGTGCGTGCGTGTGCATATACATACCTATGGTGAATGTGCTTGCCTGGAGAGGCCAGAGGTCAGCCTCAGATAATCTTCCTCAATTGTTTCTCCCCCTTAGTTTTTGAGATAGAGTGTCTTATTGAACCTAGAGCTGGTTGTTTCATCCAGAATGGCTATTTCATAAGCCCCTAGAATTTGCCCGCCTCTGCCTCCTCAGCACTGGAGTGACAGGGCACACCATCATGCCTGGCTTATTTGTGGGTGTCAGGCATCTGAACTCAGGTCATCTATACTTGCACAGAAAACACACTACCTACTGAATCATTTTAGTTACAGTGAGGTCCAATTTTACTATCGTATTGTCAGTAGCAATCTGTCTTAATTTTCATATCTACATAAAAATCTTGATTTGTATTATGAGTCCATCCTATACTTGGTTTTCTTTCTCTAAAAGATTATTTGCACTTTTATTGAGTCATAAGTTTATTTGTTTTTTTAATGTATAGTGGGATTTTATTCCAATTTTATTGATTGAATACATAGATGTATTTGAGGAGAAAGGGCATCTTTCTGATTTAGATGCTCCCACTAAGTCATGTAACCTATCATTTCATATATTTGAATATTCCTTTATGTAACATTTTAAGTCTTTTTTGACAAAAAAATTGTGGTGATTTTACTTATTAGGAATATACCCCTAAATAAACATTTTATGGATGTCAGTGCTATAATTAATTATAGCTCCGTCTATCTACACACAAAAATCTATATTTATTGTAATTCTCTAGGGTTGATAAAAATTAATATATAATTAAAATCTGCTTAGAAGTGTTCATAGATTATTTGATCCATTCCAATAGTATATTGACTCTTCAGTCTCATGAGAAGAGGAAAGACGGACTTTGTTGTTTGTTCCCTCTAATACTTCTTTTTCAAGTACTGAAGATTGGACTCAGTGCCTTGCACATGCTAACGAAACCTTCTCCTCCCATCAAATATCATCTGCAGTTCTATCTGTTCCCTTATATTCCCGTCAGCCTGGAATCAAGGAGACTACTGGTCATTCTGGATATGATTTGACGTGTTGGTTTTAAAAAAAAGATCTCTCTCTCTCTCTCTCTCTCTCTCTCTCTCTCTCTCTCTCTCTCTCTCTCTCATTTGTGGTGCTGGGGATCAAATCCAGGACTCCAGACCTGCTAAGATGAGCACTCTACATTGAACTACAACACTGGCCCCTCATATTGACTTATTATTTAATGATTCATCTATTTCTATATCTAGAAAATTACTTCAACTAAAATTTCAAACAATTTAATAGCTTAGATTACCCACAGCAGATGTTGTAGACTACCAATAGCAGATGATGTGATGTTAAATTCATCTCTCATTCTAAAATAATCCAGCTAGAATAATGTGATGATTTTGTTTAGAATGATGTGTGTTTCTATGAATCTGCAAATGCTGATACATTACTGAATTTGGATAGGTAATGCCTTACCTAATATTATTGTTGCTTAGTCATAAATTTCATCAACTGAAAGTTTTATAGTCTTTTTATTTATTTATTTAATTCTTTATATGTGGCCTAACAGAAATCGTATGATAAAACATAAACTTGAAAAAAAATCATCTTCTATAAGATACTAATTCCTTAACATTTGCTGAGATTTGTTCTGTTGTGTAATGCATGGGGAAAAATTTAAATATGTGTGTTTGTAAATTTAAAAATATATAATTTATTATATTAACATATTTAAAAGAACAAATATCATTATGTGGTTAAAAATCTAGTTTGTCCGGTGGTCGTGGTGGTGGGGGTGGTGGGGGCGGTGGCGGCGGTGGCGGCGGGCGGCGCATGCCTTTAATCCCAGCACTTGTGAGGCAGAGGCAGGTGGATCTCTGTGAGTTTGAGGCCAGACTAGTCTACAGAGCAAGATCCAGGAAAGGTGCAAAGCTACACAGAGAAACCCTATCTTGAAAAACCAAAAGAACAAAACAAAACAAAAACTTCTAGCTTACCACTATATCTTAATGCACTTTGTAATTTTCCACTGAGGCTAAGGGTAGCTGAGTGATCAGTCCAGAACCAAGGAGAGAATAATTTAAAAGGAGGGTCTGAACCAAACAGTTGGGTGTGGAATTCTAGATCCCTTAACTTGTTATATATTCTAGTTGACTTGTTGGGAAAACATACATCAGTGAGTCATGTATTAGTGGACAGTAAAGCTCAGAACATTACAACATTTGAAGTGAGTTCATGCTCCGCTTTCTGGCTCTAAAATGCTATAGAGATCTGTAACACAGATGAACATATATAATATATTTTATGTAGATATATAGAATAAAGTAGACTTAACCCTAATGTGTGCTTTGGAGAGTGTTTCTTTCATGGTGCTGATTCTTGAACACAGGATCTTGTGCCTACTAAGCATCTATTCCACCACCGAGCTTCCTCTCCAGCCCTCTAACCCATCTCTAGAGTGGGAGTTGACATTTTCTTGGAATTAGGAAGTAATAATACATTCTCATAATTTATTAATTTTTGTTTGACCATCAAATCTTATTATATTCCCTATTTAACACAAACTAAAATGGTATGTCAAAGAATTTACTTTAAAAATAAAATCTCCAATTACAACCCTATGAGATAGATATATTTACATTTGTCTTTTTAATGTATAAAAACACAATTTACTATAAATATGGAAACATACATTTATGGTACTATTTAATCTTTATGTTCTTGAGCACTTAGAAGTCAATCTAGCAGGCTAGATTCTTTTTCCAAATTTTGAACAAATATATTTGTGTTATTTCATTAGTTTATGTACACATCCACTTATATGACATTCCTTTAGTCATCCTAGGGTACTCTAGATTCCTGGGTGACAAAGTGAATGAAATGTGGTGCTGTCATTAAGATGTTCTTTAGAAGAAGGGAAAGTATTCAAATGAACATATTTAGTGTCATATAAAAAGTATAGAGGCTGCATGAAAAAGGTTTCCATTGCCTGGGCTCGTGAGGAGAGCATCCTGGATGAGCTCTCACAAAGAAGTGCACTGTGCTCACATGACTTCAGAAAAGTCAGAGTTCAAGTCAGAAGCACAAGAGACTTGGCTTTCCTGGCAATGACTTCATGATATTTGCCTTTGGTAGCAGAGCAGACAGCTGGCTTGGGGAGAGAGCAAATGTTCCCTATTGAATAGAAATGTAGGTTTGACAGTATAGTAGGTATTATCATATTCTACTGTATTTTAAGAGAGCCAAAACTTCTAATAGCATACCATAACTCAGGGAATAACCTTGAAAGGCATGAGTAGTCTACCCAAAGAAAGTCTTTCTTAATACTCAGACAGTAAAAGTTACACTCAAGGTATTCATGTTTGATTGTCTTACAGTGTTTAATCCCAGTGTGGGCTTCACCATGAAATATTTAAAGAAAATCCCATTTCTATTTCAGGTTGGGGGGTGCTTCACCTTACTTTTTTATTTGTGAGGGTGGTGTTGGATTGGTTGTTAAAGGTTTGGTGTAACATACCCTCTTTGGGAGGACTGTCTTAAAAAGCAGTTCGGCATACTGGTACTGGATCAACTGGTAAGAAAAGTGGCCATGATTCCCTCACTAACTCCGCTGTGATTTTAGGACAAATCAGTTCTTTCTATTCAGTTTGTCCTCATTCAATAAAAAATGGAACGATGAATAACACTAAGTGAAGATACTGTCATTGACTTCAAATAGTTCAGAGAGCAAAATGGGAGATAAGCTAAGTTGTAAGTGACTGAAATATAAGACACAGCTTGAAAATTATTAACACAGAGCAGGATCCAGCCATGGAGATGAAGAGTGAGAGGTTTAGATAGACTTCTTTTTGGCACCTGGATTAATTTGGTTTTCTGGTACAAATCCTTAGTTCCTTGTACTTTTTTTTTTTTAAACCAATCACTTTCTATACATCATATCGAATGTCTATTTACTGGTTGAAGGCAGAGAACACATTAACCATTGTAATTATATTTCAGTTTCTAGCAGTATCTGGCACATAACAGTTTTCTACAAGTGTCTACCAAATAAATGAATAGTTTGAAACAGTACATTGAGGGAGAATAAAAGGTATTAATAATGAATATAGTGTTCTGAGCACCAGGAATGATCTATAACAAGGCAGAGGGAAATCTTTTAAGATAGAGAACAGTTCATTCAGATGGAGCTTTCAGGTTAGCCATGAAGAGAAACCTTTACTTCAATGGCCAAGTCAGAGCATATAGTCAATGAGGGATTCCAAGTCAGTAGTGGCAGCTGGGGGGTGGTGGTGTAGGAGGATCCATTGTAATAAGAAGGGGGCTGGGTGTAGTAATTGCCTAAGCTTATTCCCTGCCTACAGCTGTGGAACTCCAAACTCAGGTGTACTAACAGTAGTTGAGCACAGAGTCAGCATCCATTCTTTGTACTGCTCTAGAACCCCCCTCCATCCATCTCTTCTCATCTCCAATCCAGGCACTGGGAAGACACCAGCCTTTCTACACAAATGTCTCTTTATTCGTTGCTGAGGTCCTATTGCTAAGAGCAATTCTTCGTTTTGTTTTGCAACAGCTATCAGCCTATTCCTCCTAGTGACCACTGTAGTCTCCGGTGCATACTCTGAATTCACCAAACTAAGAAAGAGATGTCAAGATCTGAGACTGTACTGAGCATTTGGATCCCTTCCCAATAAGGCTAGGGTAGAATCTCCCACACAGGTAATGCAAAACTCAACTCTTTTCACATTGACAAAGCTGTTCTTACTTTGTATAAGACTTAGAAAGGAGCAAATGTATACACACAACTGATTAATTCCAGCAGTCTTTGATATAATTGTCCAAAGCTTTGCCCTGGTACCAATTTAAAGCCCAGTAGCAAATTGAATAAAACTAACAGTTTGCAGCCAAGGCCTTTGTTATTTTGTTTTAATTATCTTTTACCACCAATTGAAAGGATTGTCTTACTTTCTTGGTGCAATGAAATAAAACACAAGGGAAAGAATGGAGAGATTGGATGTGGAAATTATAAAAGATCCTGAGCTTAAGATCCTGTCATAAGGTAACAGGCATCCTGTGATTTGCCTGGTTATTTGTGTCATGCTGAGATCTGAATGGAGCGTATTTACCACTTTGAGGGAAACTCCACACCTGGATAGCATTAAAGCGAAAGAGAGGAAAGCATTCCCAAAGGAGCCTCATTTTTTTTTCTGAAAGCAACCGAAGAAGGTATGTGACAATTTCCCCCAAACACTTTGCTGGTGATGGACAGGTCACTTGATTATAGAGCAGAGGCTTGTGACAAGTTGCTTGATCGCCAAGGACTCTGGGAGCCAAAACACCAGATATAGTTGGATGTAAACAAGGCATGCGGTATAGTGTGAAAATCGAGGCCAAGTTGGGGCCAGCCAGTACAGCACAGGGACCCAGTGACAGCTGGTGATTGAGCAGCACAGAGGAGTTACTGAGGACTAGGGGCCGGTGGGGAAAGCAGTCTCCTTTCTCCTCCCCGTAGCCTTTCTGGGTGGCCAGCAATTTTATTACTGGCAGAGGGCGAGCCCAACAGCGTTTTTGAATTTGGCACCACATCTAAAACCATTTGGGGGCTGGGCTTCCCTTTCTTCTCTGCCCCCAACATCCCCATGGACGCTTTGGGCTTGGTGAAAACCCGCGTGCTGTTAGCAGGCTACATTTCCCCTCAATTTTGAAACCCATGTGTGCTTGGGGAAAATGTAATCCTTATGTTTCTGATTCATTTACACTTAACTCATCAAAACGCTATGTTGTAAGAACTATTTGATGTCTGCAGACTCTGCTGAGCCACTTTGTAAGCCCTGCTTCTTAGAAGCAGGAAGTTACATTTCTGTTGGGGTGGGGTGGGGGCTTGAACCTCCAAGATTGAGTTTGTTTTGAAACGAGAACTCCTGGAAGGTCACGTGGACCCTGAACTTGACCAAATGTGCTTACTTATTTCCTATGCACCCCCTCACCTACCCCAGCTGCCATGAGGTTACTACATCAACTTTCTATGATTTCAGTCTAAGCAAACACAGAAAACTACTCCATGATCAGGGTGAGCAGAGCTTTTATTGGAATTAGAAGGTCTAGCCAGACACCAGCACTCTTGTTATATAGGAAAAGGAACACTTAGCTTGCAGGTCAGGACCCTTGAGTTCTGTGCTCCATTCTGCCACCAAATGGCTATGTGACTTTGGAGAAGTTATCTTGCCTTTCTGGGTTCAGTTATCTCTTGTGAATTGTCAATGGTGACTGGATGATTTTCAGCATTCCTTCTAAGTCAGAGAGTTTTGGGGTCTAATTTCTAGACAATAGATTCAAGCATCTCAGACAGTCTGTTTCAAAATTTTGGTGGCTGAGTTTTTATCTAGAAAGCGTAAGAGGCAATTTACACAAAACTGTGGAGATCTAATTCAAACTCTAAACCCTTCAAAGTATCTCACTGTGAATGAGTACTAAGCCTGGAGAAGTCACCCAAAGTCTCACAGTGAGCTGATGGCAGAGTCCAATGTACCAGAACACAAAGTCACAAACAAAAAATAAATCAGTAGCTCTTTTATACACTAATTTCCTGGCATTTTTGATAAACATGTTTGTATGGAGACTATCAACCTTTTTCTGCATTGAACGTTCAAGCTGGGGCAAAAGAAGAAAAAAAAAAACTACTTCCCACTCTGACAGCAGGAATGTGAAAGCCGACATCAGGATGGAAGTGGAATGGCACTGCTTTGCATGAGGCACAGGGAGGTAGTGTCTGGCTTGTATTAAAGCCCATGAGTGAATGATTAATCCTGGGTAGCAAACAAAGCCAGAGCCCTGTAACATTAGAGGCATTAGTGCTATGGAAGATTAACCCTACTGCCCCCCAGGGGACCTTTTCAGAATATTGGACTACACTTTGAGAATCAGTGGGTGATGAAAACTGGTGGTCTCACAGGTCCAGTCTGTTTACTCCCAACAGACACACACACACACACACACACACACACACACACACACACACACACAGAGAGAGAGAGAGAGAGAGAGAGAGAGAGACAGAGAGACAGAGAGACAGAGAGACAGAGAGACAGAGAGGCAGAAATAGAGACAACAGAGAGGGGAAGTCATGCATGCATACATATATATGTATACTCTATACCTCATTTCCCCCTGCGTTTCTGTAGGAGAGAAATGTTACAGTTCAAAGTGACCTACAGCTGGTGCCTGCTTCTGACTCATGGACCAGCAACTGGAAGTCACTTTTGAACACCTCCTCTAATCTCAACCTAAGCATACCTTTGTATCCATAGTCATTCCTAGTCAATGGTGCCAGTAACATGGGTTCCTAAACCCATACATCTGCCTCTTCCTTCTAAATGTTTGTGAGGCTCTATTTGTTCAACCTCATCTAGTTTCTCCCTTTCAACTCAGCCCCCCGGGCCAAAGTCTGTTACTTTAGCTTCACACCATTCTTACCTTCAATACTATTTATGCTTGATGCCTCCAGCCCTGTTGCTGCCAGCTGTCCACATATAGCTTAAGAGATATCCTAAGACCAAACATAATCAGTCTTTCATGTTACCCAAAGCCCCATTCCCAGAAGCTCCCAGTCCCCAGGATAAAGTCTAGACTCTTCCACAAGGCATTCAAGGACCATTATGAACTGCTCACTTTCAACCTCTCTGGCATTTCTGTTCATACTCTCCCTTTTCAATTTCACCCCTTATCACCATTAAGAAGGCAGCCTCACCTCCACTCTCTGAATAAACTAAATGACCCTTCAATATTAATAATGCCGTCTGTTATAGGGGCTTCTCATTATCTCTTGGAGCAGAATGAAGAATTTCTAGTTACTGGGAGTTCCTTAACATAACATTTCACTCTGTTTTACAATCCCCTGTTTACTGGTACACCTTTCACATTAATGAAGCTAAGCTCCTAGAAGGCTAGTCTTCAAAGCCTGACAGATAGTGGTAATTAAGCGTCCGTTGAATGAATAAAAGACTGACTCACATGCGTGACCCAATCGCCCACTTTAGGAAAAGAGAACCGAGGTTCTGGAAGGAGAACCTTTTAGTTTTGTCTTTTAATCCTTGAGTGTCCAAGTCATCATATATGTAGGTGCTGCATCCCTTTCCTATCTCTTTCTGATTACAGTGCACTTAACGTTTTCTTTTTCTTTTTTTCTAATCCAACATTGAATCACAGCAATTGTACTCTTTGGGATGTGTAAGATCATGCCAATCTCTGCCTCACATACACACTCCAGCATGGGACTGGCTAAGAACAAACCTAATGAAAGCCAAAGAAGAGGAAGGGTCATGGATATTTAAATTTTTGCAGTTCTCAAGGCTGCATCACATTTTTGCAAGCCTATTATCTCCTTGGTGTTCCCTGCCACCCTCTTCGAGAACACACAGAATCCCAGCTATTCTGTTCAGAGGACAGAGCTTAGGCTCCACAGAGAAGAGAGCTGGGCTAGGTCACATTGCATGCTGGTTTGTGAATCAGACTTCCTGATTCCAGATTCAGCACCTCAAATGCGATGTGTGAAGTTCCTGTTTCAACAGTCACAGCATAAACCATCATGACCTGCCTCTGTGGTTCTCAGTGTCTCCAAGGGTAGTCTCAACAGATTTTGTCTACTTCTCTTGCTAGTGCCCAGTGTGAGATTAAATCCCTTCCTTCTCACATCTTTAATTGCTCTGACAGCTGTTATTTTCCTTTTCTTTCCTCTTCATCCATTTGTTTTCTTAAAAATCAAGAATTTGAGTTGAATAACCAAGTCTAGTTCATCCTATCTACCCCCAGGGTGGATAGAAAATAACAGAGAAGTAGTAACCCCAGGAGACCCATTGCCACCTGATTTCATTAATTTATTTCTTACCAAGGAGCTCTTCTAAGAAAGTCAGCCTGGAATATGCAATAGAAGAGGAGGTTTCATTTTTTTAACCTAATGTCAGGAAAAAAACTGAAGACAGCATTCTAACAACTCTTGGGATACTGACAAGAAAGAGTCATGATCCATGAGCATCTGTAGAAGAGTAACTATTAGCAGGGTTTAAACTAATGTTCTCTACAAAGCCACAGACTCATTATTTCCTTCCTCAGAAGTGCTATTAATATGCTGTGAGAATACTGACCAATAGAAATCTATAGGAATTTATAGAACTAAGTATGTAGACATAACGCTTCATTCTACATGCCTCCCCGACACAACAGGAATGGACACTTGCTGTAGTAACATGTTACAGTTGGGGTATTGAGACTCATCCCCCATCTCCCTTGAGCTGTAATACCAATTCTCTCTCTAACCTATATACTAATCAACAACTGGATTGGGCTGTCTAATCATCAACCACACCTGAGGGGGATCCTTACAGTTCTTATCTACAATTCTGACTGACAGAAGGTTTCTTCCTAAATGCTACTGTGAGAGGCTCAGGTGAGCAGTGTTTTGGAATATCATCTCAAAATTCTATGAACATATTTACATAATATTTCAGAAGAGGAGTTTATACAGGGTTTCCAGGCTAACCTTGAAGTCACTATGTTTTACATAGGGACTCTCTGAAAGGATTAAGTGAGATAAGTATTTAAAAGTGTTAAACATGGTACCTGGTGCTTAGGCATTAAATATAAATGCATTGCCATATGTGTATTGTATGATATTCTTTATATTCTAGCCATTATTGGCTGAGTCATCTCTCCAGTCCTGTTATATGATATTCTAACTTGTAGTCAGCAAAGCCATCTTTCCCCTATGGATTACATAAAGGCCAGCTGTATACCTTCTCTGAGTATCTTCTCAAAATGAGGAAACCATTTATCTTGTGGGGTAACTAGGATTTCATTATACAGAGAAGATTTTATCATCGGCAGTCTCTAGAAGGTTTGAATGTTATTAGAAATAAGCAGATTATTTTTGTCTGTAATGATTTGCTAAAAATTACATAGGCTAGATAAATTATGAAACAAAAATTTTGCGGCTATGGATAGCAGCTGTTTAAAAGAGAAACTCATCATAGTGTGAATAGAAACTGAGTCTGTAGTTTCCGCTCTAGTTATGAGCAAATAGGGTCTATATGTTTAACAGCCCTCTGAACTGATCATCTCTTTGCATATGATTCTTAGATAACTCCAACACGATAGAATGAAGAGCAAGCTTGTTAGTCTACCTCGATCCCTAACAATAAGTTAAATTAAAATATATTCCTTCCACTGTTTCAGAAAAGGACACATTGTTCATTCTGTAGTCAATCCAGACACTCGAAAGTCACTCTCTAGTCTCTGTTAACTTGGTGTTAATCAGAAAGTTGTCCCTGCCTTTAACACATATTTTAGAGTCATTTGGTCCCCTGGTTGGTCTTTAAAAGACTCAGCCATACTTTCCCATCCTTTATTGACCAAGAGCAATGCCATGGAACAACTCAGCTGACCTTCCATTTTGTTGAGCCCATTTATTTACAATGAGTAAGTGCAAACTTTCTAACATGAAACATGAGCTCCTTCATAATCTTACCCCTGTTTATCTGTCTTGTCTCTTCTTCTATATCTTATCCAATTTAAGGGGGGGGGGCTATTCTATTGTAATGTCCCACAATAAGATCCCTCAGTTTGTAACTATATTTTTGTGTGCTTATATTTAGTTTCCTTTACTTCTCCTATGAGATTGTAAGACTTGGAACTGTAGAGCCATCACAAAGACTGACATGTAGTAGTCACCTCTTCATTGTTGTTTTTTTAATTACTTTTATTTGTGTGCGCCTATGTTGGTACTTCAGTGCCACTGTACACGTGTGGAGGTTAGAGGCAGCTTGTAGAAGTTGGTTTTCCTCTTCTGTCATGTGGTTTTCAGAAACTGAGCTCTAGTTGGTAGCCTTACTGACAAGCATCCTTACCTGCTGAGCCATCTCACCAATCCAGTCATCACATCTTTTTAAAAAATATTTATTTATTTGTATTTTATGTGCATTGGTGTTTTGCCTGTGTGTATGTCTGTGTGAAGGTCCCCTGGAACTGGAGTTATAGACAGTTGTGAGCTGCCATGTAGGTGCTGGGAATTGAACTTGGGTCCTCTGGAAGAGCAGTCAGTGCTCTTAACTGTTTAGCATCTCCCCAGCCCCCCCAGTAGTCACATCTTATTAAATGAGTGAGTAAGTGAATAAATGAATGAGCATATGGACAAATTTACTATCAAAGCTTTGTGTCCCATCACTGAACTTCTGTCGTTCTATTTCCCTACTTGTAGAAAAGAAGTGGTAAAGAGACACTTTCATTAAAGCCTAGTACTGCAATTGACTGACTCAAAAATTCAGATTAGTGATTTTTGGTGTTGTTCAGCATCAGACAGTGTCCCTTCATGTTGTCATAATCATTGGGGTGGTAAGACACAGTCAGTACATCTGACTGCTGCTAATCCTGAAGATTCTTCAATTCTGCTGAGCCCTCTTGCTTATTCTGATATTCCCAGAATTCATTTTCATTCTGAGAGGTATTTGGCTGAGGACTGGTAAGCAGGTATCATAGGTGGGTGATGCCCAGCTTCCACACACAGATTAAGACGCTATCCATGATGCTTCCTTTGAGCTAAGAACAATGGTACTAATTCTGGGATTGGGAAGAGACCTCTCACCCCTTATACTGACTATGACTTTTTGGGCAGCACCTCCAAGCATGGGCAAAATTCTGTAGGGCAAATGTGGGAGAAGGAAGGCCTTGTTCAGGATGTGGTTCAGCCCGAATTCTGCATATCAGCAATGGATTACTGGAAACCTTGTTGGTCTGACAATGTCTATGCCTCCTCAAACCTCCTCTTCTTTATTTATTTAATGTTTTAAAAATAAAGGTGATTTTTGCCTCCCCCCATCTCTTTTTCTTTTCCTGTTGCTTTTGGCATCAAGAATAAGCTATTTTTATCCAGTTTCTCCATCCATCAAGATACTACTTTGTACTTTTTCAGATATCCAGCAACTTATAGTCTGTAGCTTTGCCTGGCAGGTGCAGCTTTTGGGAGGGGGCAGGGCAGGCAAATAGATAAAAGTTGCATCTTGAACTCTGTTAATTCTAGACACTTAAATTAATTGACTGTCTCTTTGGGTCTTGAATTCCTCATCTAAAATCAGTTGTGCTAGCACCTAGACTTTATTGGCAGACTTACAACAAGTACTCAGTGTCAGATGCTTGGTGGTAGTAATGTCAGTGTTGATACCAAGAAATGCTGCTATTCAGTAGAGTACATGTGAGGGTGATTATCACGGAGACTAAATTTAGATTCCACTGAGCACAGCAAGCAGATTGGTGCTTGCTACCTATTTTATCTTCAGAACATGGCCAGGTTCCCAGCAAAGGGAGTGCAATAAAGAAGTGTTTGATAAACATATCAATTCATAAAGGATGACTCAGAATAACCACTTCATGAGTACTCATTCCCTCTTGGCTCCCTGTTTCACCTTGATCCCAATTACTGATGGAAATGAGGGAGGGTTGGCATTGGAATCCCTGTTTAACAGAGCGGATGAGGGAGGTCTGAAGCTATGAAAGATGAATGCTATCTTAAAGATATTAATATAGAAGTCTCAGAACAAGAAATTCCTGTGAATATCCAGGGAATATTTAAAAAGTTGTTCACTCAAGAATGACGTAATTGAAAAGTCACATTAAATGCATCAAGTGGGCACAGACGAACCACTTTCAATGTATCACAGAGAAAGCACTGGCAAGGCTTGCTGAAAACAAGTGAGATACATGATAGTTTGCCTTCTCAGAATGCTTTAGGTGATGTCTACTAAAATGGAAAAGGTTCATAGTTTATGGTCCAGCAATTCCATTTATCAATATTGACCCTTGTGGAATGCTTGCATATTTGTGCTTACACAGAAATTCATACAGAACACCAACAGCAGCAGATTCACTGAAGAAATATCATAGAAAAATATAGACTTGCTTGCTTATATGTAATAAAGAAATAGGTGAAATAACAAACTCGAATCTTTACAGGGTCTGGCTAAGTAACTTGAAGCATATTTGATTTATGATACATTAGATGGTAGTTTAAATAATGGGCAAAGTGATGTCAATTATAGAAAAGTGGATAGAACTTGAATCACATTGAGCAAAGTAAGCCAGATTCAGGACATACTACAATTGACCTTCTGAAATACAGATAGATGGGTAGACAGACAGACAGACAGGAAAGTCAAAGGACAACTGTTTGAGGGGCAAGAGAAAGATAAGTTAATGGAAAAGAGAGCAATGGAGAGAAAAAAGACAAATATTAAATGCTTTCTTTGATTTGTGGAATCTTTATCTAAATATATGCAAATATGACTTGTTATGGAGAGAGATTCTAGATATAATAATAGTTGGGAAAGCAAGAATGGGTAATGGGGTGAATATGAGCAAAGTATAACAATTCATGATATTAAACTATCATAAGAAACCCTTTCTTTGTGTAATAATTTAAAAAATTAATAATAACTCAATAGGTGTATGAATTAGATAGATAAGTCAGAGTGCCATTATTTCTACTTTAAGGTTTTACATTCGGTCGGTGATTGAGCTTGTACACTTATGAGCTTCCCTGCATGTGCCCATTCATTCATTCATTTATTTATCCATTCATTCATAAATGCATTCATTTTTTCTTTCATCTTTTTCTCATCTCTTCCTTCATCACTGCTCACTGGACACAACTTGTTTTCCACCGTATGAGCCATGACAAACTTCAGTGATCAAACATTCCATATATTTTGGGTCTATGTAGATTTCACCCCAGTAAACCTTCCTTTCCTCTCAAACCAGGCTAGCCCCACTTCAGAGCTTTCCTATGGTCCTGCTTCACTCCTCATAGCATGGTGCTTGTCATGCACGACTGTGTCCCCGATTCCTCTCTGTGTTCTCTTTAAACTAGGGGAATGGAGTCAGTGATTGACCAGTGCTATGTCTAGTCTAAACGTGATGTATAGCACAGAACAGACACTTATAATATGTTTAATGAAACATGTTACTGAAAATGATTTTTGCTGGATTTTGACTATAGAGTGGATGAATAAATATAACAACAAAGAATGGATGGTTGGGTGATAAGGAGAAAGTTCTACAAATAAATGGGTCTTCAGAAAAAACAACAGAAAAGTGAAAGTGGTGACTCAGCTGAAGAGCCATAGAAACAGCCTGCTGGAGCCACCTGTGCCTCCAGCTGACCCTGAGTTAGGCTAAATACTGGCTTAAGCTGGCATCACATGTCTGTCTCACCTAGTCATATGAGTACTTGTTTCTTTTTGTCTTTTCCAGCTGTATTTTAAGAGTCAATGGAAAGAAGGATGCTTTGCCTGCTCTGTTCATTATAGCAACTAGAAATACCTGGACTCAAGTGAAAAACATCAAAGTATTTGCTGATCAAATAAACTGATGAGTGAACTAGAGGATTTACACTGATGAACATGGGTTCTGAGCATTTGTACTCCAAAGGAAGAGTTTGGCATCTGATCTATAGAATTCTGGAGTCAGGGTTACAGTACCTACCTACATCCTGAGAATGCAATTCCTTTACTCCTAAGTTACACTGAAAATGTCAGAGAGATCAGGTAAAATGGGCAGATATAGACTTGGACGCATGGCAATCTGAAGATTAGAGAATCAAGAAATGCATACAATGGTTTATACAAAGAAGTGAGTTGGGAGAGAAAGGCAGGAATCTTTCTGCTATTGAAAAGAATAGAAAAGAGGAGAGAGGTACTAACCCAGAGAATGACAGTTAACAGTCAATAGAGCCACCCACTTAATAAGGCCCAGCTCTGCCACTTGATAGCTGTGTGAACTCTATTATCCATCCAGTCTTGGAGTTTCAGGTCATTATCTATAACCCGGGAAGAAGGGGATTGTTTAACTACTAAGGTCACTGAGGTTATCTATGTGAAGCCTTTAGTAAGTGTTTGACAAGCACTTAGTAAACACTTAGTATGTTTTAGGTTCTTTGATTCTCCATGAGTGTCAAGCTCCTCCAGTTCCTCCATTCCAGATTTAATAGAAAACATTTACTGAGTGCCTGCTTTGTGATCAGAATAGTTCTAGGTGCTCAGAAGACATCAGCCAACAGAAAGAAAAAAGAAATGCAGCATTTGAAGAACTTATATTCCAGTTCTAAGTTTATATCTAATTTTTTCATTTTTTTTTTGGTGTCATCAGAACATCATTCACAGCATGTTGTGGAATACTCTTTTTGTATGCTCTGAAGATGTGTCTTTGCCAAGGTGCCTTTTGATTGGCTTAATAAAGAGCTTAATGGCCCATAGCTAGGCAGGAAGAGGTTAGGCAGGACTTCTCGGCAGAGAGAAAAGAAGAGGAGAAAGTCAAGGCACATGAGAGAGAAACCAGGACACAGAGGGGAAACAGGAGATGCAATGTGGAAAAGACGTAAAAAGCCATGAGGCAAAACATAGATTAATGTAAATAGGTTAATTTAAATTATAAGATCAAGTAGGGCAAGCCAAACTAAAGGCCAAGTTTCATAATTAATAAATCTCCATTTTTTTTGTGAGCTGGTGGCCCAAAGACAAATCCATCTACAACAGAGTTAACATTGTTTCCCATAGAGCCTGAGAACTTTGAGAAATTAGCACCACTCCTTCTTCATTTCTAAACACAGAGTACAGCACTAAATAGACAGCTAGTGAATATTTGAATATTTGTTGACTGAGTTGTTAGATGGATGAAACAGACAGATACAAAAATGAGTGAGTGAGCAGCTATTTACTGTTCCTGGTTTGATTTAACACTTCACATTATCTATCTATCTATCTATCTATCTATCTATCTATCTATCTATCTACCTACCTATCTGTCATTGGTTAGTTTTATACAGAGTCTTCATTTTGGGGATAATCTAAAGACTGTATGAAAACAAGGGAAATTGAAAAACGAACTTGCTCTTTTTTCCCATCCGGGGTCACAGAGAACCACATAATGTGTACTCTTTGATACCAGCGGTAAGCCACAGGAGCTGATTGTTGGCTGGTGTCTTCTGCCTGGCCATCCCCTATTCTACATTTTGTGGCTAGAAAGCTGGATAAGCCAGTGCACCCCTCAAGCTCTTAGACTGTATCTTCTGATATGAAAGTATAAGGTAGAATGGCTAAGAGGGAGAGTTTGGAATTAGATCTGGGACTTGAACCTGGCTATGAACTAGCCATTCAAGGCTGGAAAAATCATTTTGAGGTTTGACTTTCCCTCCTGCTCTGTAAGAACTTAGAAAGAACTTAAAGCAGTGTCAACAGTAAATAATTGGTATTGGTCACAGGTAACACATTTCAGTAAGGTTTTCTGAGCCAGTTAGAGTCTGTAAGGACTAATTATTCTAAGCAACCCCTGTTGAATTCTTTTCCTAAGCTACCCTCTCTATGTAGATTTGTCCACAGAGAAATTCTCAATGTGCTGGCCCTTCATTTTATAATTTATAGGAATGGAAACAGAGGCCCAAAAGATGACAAAATGTGCCTTGGTGTCACATGTTGAGTTAGTTTGTTAGTTATTAGCAATGTTGGTGCTGGCCCTTTAATTCTGATAGTGTCAATTCTCATACAAATGTAGTGTTTGGCTTAAGTAGGTGGAACCATTCCACATTTCTTTCTTGTCCTGGCCAACAGTAATTAGTCTACCAGAAACTTCCATGGAGTAAGCATAGAAGGCTCTCTCCATCAATGTCATACCTTAGAAAACTATCTCTAGTGCAGATAACAGAAAGAATAAATATTTTTGTTGGGAGAAAAAAAAATAGAGACTAAGGTCAAAGGGAAACATGTAATGGGTTGGGTCAGAAGAAAAAAGACCCCTCTACTTTTCTCCAAAACAGCCTTTTATATAGAACTTGTATAAAAGCCAATTTATTCGATATAGAAAAAATTAAAAGAAGCAATCTCTCTCTCTCTCTCTCTCTCTCTCTCTCTCTCTCTCACATGCACACACGCATGTGCTCACACACACACACGTGCACACACACATGCACAGTTTGTGGTAGGCTTCAATACTCAAATTACTGAGAGATAAAGGAAGAGTTGAAATGGTAGATGGACTTGAAGTGATGTGATTTCCTTTTATTCTCAGTGATTCAGAATATATTCAGTTGAGGAAGCCCAGCTCTGTCCAGCATTAGCCTCCAACATGTGTGTGTGTGTGTGTGTGTGTGTGTGTGTGTGTTGTGTGTTGTGTGTGTGTGTGTGTTGCCTGTGTGTGTGTTGTGTGTTGTGTGTGTGTGTGTGTGTGTGTGAGATTCTCATGAGAGGCAAATAGGAAGGGGCTAGAGAGATGGCTCAGTGGTTAAGAGTGCTTCCTGGTCTGTAAGAGGACCAGAGTGCCATTCCCTGCACCCACATGATAGCTCTCAGTCATCTGTAATTCCAGTTTCTGAGAGATCCAATGCTTTCCTTTGGCCTCTGTGGGCACACATGTGGTGCACATATGTTCACACAGCAAAACATACACATAAAATAAAAGTAAATGCATTTAAAAAACAGGCAAACAGGAAAGCTAATCAGTACCTGAGTCTGGCACTTGTCACATACAAGGGACCATAAAGAAATGTTTCTTTGTCAAGTGGACAAAAACCCAAACGAAACAAAAAAACAAATGGTACATGAGAGTGTGGACCTAACAGTGATGCTTTTGGATGTGAAGTACATAGGAACCACTGTTTCTATCACAGAGACTCTGTGGGGTGTCCTCTCCTCAGCACTCAGGTTGAGTGCTTTCATTGAAGGGGCCAGTCTGAGTGGTTCTTGTCATCCACAGTTCCCAGTATAGATGACTACACAGACTGCCTTCCACTCATACTTGTAATTGAAAGAGTACCTTTAAGAGCGAAAGAGAACTTGGCGATTCCTGGGCTTTAGAGCTCCCCAAGAGCAGTGGCTGTTAAACTTTAGCTAACAAGAAAATTACCTGGAGAGACTCTACACATGGACTTTCTGATTCAGTAGGCTGGCCAGGGCCTGAGAACCTGGCCTTTCTGGGTTCCCAAGTAAGGTTGATATAGCTGATCTGGGGCAACATGCTAGGAGCCAGGAGTCTGCTTAAGAGTAGTAGATCTGAAACTTCATGACATATTATAACTACTTCAGAAGATGTTTACAAGTCCTGATCCTCAGGCCTGACTATTAAGTCAATACCCAGGAAAAAGGTGGGAGAGAGAGAAGGTGAGAACCAGGCCATTTAAAAGTATATCAAGGTTTTGAAATGAGCTACCTAATTTAAGGTTTGAGTACAACCTCCCTCTTATAGAATTGAGCTATTTAAGTACCAGAAAGAGTAAGTGACTCATCCAAGATCCCAGAGTGAGTTAGTGGCTTAGGAGAATAGAATTTGGGGTGCTTTTTCTTCTGTTTCATTTCCTCCAGTCTGCACTCATCAAACCCATGTCAGCTCTCACAGGCTCATAAATCAAAGCAAAAAAAAAAAAAAAAATGAAAGAAAGCTGGGTTTAAGCTGAGGTTTTAAGGCATCTATTATTTCTTTCCCCTATTATTTTATAAAGAAATCTTAAGTGGCTACAAATTTACAGAACTTTACCAGCCCAGACAAGTGAGGAGATGGACGAGACAGGGTTATGGAATATTTTCATGGAAGATGATGTACTTAAGTTTTAAGTACATTCTCAAACAGAAACCAAGGGCTCCCTCGGAGTTCCTAAACAGATGTTCTTCATCTCTCGTCCAATGAATGGGCAATGCTTTGCCTGAGATGTGCACATTAATTGCTGGCATTTAAAGGGAAGTGCTGGTAAAGTGTTTGAAAGTGGTTCAGTCTCTTTAAAAGATTAAAAGTTTCCTTCCAGAATTTGGTTCCCATTAATGATTGGCTTAGTAAATATTTCTGAGTACACAGAGTAGAGATAGTGTCTTATATCATCATCTTATAACTGAATAAAGAGGCACACAAAACTTGTACAAACCATGGAGTTCAGTATTTTCATCATACGGAGGAAAAAGGAGTACTCAAAGAGAGTAACCCATTTACCTCATATTAGTAAGTGGGCTGACTATGCTAAATAAGAAGCATCTGCATCCTGGGCTATTGTTCTTTCCATTATTCAAAATGTCCCCCACCAATGTTTCTTGCACATAGGAAGTATTACATAAGGCATGTTGATTGAATACACTGACTCTTCACACTCAAATTAGGCAGTTAATTCTCCAACACGTTTTAAAGACTAAAATAGAAGTTAGATAAATCGTTGACAGAACACAAGTTGGACCAACCAACTTGGGGTTACATTCCAACTCCATCTCACCACTCTCTAAACAAGTGACCTCATGTCTGAAAACCTCCTTTTTCCTTCTTTGCAAATTGATAATGACTGTAGGGCTGTGGTTATAGAATGGGTGAAATGAATAAGTGACACTGACTTTATTATAGACTTCTGTCTGGTAGACACGATGCTATGGTTTGGAACTTAAATATTGCCTGAGAGTTCATGTATCAAAGGTTTAGGTCCCATTGAAGCAGAGTCCAGAGATGGGGGCCTTTGAGAGGTGACTGTATCCTGAAGACTTTGATATCATAAAGGGATTAATATATTCATGGATTCATGAACTTACTGAGCTGTGGATAATGAATGCTATGATGAAAGTAAAGCCCTCTCTTTGCTTTCAAGATGCCATAAATCAAGCATCTCTTCTCTACTATATATGTTCCCTGTCATGGTGTTCTGTCCTGCCTCTAGCAATGGTCAGTAGGAACATGTCCAAGTGACAATATTCTAAACGATCTGAAATTAGAGACAACGTAAGCTGTCCTTGTACCATCAATTTACCACAATTGCCTTTTTTGATTATAACAAGAGATAAGTGATAAATACACACACACACACACACACACACACACACACACACACACTACATATTACTAATGACCTCATTACAAGGCATCTTTTTTATAAGACATGTAAATGCTAGAAAAGTGCTTAAAAAGTAAATGTTGAAGACAAACTCCTCCCATAAAAGCAGTCATGGATTCTCAATGATCAAAGAAGTTAGGGACTCTGTTCTATCTCAGGAACTAAAACAGAAAGATGGTGACTAGAGGTATTGAATGTCTAGGAACGTTTTCATGCAGTTTCCTAGGTGTGTACTCAAGTTCCACTGAAGCTGTTACTACATCATCATTTTTGTACACTGGAGAAGTAATCAGAATGCACCAATCTGCTTCAGGTTTACATGCATGGAAATCATTAGTGAAGTTCAGCTCCCCCCTTTTTATTAGTAATCAAGGACCTTTTCACTGCCATTCACATCCAACTTCTTTGTTTCTGTTGAAAATACCAAACTTTGGAGAGATAAGTGAAGGTCACAGAGAAGAAATGTCTCCATTCTTGACTCTTTTGATTATTCATGCCCCTTCCCATTACACCAACTCTGCCTTACTAAAATAAAGCCCCCACCCAACACTGGGATACAGTATCTCTAGAAGTCCTACTGAGATGAACTTTCTCCTTCTAGTCCAGGATTTTCTGACTTTCCCCATATCTTTCCACAGCCCATCCATTATATCAGCTCCTAATAGGGAGAAGGCACTTACATGTCCACAAATCTTCTGTTGAGGTGTAATAATGAGGCTATGTCTTCCTGGAGAGGTGGGTCCCGGAGCACTTTATACTGTAGGGGTTTACACTCCAGACAGAGTGGACTGTCCACAGTGGAGGTCAGCATGGCTGCATCAATCTCCAGATGTTCATCAAGAGTATAGATCTGGATGCCGTATACCTCCTCACCCACATCCCGGAGTCTGATGGTCAGTGGAATATCACAGAAAACATTTTGAGGACCTAAAGAGATGTTCTTTCCACTGACTGTCAATAGTTTGACATCATTGACAGCTCCACTGGAGTCCCAGTCAGTGGAGACAAAGGTCACCCAGATGGTCAGAGAATCAGGGACCAAGGGGTACTGGAATTCCAGCTCCAGGTAGCAGCCTTGTGGCTCAGGACAAGCTGGAGGGACTGTGTGTGGGTTAACAGCTGAATTTGGACTCCAGGTTCTGACACTGGATTTACAGGGCTGTTCAACATCTGGATGACCTATGGAGAAAAGAGATGCAAATGAGTTCTTGCTTCATTCTGGTTTTTGTAGTTTCCCATAGACCCCAGAAAAAAATTGTGTGATGAGAGCTTAGAGATAAAAGAGTAGATCTCAGTGTCATGGAAAATCTGCTGAATACAGGGTACTCAGCTCATCACTAACCCTGCAAAACAGATCCCAGATGAGTCATACAGCATTTTAAGTGAAGTTAAAGTGTCTTACTACTGAGCTAATGCTCAAATCTTCTTTCCAAAGTTTCCATTTAGAGGCTTTCATGCCTCATATAGAAAGAAAGAAAGAAGAGACACTTTGCTTGAACATCCTTTGTGTTCCATGAGCTTGTTTAATTCTTGAATGAATTAATTTCCTAAATTAGGCAATTGAGGTTCAAAAACAGAATGAATTGAATGAAGGTCTATACCTTAAAGTCCCAGTTAAATGCAGGGATCATTAAAATTAGAGTCCCAGTGATATCACTGACTTTGGTCCAACCTGTTTAGACTTACAGAAGCACCAGAAATTACCCAGCAGAAGAAGGGAGCAAAGATAGGATACAGCTCTCAGACAGAGCCTGGGAGGAAACTGAACTATGAATGACAGAGCTACAAGTCATTGGGGCCATTTTATCACTCCTCCTCCTTTTCCCTACATGAGATCATTCCACACCACCGAGTTCTCTGAATTCTGTCCACTGTGCAAGGACAGCAGGGTTCGAGAAAAAAAAAATGTGATGTTGCTGCTTTTCCTCAGAGAAAAGATGCTTCATCCCCACTGATCTCAGTTTGCAGTGACTTCTAAATTCTTCTCTGCTGAGATCACATCTAGACCTTCAGAAGACTCTCTTTTGTGATGCTGAGAAAAGTAATCATAATTCAATGTAGTGATCAGCTCTTATTTGCTTAAAGAAGATAGAGATTTACTGGTGAGGTCAGAATGAGAGACTTTCAAGTTGTGTTGGTAGTCACATCCTCTGTCCCTTCAGTATCACTAGGCGGTAGTGTTTTGTGTTATTACTGTTGGTGTGTGTATAGGGAGTAAGCATGTTTGGTATTTCTAAATCAAGAAAAGAGGAAAACAACCTTAGTCTGGCAACACTTTGTGGAAATATTACAGGGTAAGAGAAATCACCATAATATAAGCATTAAAAGTCCAGGTGTGTGTGTGTGTGTGTGTGTGTGTGTGTGTGTGTGTGTGTGTAGGGGGTTTATTACATACAGTGAGGTCTTTTAACAACCCCTACAGTATTATCTTTTCCCAAAGATGGAGGAGAGAGAGGCTACATAAAGATGGCAAATAGAAGAGAAAAAGAGAAGAAATGGGGGCGTGGAAACTGCACAAAAACATTTTCATATATAACACACTGGACCAAGAAGAGATAATCATAAATACAAGATTTCCTCCAGCACATCTTGATTAGGTTCTTCCTCCACAAATAGCTACTGTTGGCTAGAATTACCTCTTGATTTAAGAAAAAAGCACAATGACCCTTTACCTAGCTAAAATTTTCCTATCAACTCTACAATCCACCATATTTCCAACTCTCAATTTTGTATTGTGAGGGCACATGGAGCCCTTATTCATCCAGCATCCATTACCCAAGACAGGATATGAAGAACATTCCCTAGTTAATAGTTAACTCAAATGACTTTCATCAAAGTCTTGAAAGAGAGTATCCCTGTCTCTGTTTTATAGATCTACTTTATTCAATGTGGAGAGCCTTTAGTCAATTCAGTACCTGGTCTGCAGAGATTGCACACAGTAGGTATCTGACTGGTATTTGCTCAGCAATGAACGTTTCTCTCTTGCAAATACAGTACTTATAAAAAGAAGATGGAATTTTAGAGCCTGCTGTCCAGTAGTTGATGTCAGGTGAACATCCCACCCCCCTCCATGTGCTTTCCCTGGAATTGGAAAGGAATCTTTCTTCCATCATTGGAGAAGATGACTGTCAGGGGTAGGAAGACACAGGAGAACAAAGATGACAAATCTGTTTGGTTCATCATTCCTGTTTTCTTTTTAATCAATAGATGGACAAAATGCTTTCTAAAGGATAAGGTAAGCCAGATCTTTATGCTTAAATAGGTAAATAGGAGTAGAAAATTTAGCAAAGCTTCTACTTGTATTGTTATTAAAGATAGATTCTTAAATATAAAAAAGGAACATAAGTGTCACAAATTCCAACTTATTACCAAGCAGCAAGTCTATAAGTAATAATGCCAGGCTTCCTACACCAACCAGCCTCTTTGTGTAGACACTGCACAAAGCTCATTGCATGCCTTAGCTCTCTGTATCCTGGCAGCAATTCTCTGGTGCTGATTTTATGAAACTCATTCTACAGAAGAGAAAGCCTAGTTTCAGATGGCTAAGCAATCTTGTTACAGTCATAGAACATTGTCTGATACTGCTGGTCCAAGCCTTGTGCCAGGCTTTGAAGCAATGATAGTTGAATTGAAATCTCAACTATTCAACATCACTTGTGTTACCAACTTCAATGTTATCTACTTAATAAGGTAGCTGTAAAATGCAAATGGATGAGATCTTTAATAAATCTGAAAACTACATTAATACTGTCATGAGAAGGCATGAGGAATTAGGAAAGTCTTTGTATGAGGAAGTGTTTTAAGCACAGACAATGGTTGAGAGAGTTAAGATGACATACAGTTTCACAGAAAGATAGTAGTAAGTGCTGACAGCAGAGTAAACAGAAACCACATCAGGAGGTATTTTGTGTATCACATTACAGGACATGAATTGTACACGGAGAAAGATGAAGAGCTCCTTGTAAATTTTAAGCAAATGAGTGATATAACATCTGTCATTTAAAAACAGTTTAGAGAAATAGATACTATCTATTCATCAATCATCCACCTGTCTATTCATCCTTCCATCTGTCCATCCATCCAGCTACCAATACATCATCCATCAACCCATCCATCAATCCATCTGTCCCTCCTTCTCCCTACTCTTCCTCTTTCCATCTATCTATCCATCCATCCATCCATCCATCCACGCATTCATCTATCCATTAACTATCTATCCATCAATATGCCCATCCATGCTTTGAAATAGTAATTATAGAGTGCTGAGCATGTGTCCTGTATTAGGCTAGTCCCTGGATAGCAGGTTTTCAGATATTCTCTTGGTGTTCATATAGCTTCTAGTCTGATGAGGTCAGCAAGAATATTTTTACACTAATGCTGAAAGTATACATCCAAGGTTTGGACAAAGAGACCATCAGAGATCATGAGTTAAAGTCCCTAAAGTGTAACAAAAAGTGAACACATCTGTGTTCTGATTGAAACTTATTAGATATATGGTTGTGAGACACAAAGAAGGGCTGAGAGTAGGAAACAAAGAGTGGTGGATAGGAGAAAAGGAAGGGAGGGAAGGAGGAAGGAAGGGAGTGTAGAAGAGATGGAGCGAGAGAGGGAGGAAAGATAAAGAAATGGAGGAAAAAAGGATAGAGTGAAAAAAAGAAGAAATCGAAAGAGAGATACAATGATTCTATTAATTCCTTATCAACACATATCCTTCTGCATATATAGTGACTGCATGAAAAAGCCCACTTAATTAATATAAGCAATCCACTAGGAATAAATCATGTACAGTATAAGTCATATACTAGGAATAAGACATGTACAGAAAAATATTTACACATACTTAGGATGATCCAAATTTACATTTATGAAGATCTGTACAGACACCCATAGTATGTCTAAGTAATACACACTGCAGCTGTTGACATGAACACAGATACAGTGCCAAGATTTTTTTTAATGCATGCTTCAGCACACCTGAAATATTCTAGGAAGAACAGTGGAGCAAGCATTCATACAAACAGGAAAGAATGAATTACGTGGTGCCACATGCTGATCTCACATGGAAAACCTAACACTTGGAACGAATTCTATGCTTGCATAAGTGATCTTAGTGGGATTTGTATCATTCAGATTCACCCACCTAGTTTCTGTTTTATGAATGGAATATGGTAAATACTTCAAGAAATGTGTATCCGTTAAATAAAGATTTTGCTCTAGAAATAAGAATACAGCTGTTTTCTGGGACCAGAGGTGAGATTTTTTGTTTTTGTTTCTGTTTTCCTACTATGGAGTAAAGCTAATTGAATGCAGTGGACAGCTAATAGGTTTCTTAAAAATGAAAATCTTTTATCATACTAACATGGAATTAAGAATGAGGATTATAGGTTGAATGTTCATCCCGTGGTAAGATACCATGTTAGGAGCATTTTAAGAACTTCCAAGGCACAGAGGAGTTAGGGGCAGCAGGGTGAGGAACACCCCATTTAACTCTGCCCCATACTCTTTTCTCAACCCCACAGATATGCCTGGCATTGTTCATGAATTTGGGAGTTTTCTGTTAGTTTAGGAAGTCCCCAAACTCAAACACACAAAGATAAATAGGTTGGAAATGAGTTGGGAAATAAATTATAGAGTTTGGCTCATGGAAAAGTTTATTTCTTTAAGAATAGTAAAAGGATCTGAGCCAAATGGATCACAGAGCATGTAATAGGATGCCTTAAGCACAGAGTGGTGTCTCTTCCTGGCAGGAATGTAGTAAATGTCTGTAGGGAACTTCCAGGTAGTCCTTAGGAGCTAGAGTTGGTCAGTCATCCAGGGGCCTCCACACTTACACTTGACCATGAACTATATGCCACCCTTTAAGAGAGCCAGGAGAAAGCAGGAACAGACTTCACTAACTGACACGTTTGGTTTGCATGAAGGTATATGGTGGTGGCTGGAACTTACGTTGTTTACACAAGTAGTAGAGTGACCAAGGTAATTTTAGCCAAGGGTGGCCCTTGCAGAGTCTACCTCCCAATTATCTCACAACACTGCTTTTCTCCCTTATCGCTGCCTCAGACCCTTGGCATCACCACAGGTATTACCTTGGTCACCCCGATTCTAACAACAGCCAAAAGCTGTTTCTTTCCCTCCAGGATCTTCATTCTTTAACTTATTTAGCACAGAGCAGCTAAAGCGTTCTCTATAACCTGCACATCTTACCATTTCGCCTACTTTTTCCAATTGCAAAACATCTATCTGAGATTATTTTTAAGTGACTCCTGGCATACAGGCACTTAAAGTGGACATGCAAACCAAGTATCCCTTGACAGTAAGTCTTAAAATTTTACTTTAAAACAATTCTGCTCTATATGTAAAATGTTATTTATCAAAGGCAACAGGAAAATTGCACACTGATGACATCAATGTGCTTGTTTGTTTTTATATAAAGAAGTAAATTGTGACTGAATATTTGGTATTACAAGATGTAGAGTATCTTCAACAGCTTTGGAGAGTTGATTTATATTTTTATTTTAAAATCAGCACAGTTGAGAATACTGCTTTGTTCAAAATATAGTACAGAACTGGTAGAAGTATGTTTAGAGCCCTTTCAGGAATGGCTGGAAATTCTGTCTCAAGCCTGAGCCAAAACTCAGTTAATTTTTTAAATGTAATTCAAAACAGCAACCTCAATATCATAAAAACATCAATCAAACATCATAACACAATACAATCCTAATATGACACTAGGGAAATACTAAAGTCTTTGTTTTCCGTAATTACATCACTAGCTTTATATATGAGTAAAACACTTTTTGAATGAAGAGTAAAAACACCACACTTCATAATGTCCAATAGTCTTGAATCTGAGGCGTTTTAAGACAGCATCCACTAGTACTAATGGTGCAAAGGCATGAACATGCAAATTGTAGGTGTGTTCAGTTTTGTTACACAATGCAACAAAGGTTTGTGCTTCCAGAGATGACAACTAGATTCATTACACGTTTGTGAGTTAATTTTTGGCAGTTGCAAGTTCTGATATGCAACCTTTATTTATTTATTATTTATTTATTTATTTTTTATTTTTTATTTTATTTTTTTTCGAGACAGGCTTTCTCTCTGTAGCTTTGCGCCTTTCCTGGAACTCACTCTGTAGCCTAGGCTGGCCTAGAACTTGCAGAGATCCGTCTGCCTCTGCCTCCCGAGTGCTGGGATTAAAGGCTGGCTGATATGCAACCTTTAAATGGAGCTTCAACACACAGTTTATGAAGCAGTGATCTACTTTGACCTAAGTACAGTGCACCTTTTCCCTGTACGCAGTGGGGATCCCAAGCCATCCTTACGTGAATTATTCAAGTCACCTGTTCAATATCTGTGACCCTCACCATGCTGCTCATGCCGTGAATCCACATAAATGCACACAGCATCATTTGGCACTTTTGTTTGGGTGGCTTGTATTTACTTGTACACTATTGTATATCTATGAATGGAGGCATTGTCCAGCTACAAAATGTGTAGTGTACATTCCTTTATCTGTCAGAGGACAAATGCTCTGTAGTCCTGAAAAGCGCCAAATGTGTTCTCAGGAGAGAATGGAAAGGGAATATTAAATGATGCCATAATAATTATAAAAATAATTCTGACTTTGAGGACACTCAGGACCACACCTAGAAAACTTCCCTTCTTTAAATATTAAAATTATGTCAGTGCTTAAATGTTCTTAGTGACATTTAGTGGGAATCCCACTTCTGTAGTCTTGGATGACGTCTCTTGTATATTGGGTCTTGACTTTGATCAGCATGGTCTCTTTTCACCACACGGCCACTGCCCATTTGCTTACCTCACTCCTAATGAATGGCCAGCATAGCCTCCTCTGTGCACCCAAGACTATTCCCAGCATATACCCCCATGGCATGTACATGGGAAGGTAGGAACATGCTATGCAAGTTTGCAAAGTGTTCTCATGTGTCAGAGATGCATAGTTTTGTCTGAGTGGGTTCCATTTGGCTGGGGAAATTATGTCTACAGTTTCAGGAAGAACTTTCTGAAGGGCTAGGGCATGCCATAGTGAAGATCATGGAGGAGATTCCTTTACCAGATGGGTACTGGAGTTTGATGACCTCAGGGGCCCCTTCTGTGAGTGATAGCCTGTGATTCTGTGAGGTGGAACTGAGGGTTTCTCTCAGACATCCCTCTTACTTTATATTCCAGATAGATTTATTTAGAGTTCCCACATTCAAATCTCATTTTTATTATAAGCTGCTTTAGAAAATAAAGCACAGGACCATTGTTTCCAACTTCACTTTCCCCTCTGATCCTTTTCCTTTGCTTTAGTCTATCTTTGGCATCCTTTCCCACCCTCTTTCTAAAAATATAAAGGTAGAAGAAGAGTTCTTACTGACTCTATGCAAGGGTATAGGTTCTGCTCTATAAGTAGTAGAGTGACCAAGGTGATTTTAGCCAAGGGTGGCCCTCGCAGAGTCTACCTCCCAATTATCTCACAACACTGCTTTTCTCCCTTATCGCTGCCTCAGACCCTTGGCATCACCACAGGTATCACCTTGGTCACCCCGATTCTAACAACAGCCAAAAGCTGTTTCTTTCCCTCCAGGATCTTCATTCCTTAACTTATTTAGCACAGAGCAGCTAAAGCGTTCTCTATAACCTGCACATCTTACCATTTCACCTACTTTTTCTAATTGCAAAACTTCTATCTGAGTAGAAGATCTTCCATCTACTCTGATGAACTGATGTCATGGTGTCTCACCCAATGACTGTGGCTACCAACTGACCTGCACTAGAGTTTGTGGGACTTCGAGGCAAAAGGATCAATGTGTGAATGTCCCATGGCTGGGAAAGGGAAATGTGCTTTTATAAAAAGGAAGCCATGGGTTCTTTGCCAGTGTGGCTTCAGGGCTAAGTGACAAAGTGCAGAAGTTGGGATCTGGCAGAAGTTGTTCTGTTTCTATAGGACACAGTAGTTGTTTTCTATACATATACAACCCAATGATGCTATGAGGAGGCTCAGTCATTGGCCTCTTGGGATGCCTGAAAATGCCCCCTTCCGTGGCAGGATCTGATCATGGGTAGAGATTAGAACAGTAGCAACCAAAAAAGTGTACACAGGAAAGAAGGAGTTATAACATATACAAGAACGACCCATGTAGCCTTTGTAATAACTGAAGAAGAATCAAAGATGATTGATGCTTTGAAGTCACCCAATATATGCATTAACTCCTATGTGACCTGCCTGTACCCACAGGCAGCTGGAGTCTGTAAGTTATATGAACACTTGTATTTATCATGTGCAATTGATTTACTATTGATGCACTTATTTACTATTTTTGTGACTTCATCATATGCAACAGGAGAATTGCATACACAAAATAGCACATGTGTTCAAAAACACTTGTTAAATTAGTGAGTGCATGAATAGTGTTAAGGATTGCTAAGAAGAATAAAATTCCATGTACATTAAATTTGTCCTCTGTACGCCACTCTTGTCAATAAGCTCTGACTTACCTTCTGCTTCCCGAGGACTCCAGTGTCCTGATGGTCCACAGGGCATCGGGGAAGAGGCATTGAAAGCATATTGCACCAGGATTCTCCCTTCTAGGCAAAGGTCACATGCTGATCCCAATTCTCTAGCAGGCCAAGGAAAAAGGGGAAACACACTGACTTAGGAACAGTTGAGGGAGCGACTGGTAGGACAGGGGCAAAAGCAATGGGCAGAGGACAGAGCCTGCATTTACCCCGCTTTCTCCATGCACACACTAAGACTAGGAAAATGGCTATAAATGAAATCCCTCCTATTGCCCAGGATTTTTTTTGCAGATGTCCTAATACTGCATACACTCTTCTGATGTCAAGTAGCACAGAACCAATTGGCCATAAGACTACTACCTGCAATGATTTTAATTGCACATGGCATAAAAACCTCCACTGAGAATCTTCTGTGTGGTTGTAAGAGCACCTTTCTGCTCATTTTGTCCCCAGAAATAACTCCTTTAAAAGTATTTTCCAGGTACCCACTATGTGCAAGGCATCAGTCTGCATCACAGGCATTCAGCATGAAGAAGGTGTGGTTCCTTCACCAAAAAATGAGTGGGTTGGATGAGATGATGCCTAAGAAACCTTCCAGCCCCAACATTCTGGGGATGAGTGAGTCACTCGCAATTTAACAGTCAAAAGCAGTTTCTTTACTATGCCATCCAACTCATTTTAACAGCTTTCCAGGGGGTGAGCCAATCTCTCAATGGGACCAGTCCCAAAAGTGGAGTATTATGGTGGCTTCCCCAACTGTCTGGAGTATCTGGATTCAATCTCTCTCTGGTTACAACTAACTCTGGATTCCTACTGGTTCTCCAAATTTGGCATCTGTAGGAGGTGGTTATAGAGAAGACAGGAATGACTCTTCTGTATTCTCATGGATCTAAAAATCTGCAAATCTGAGTGGCATCTGTTGAGACTTCTAGCAACAGTATCTCTAGATGATGTTAAGTAACATCCCAACCAACCCAATGTTTCTCAAAATGCAACATCCCTTGTGATTCCTCTTCAATCATTCCCAGAAGAATCTGTGTGATTTGGCTACCTGCAAGGATAAAATGGCAAAGCCAGATCTCAAGTTGCATGATTTCACCTGACAAAAACTCCACAATTCTAGGGTTATAGTCTAAGAAATATATTTGTGAGCCTCATAGTTGGTTAGTTTGCCCAGGCAGTGGTCAGGAAACCACTACAAATCCCATTCTCAATTGGCCATGCTCCTGCTTAACCTCTTGAGTGATCCCAACATCCAATGGCCCTAACTTTCCTCATTGTCCTAGCCTTGTCTCTCTCTTCCACATTGGGTCCCATTACCCCACATTTGATAGTTCTACCTGGATGATGCTTCTCATCCTGCAAAGTTCACTGTGAATAGTTTTTTCTCTATGAGTGTATTTTTATATAAATGTGTTTCTTTCATATATTACGAGACCCTTGGGAACCAGACCCATAACCTAGACCTCCTTTCCTGTCTTATGGCTCAGCATATATCCCTAATGTTGGCTAACATATGCAGTTGAACAGATGGATGAGTAAATGTGGAAGTGAGCGAATATTTGTCACCCAGACACATATATAATACTCGTGGCTAAATTAAGCTAGACCTTCAAACAGCATGGTGAGCCTTCTCAGCCCAGTGGTTGAAAATGTGAAAGCACACATCAGTAAAAGGTTTGCAAGTACATTAGCACTTGGTGAAAGAATAAGAAATTAAACATTCCAAGGTTAATATAAACAGAATTGTGGGCAGCTATTATAAAATACCTATAATTATGAAAGTTATTATAAAATGCCTATATTTATGCAAAACGTATTTACTATAAACTTAAGTAGAGTAGTCATATTCAAGTTTAACCTATAATGCTATCTCAGTGCTACTCAGGTAGGCTTATATAACAAAATATTGGCAGTAGTTTGTGAGTTGCTTTTGGAAAAGGAACTATCATCTTATGTATACCAATATACTTATAGTAAGGAAAGGAGAGAAGGAGGGAGAGAAGGAATTGGAGGGATTCTTCAGAAGTCCTCAACAAAGTCAGGTTCAATGCACGCATAGTGGCTCTGAGTAACAGGACTGATAATAAAACAGTGACATCATGTATGCCCTGGGATAGATTCAGAAACTGTGCTGACCTAGACAGCTGCTGAGTTTCTCCATTTCCCTTAGGCATAACTTGAACTTCACTGATCTCTTACCATGTGTCTGGTTCTCAAGAAGTGCTGTGATGAGTAAATCACTCTCCAGCTGACTGCAAATGTGGTATGTGCTATCCTATACATCCAGGTAACACTTGCGTCCCCAACTCCCTATGGCATTTGTTTCATTTTCATCGCCCACCTGTACACACACACACACACACACACACACACACACACACACACACACACACACACTAAAATCCTACCCCTGTAGAATGCTAATATTGAGGGAGTTCATTTTTCTTTCTTTTCTTTTTCTTTCTTTATTTTCCAGACAGGGTTTCTTTGTGTAATATCCCTGGCTGTCCTGGAACTCACTTTGTAGACCAGGCTGGCCTCCAACTCACAGAGATCTGCTTGCATCTGCCTCCCAAGTCTAGCATTAAAGGCATGCAAGTTCATCTTTCTTACACAGTTTATCTGAGTCAAAGTTCAAACTGTAGACATTGAACAAGGAGCCTGGTAACCACATGCAGCCATTTAAATTTAAACTAAGAAACATAAAATATATTTAAAAAATTCTGAACCTTTATTACATCAGTCATAATTTCAAGTACTGCATGGCCACTATTTGGTGAATGTGGTTACTATCTTGGAGAGTGGCTGCTATCTTGGTGAATGTGGATATGAAACAGTCCCATTAACAAATAAAGTCCTTTTGAATGGTACTTCACTGGTCATCCTAGATAAAAAGAGAATTAGCCTCTCTCCTTTGCATCTAGACTGGTACTAGTATGTATAGCCTTTGTTGGGGAAAATTACTCATTGTTTTATGTGTTAGGAGATGTGGAGGAGAAATTCTTCCTGGGCAAGGCTAAGCTTCTTTGCCTTAAAGATCAGAAAACTGAAGTTGAAGGAGCAGAAAGAATGGATACATGTACAGGAACTTTAGATCCTGGTCTCACTTCCTAGTCCAGTATGCTTTCCAGCATATGATAGCCAATTGTTCAGGTAACTGAAACCACCCAGTCAACACATTTGCAAGACAGATTAAAAATAAAGGCGTTAGAAAGACCAGGGGTGGCCTTGAATTATTTATTCAGTTGCCCCTGTGTGAGCACTCAGGCTGTGGGGGAATCTGATTATGTTTTTTTAAGGGAAACCCTTGTATTCTCCTAGACCACAGATGTGAGAACAGCAGGAGGACATGAGCATGGCCAGGGGCTAGATGCTGGCATTGATGGATGGTGTGGAAAATACCCAAGGTTTTTCAAGGGAAGGGATTTTCAAGTAGCCAAACAGTTCTGGAAAACCTCATACAAGGTAGAAGCTAACATTCCTTGAGTGTAGAATATGCGTGCTTGGTACATCACAGATGTCATTTGCTGACTTCCTCACATGACACAGGTTATCTGGGCAAGTTAGCGTCTTTTTATGGAGGAGGACTCTGAGGATCACAGAAGTGAAGTGTCTTGCCCAAAGTGTCATCTACTGGGACAATGAAGTTAAGGGTGGCAGTGATGGGAGTGTGCGTGGTCAGACATCAAAGCTTCTACACTTCATATGAAATCAGTTTGTAGGACTATAAACTCCCTGCTTATGGGAGAATGATACACAAAAGATATAATGCCACTGTTTTTTGACAGCAATTTATTGATACTTATGGACCAACTTCAGTTAGATTATGGTTTACATAGCTGCTAAGCTTAATTAGACATATTTCAAAAATGTCAATTTCAATTTAGCATGTGATAACTCCATTATGCAATCTTACCCTGAACAGAATAACTATTGTACATGCCTGGAGTACTAACTGACTATAGGTTATTAAAAACATATTGATTAAAGTTAAGAGTACTATGTAATACAGACACATCTCATTACACAACAACTAACCCTATAGTAGGTTTCCAGCAATCAGGTGGAATTTATTTAATGGACAATAACTGCCTTATGAAATATAAATTGAATACATACACAGGAAGCTTCACTTACAAAACTTCCATTTTTTTAAAAGTAGAATCAAGGCCAAAACTTAACCAAAAGTCTAATACTTCTCATCACCCCAGAGAAAATAAATAAATCTACTGGCTGCTGGAAAGCTTGCTCCAAAGTGTCACATGAGCATTCCCAAGCCCAGCTCTGAGTTCTGCAAGGCCGGCTGGGGCCAGGGAGAGGGAGTTCCTACAGACAGCCTGGAGAGTACATTTCCTTCCTAACTGATCGAACTCTTGCCTGGATGTAAAAGGAAGGTGCTAGATTCAGTGACTGATAGTAGTGTAGACATTTAGAGCCCCAATTTGATGTAGTATCTCAGTAAAATGTGTTTTTATTTTTTTAAGTTTATTTTTAACTCACAGATATTAATTTTGTATACTTTAAAAGTATAAAATATAAATTTTATACAGTTTTTTAATGATTAAATCAGGGTGATGGACAAATCTGTCACCACCTCTTACGCCTAACATTTTTTGTGTATGCATGATAAAATATACTATTTTAACCATTTAAAATACTTAAAGCATTATCATTCATTATAATATTTGTGTGTAGAAGACCACCAAAGATTATCTAATTGAAATTGTACCCTTTGACCAACATCTTCATTTCTCACATCCTTCTAAATTCATTATCCTCTGCCAGGCATCGTTCTCTCTATATACAAGAGTTCAACTTTTTAAAATTCCACATATAATGGAGATGAGGTAGTATTTGTCTTTCTGAGACTGTCTTATTTCAATGAACATAATGGTCCTCTAGACTCATTCCATGTGTTTTAAATGATGGGGTTTCCTCACTGCCTTTTAGCTGACTAGTATTTCACAGTGTACAGAGGCATTTTTTAAAAAAAAACTCTTTATCCGATAAAGGATATTCAGGTTGTTTTTACATCTCAGCTACTGTGAATAATGCTAATACAGACCATATGGAACAGGGGGCCTCTTCTACTGATAGATTCGATCTTTTTTTTTTTTCATTTTTCTTTGTGTGTGTGTGTTGCACCTGTGTTTGCATTTTTTTTGCACGTGTGTGCACATATGTGTATGTACGTGTGTGTGTGTGTGTGTGTGTGTGTGTGTGTGTGTGTGTGTGTGTGCATACCTGTAGTGGAGGCCTGACTCTGATGTCAAGACCCACCCTCTGTTGCTCTTCCATCTTATTCATGGAGGCAGGGTCTCTCAATCAAATCAAGGGCTCACTGTTATATCTAGTCCTGCCAGCCAGTTTGCTCTGGGATCCTTCGTCTCCACTCTCCTGGGCCATGTCCTTCCAGAATTTCCTGGGGTTTGGGGACCTGGCCAGATCCACATGCTTGAATGGTAAGTGGTTTAACTACTGAGCCACCTTCCTAGCCTCTGGTTTAATTTCTTTTGGATATGCATGCAGTAGTGCCAGAGCTGAACCATGCAGTCCTAGTACAGTTTTCTGAGGTGCATCCATGTTGTTTTCCATAATGGCTGTATTTGTTTACATTCCCACAAGCAATATACAAGATTCCCTTTCCTCACAAGCCTTGCCAATTCTTTAGTGTGTTTTGGGAATAGCCATTTTAAGATTGTGAGGTGATAGATAAATCATTTCATGTATAGGTTGCATTTCTCTGGTAATTAGTGACAATAAGTATTTAAAAATGATCTATTAGCTATTTACATCTTTACCCCTGAGAAATCTCATTTGAGGTCTTTTGTCTATACACACACACACACACACACACACACACACACACACACTCATATACACTACTTGTAAATGAGAGTTTTTTTTTGCCAGCTTTTGTGAGGAAACCTAATACCTCCTTCACACCTTTAGTCTGGAACAACTTAATGAAGGCATATAGGATTCATAGATAAGACATTTCCAAATGTGGTGGAAGGCCAGATTCCAGCACTTTCTATGAGCTCTTGGCCAAATTTCTCAGACTCTTTCAGCTCCAGTGCTCTCCTTATCTGGCACATAAGGAAACCAATCATCCTTATACCTGGTTACTTGGAATATTAACTAAGACTCTGTACAAGAAGCATTCAGATTAGAATCTATCACATGGTATGCAATTGACGGTCAGCTGCAAGCCCATCAGAAAAAGACAAATTAATGATTAGCATGGTTTTTGTCCTCACCATCCTCAGTGTCATATCCACATTGTGGGATAATTATCTCAAGAAGGGCTAAGGGTGGAAGTGAGCTATTACCTGAATAACGAATAACTGCAAGATTCTGAAATAGATGCAGACTATTTCCATGAATATTCATTTTCATTTTTGCAGTGGTGTGGCTGGATTCTTGGCCTCACACATGCAATGCAAGTGTTCTACCATTGAACTACATGCTTAGCTATGAATCTTTATCTGGTTCCCTCAAGCTTGAGCTCTTTGGGAGCCTACAGTGAAAGGACACATTGAAGTCATTGAATTCACCCTCTGACCATCAGAAGGCATAATCAGACACATGTTCAGTGGAAGACAGTTAAAAATCTGGGGGAGATTGATACGTCAAGTAGCATTCAAATGACAAGTGACAGACCAGAAGTCAGAGCTTTGGTTTCTCACACTTGATTAGACTTTGGTTTTCTCAAAATACACTAGGTATCAACTTTATGGTTATATATAACCATAGGCTTTTGCAAATATGAAGTGACATATAGGCATATTGTATATAATGTAAATTATATATATATATATTATATATATATATATATATATATATATATATATATTTAACATGAGATGGTTTCCCTATTAACCAGAGGCAATTTTAACTCCTGGGCTAATGGAGACAACAGCAGAAAAGATTTCTTGCAATAGAAGTACTCAAAATTCTTTTGTGGTGGGTAGGTAAATTGGTGGAGTTGAGATAAAGTCTCTCATTACATAGCCCTACCTGTCCTAGAACTCACTGTGTAGACCAGGATGGTATAGAACTTACAGAGATCTGCCTGTCTCTGCCTCCCAAATGCTGAGATTAAAGACAAGTACCACTGGAGTAGGGTGCATTAGGATTTCATTTTGCACCCATCCTCGTTTCCAAGCTTCTAATAATAAAGTGAATTTACCCTCTCATTTATGTGGAAGTATGCATCATTACTGGCTCATTTCTGGCAATATTCTTTTATTCTCTGACCCAGTCTTGTCAGTGTGCTTTTGAGTCCCAGTCACTGATGAGTAATGGGGTCTCTATTTAATAAGAAAAATAAGTCCAACCCTCCAAGGTTGCCTCCTTTCTGAGTCTTCCTCTTTCTGGCAGGAGGAGAAAAGGCTCAGCAATCCACAGGGAACACTCACCTTTCAAAGAAATGGCCATCGATGGGTGGGAACCACTCTAACATCACCGAGTCAGTTGTATGGCCCACAACCTGGGGGGCAAGGGCTACAGGTGCTGGCTTTCTGGAGGGCTGCCAGTTCTGGTATACGAGGTCCAGGTAACAGTGCATTCTGGAGACTTGATTGGGCGTGAAAGAGTCTGTACAGTCATCATCTGTAAGAGTCAGAGAGAGAGAGTGGGGAGAGAGAGAGAGATAAGCCTTGAGCTGCATAGGCAGGCATGCAAGAGAAGGATGATGTCTCCATGCAGCTAGCGAGCCAGCACCCCAGTCCGTCCTCGCCAGCTCAGGGCAACCTCTTCCAGTGCTCAAAAGTTAATGGTGTGTGAACAAATTAGTGCAGTCATCACTCCTGGAGACAGGTGAGAGGAAATAGGAGGAAAGGGAGGGTGGATAGAACTGGAAAAGTAAGCCTGGAACTGAGGAGTTAGCGGCTAAGAGGCTAAGAAGTTACAGCTAAGGACAAAGGCAAGACAAGCTTCTTTCCAAAGACCCTATACCCTCTGGTTTCCAAGTCAGCAATGTCTCCACCCCATTCACTTTATCTCATTCATTTCTTCATTCATTCATTCATTTATGTGCTGACTAGTTCCCTACTGTATTCTTTCGCATTCATTTGTTCATGCATTAATCAAGTCTACTTTTCACTAATGCAGTGATATTGTGCTTGAAACACATTTGTTAAATGTCTAATTCATGTTCAGTACTGTAAGCCAGTCTGTGGAAAAATGGGATGTGGAAAGATGGGACTTAAAATATCCCTGCCCTTAAGGATGGCATAAACAGTATTCATCTTATGAGCGAGGGTTGTTCTTTGACAACTAATGTCATGTAGATCATCAGTGAATTGATAGAGATGCTGTGTGGGGGAAAAGGAGCAACTAGGACGGCACCCAAAATAGTTGTATATATGGGATTAATTGGATCGCTATGTTGGGGTTGAGAAAGAAGGTGACCACAACAGAGGTAACTACGCAGCTAGAGGCATAATATCCCATGTAAGGCTCAGGCAAGGCCTGGATATGCACTCAAGACTGTGGATAGGGTGATACCTTAGTTGGATTTCTATTGCTGTGATAAAGATCATTACCAAAAGCAACTTGGAAAGGAAAAGGTGTAATTAGCTATATTTCCATATCACAGTCCATCTTAAGGGGAAGTCAGGGCAGGAACTCAAGTTTGGTAACTGGAGGCAGGAACTGAAGCAGAGGCCATGGAAGAATGCTGCTAACTGGCTTGCTCCCCATGGCTTGTTCAACCAGTTTCCTTATACAACCCAGAACCACCTGCTCGTTGGTGGCACTGCCCAAAGTGAACTGAGTCCTTCTACATCAATCATTAACCAAGAAAAAAAATCCCCATAGACTTGCATACAGGCCAATCTGATGGAAGCATTCATCAACTGTGGTTTCTTCTCCTCAAATGACCCTGGCTAGGGTCAAGTTGATAAAAAAAACCAAACCAGCCCAGATGAGAGCAAGAGCAAGCACATCTCCTTAGAGCATACGTGTATGTGTGTCTGTGGGACATATTCTTAGCATGTGTTAAGTATGAGCCGGCACGGTGTGCCAGGCTTTGACAGTTAGCCTTTCTCTCCTAACACATGCTATTTTGGGAGTGCATACTACCATTTTCTGTTCCTTACAGAGTTGGGAATTGAGTCTGTGTTCAGGCAAGCAACTTTTGCTAGATCACAGAGCAAATCCTATCTGGGGCTTGAACCAAAGTTGTGCTTCCAAATGATGCCATAACTTTTTTTTTTTTTTTCTAAGCACAAGTGAAATACATTATAGGTCAAGTCTCCAGCAGGTGGCTTGTAAATGAGAGTTGATCCAGTTGTATTCTAAAGGGGATCGGAAACAGTCTCTCAGGTGTCTAGATATAATGACCTTCAGTCCTATTTTCCCTTTTCCAGGGTGTGGACTGAGGGCAGAGACCAAAGACTTAGCCCCTAGGGAAAGGTTTGTCTCCAGTTTCTTTCTCCAACAGTATGATTCAGCTCCCCTGGGAACAGAAAAAAAAAGGCACTGTTTGGCTTGATTTCCTAATGCACCACTTCTCAGGGGTGTCTGCTTGGTCAGGATTACCGTGGCTGGGCCCCAGACAGAGGAGTGTGGAGCTCACCAGATCTTAAAAATAAATGTGCTACTGGAATCCAGCAGCATAAGCTCCCTTCTCCTTATCAACCAATCAGAAAATAAGTTTGGGCAGGTACTGGGCCACTAGATATGACCTTGAAGGGACTGGACAAGGGTATGGGAGAGTTTCTATGCAGAGGCTGGCTTGGATTCACTTAGTAAGTTTTGAGAGTCTCCTTTTCGGCACCCTGAGGGAACATTTTAAGACAGTTGGCAGAATCAGAAGAGCCCAGTGTTCCTTTGCAAGTATTGCACAGGAGAGGTAGTAAACCTCTCTCAAGGCCAGGTCCACCATGTAACTCCCTAAATCCTGTGGCTACCTATTGCCAGGAGTACACACACCTCAGCCTGAGGACGACCAGAACAAAGGTTCATTTTCTATCACCACTATGATTTGTACATTGTGTCCTGGAAGCCTGGAAAGAGCTACCAAGTAGATCTAATGCAGGTGGAAGACTTGATGGCTCAATAAAGAAGTATGGTGTACAAGACACAGAGTCAAGGGAGCAAGTGTCTACGCACTTGGCGCTTCTGTTTCTCATCTGTGAGGTGGAAACGATGGTGATAACAAGAGGGTTCGTCTCAGAATATGGCTGAGCTGGAGTGTAGGGCACAAGAACCGTGTCTACTTTGTGGCAAATGCTCACTGCCTTGTGTTCCGGAGAAGTGAGTGAAGTAAGTAGGAGTGTGTGTGTGTGTGTGTGTGTGTGTGTGTGTGTGTGTGTGTGTGTGTATCAGAAACTTGGAGAAGGAAGAAACAAATCTCAGAGTATAAATTGTGAATATTTTGCAGTCTAATACTAGCCCATTATGGACTACACATAATAATGTTGATGAACAGAGATGAGGAAAATCACTGAATGGGAGGTGGTTCCTGAAGTAGTACCACCATAGTAAAAATATTAACACATATCTTCATTAATGGAGGACTGACTCTATTTTAAGGACATCCTTAAAATAAAATACTAACTGAGCACTACCAAACCTCCTAACTTTATATGTCAGTTTCCTGATACATAAATTAGGGGTATTTAAATCAACTCAAACCTAGCGTGGTAGTAAGGATTTAAATGGGGTACAGTAAACACTTAACAAGATGAAGGGGGATGAAAATATAAGGTATTTTTCCTTTATAAACTTCTAATTAAATTTTCTTCAAAGATGTATGCTTTCCTTTTATAATTTAAATAGTAACCATTCCCAGTTTGTCAATAGGAAACAGTTTGAAAAATGGATAAGTGGTAGAAATTAGTAGGGGAACAGGAATATATTTGAAGCATATTAAGTTGAAAACATCTGTCCCAGGTTACATCACACTGAGACTTAGCTACTATCAGAATCTTGGGCAAAATCCCAAAGGGATTCCATTTGTCTCAATTAGCTCATGTCTAGAGTCAGGCCCCCTTGGCTTCCAGCCCCAAACAGGCCCACTTATACCATCTGTGGTCCCTTTATCTAGGCCTCCAGGCTCATCTGGTTCCTCTGCTCCCATTTTGTCTCTCAGCAGAAGAGACATTGAGCACTTCAGCTCTTGGAGACACTTTTTGGGCCACTGTGCTATTATTGCTGCAGGGCTCCAGGCTTGCTGCCTAAGTCATGTTCTGAGGGGTGCATTGCATGGAGGATCAGGACAGACGATCAGTAACTCTACCTCTTGTGGGAGCTTGGACAAATTGCTGACCCTGGCAGCCTCATTTCCACTCACTGCAATAGGAGAAATAGTAACAGTGCCTCCCTCAAAAAGCTGACGCGAGCATTTAACAAGCTCGCTGACAGAACATAGGTAAATGGGTCAGCTTTTGTAAAGGCTTGTTGTTTGGGCTCTGTTTTTAAAATCGTAACAACAGTTTCGGTAAAATATGGTTATAAAAGCTATGCTCACTGTAAAGGTTTTGATACCCCAAATAAACATCACCCTAAGATCAGTACCTATAAATAAATTAGTGGTGGTGCATATGTATGTACACATGCATACATATATTATGAGTGTGAATATAGTAAATTTCTGTAATTCTTATCATATATGTGTCTTACACATATGACTGGGATGTTCTACACATCAAATAGTTAATAAATAATCAGGCTAGTTATTATTTGTTAAGCACCATTCATCCTGCCAGGGACAGTTTTAGATTCTTTCCCTGTATGATCATATCTGTTGTCATTCAATATAAGAGTTCTCTATGAATTGATAAAGTAAAGGAGGCTCTGAGAAAAGAAATAATTTGCCTATAGTCAAATACTACAATGTAGGTACTTCAATTTCAGGTTCCTGACACAACATTCCATGTTTGGAATGTCATGTCCCCAGGCCGTATTCTACATCCTGTTCAATGGTGTCACAACATTCTGTCATGTGGGATGCTTTGCAGTTCATTTCAGTTTTTATTCACTTCAAGCTTGTAAGACGTTTTTACTTTTTCATGTAGGTAAACATTTATTTCCTGTGCCTGGCATATAATAAACAGTAAATATTTAGAGAGGGAACACTGCTAAGAACATTCTTACTGCTAAATATTTAAACACACCAATTGGTTTATTTCCTTCAGCTATGTTCTTTGGAGAATAGACTGTTTGGTTCAATGCAAGTATGCATATTAGAAGTTCCTGACACATAGAAAGATGCTACCATAACCAAGAGGCTGGAAAACATTTCTAAGCTCCTATAGTCTATGACAAGTAATCTTGGAATACCTCTTAAGTACAGCTTGCTATGTTCAGGAAGTTGGGGGCAGATTTGCTTCCTATCTGGCAAGGGTTTAGCCATTAGTTTAGTACAAACATATACCTTAGTATTTTCTACTAAAGTGTGAGAGATACATCAGCTGCCTGTTGCCTTCTAGGCTGGACCACTTGGGAGCCTCAGAATAGTAAAGTGACTGGTTAATAACTCAGACTCTGGTTCATAGTTCATGTGTTTCTATTCATTTGGCTATTTTTTTTCAATAATTGAGTAAAACTGAAATTTATTATAAGCCACAGTCGTCCTAGACTCCATGCTATATATATATATAGTTTATGGTTTATGGTTTGGTCTGATTGTTCATTTTATATCTAGAATCCACAATGAGTGAGTACATACCATAACTGTCTTTCTGGGTTTGGGTTACCTCACTCAGGATGATTTTTTCTAGTTCCATCCATTTGCCTGCAAATTTCATGCTTTCATTGTTTTTCTCTGCTGAGTAGTACTCCAAAGGCTGAGGGCTCCCAGCTGGATCAGGCCCTCTGAATAGGTGAGACAGTTGATTGGCTTGATCAGTTTGGGAGGCATCTAGGCAGTGGGACCAAGTCCTGTGCTCAATGCATGAATTGGCTGTTTGAAACCAGGAACTTATGCTGGGACACTTGGCTTAGTCTGGGAGGAAGGGACTGGACCTCCCTGGACTGAGTCTACCAAGTTGATCACAGTCCTCGGGGAGGACTTGTCCTGGAGGAGGTGGGAATGGAGGGTGGGCTGGGGTAAGGGAGGGCGTGGGAGGGGGAGAATAGGGGAACCCATGGCTGATATGTAGAATTGAATGGTATTGTAAAATAAAAAATATATATCACAAAAAAAAAAATAACTCAGACTCTGTGGTAAGAAAGGCTTGGGCCTAAGTAATGCATTTGTCTTGTTTTATGTCTTTGCCTCTGGGCAAGTTTCTTGTGCTCTCCAAAACACATTTTTTTTTTAAATCTGTAAACTGGTTATTTTAATTATATAGCAACTTATCTCTTTGGGTTAATTTACATTATTTTATATATATAGTTTTTTGTATATCAGAGATACTCAATTATTGTTGGTCTTCAAAGACCAATATGGTAGCCATCAGAACATGTAGCCTTTTCCATACAAATTAGTTCAAATATTTTAAGGGTCATAATTCATGCACTCGGTTGCATCAGCTATATTTAAAGTGCTTAGTAGCCACATATAACTAACAGCTATTATACTGAAAAGCACACACACAAGCTGTGACCATCTTGGCAGGCAGATCTGCCTTAAGGAATGAGCACCCAGCAAGGAGAGGCAGCTGGAAGAAGTCAACTTGGCAATGACTTTGCCCTCTGTTCTGGAAGACTGGAGCCCCATGCATCCCTTCCTTCAGCTCTGGGAACCCCATTTTGTTCTGCATTTTGAATTTCATCCAACTACTTTTGCCACCTCATCTGTCAGAGGTCCCAAAGAAAACAAACATTTCCAAGCTCACGCTTGCCTTGAATATGCTTTTGTGGGTGGAAGTTTGGTATCGTAGCTCAGTGAATTAGTTCTGCTGTTGATGGTCACTGAGCTGAGGAGATCCTTTAAGAACAATACTAAATTAATCACCCTTTAGATCTTCTCACAGGGAAACAAAAAAGGAGACTTAGTTTATGGGGATCTGGTAGCAGGTAGAAGTTCCCAGCCCCTAAGAAGCAGGCAAACTTCCAAACTCTTATTAGTGTTTATTTCCCATGTGTGCTGAGCTGGCCAAGGAAAGGTGCTGCAGAGATGGCCGTAAACAGGGCTGTCTGAGGGCACCGGGCGCTGGATGTGGAGGGTCTGTAGGTTTGGGAGCCCACTTGGAATCTGTTTTTGAGGAAATACCCAGCACCGTGGCTGTTTTTAGAACCAAACTTAAAGACACTTTATAGATCCAGAGATGGGTTATTCACTTTTCAACAGACATCACTTTTAAGCTGTGTGAGACAAACACTAGAAAGTTCCCAGGGGTAATCAGCCTAAATGGGAAACAGTAAGGACCATTGGGATCATCAAATATTTTGGGTTTCACCAGCAAAATCCCTTTTCAATCACAACATGTATCAAAATTCTAACAGGGATATGAAACAGCTGGCGGAGGCCTTTCCTGGTTCAAACCTGAATTCGGATCGTCAGCCTTACTCCCACATCAAGCAGAGCATCTGCAGCGAACAGAGTGAAAACACCACCCAGATTATTCAGTTTCCCTACCTCATTATCAGTTAGGTCTCTTTAAAAGAATAACATAAGACAGAAAGAGGAAAGAACAGTATGTAGTGTGTTATCAGAAGCAAATGACCCCAATAAGCCTCAGTATTGTCATCTGAAAAATGGAATGGTTCCTGCTTCATAGATGTGCTGTGAGAACTGAATGAGAGGGAACATATTGAAATCTTTTATAGACAATAAATGGTTACACAGAGGAAAATACTATTGTTGGCAGAAACAATTTTATGTACCTCAGAAAAGAAGCTAGCATGGCTAAACTATTACATGAAAAAAAAGAGAGTTTATTTATTTTCTTTGTGAGACAAAAAAGACAATCTCTTATTTCATAGAATTTGCTTGTTCTAGCAGGGAAGAGATGACTGAATTGGGTCTTATGATGGAATTCAGTGCTGGCCTACTGTGTGCAATTGTGAACAGTTGATCACAGCAAAGCATAGTCAGGGCTGTGACCACCCCAAGGAAGGAGTGTCATGTTCTAATTTGTCAAAGCTGATAAAATGGCTTTAATTGACCTCCATGTGGCCTGAGCTACCAGGAAGCACAGGGCATCCTGGGACCTAGATCACAAGTCCTTAATACTGTTTCTGATGGCATCTAGGGGGCTTATTAAGTTAAAAGAAGTCAGAAAAATGTGATAATTTTGTCTTCTTAAGACAGAATGAATTCTTTTTCTCCAGCCCCCAGTAGTGAATGAGCATATGAAGACTGTATGTATGCAAGGGAGATGCTGGTTGAATAAAAAACTTCAACAACACACCAAGGTAGAACAATATAGCTGCAAAACTCTGAGGAACCTTATAGATCAAGTTGAAGATTTGGGTTTTCTGTAAAAAGCAGAGTTAGAGTGTAGATGGCCCAGAACGTCGGACCCACAATGTTCTTCTACCTGGATTTACTGACTTTTGTCTCAGCCATCTGGTATACATTCATATACAATATCTCTCTTGAACTCCAAGAAAAACTCATGAATTAAGGCTATTCTGGTTGTTTAGAATGAAAAACCTCCATCTTAGGAAAATAAGCAGTTTGTTCAAGGCTACCCCGAGCCAGGACTAGGGTCCAAGTCTGACATGTGTCAGATTGGACTACCATTGGAGATGTGGCGGGCCCTACCTGCATAGCTCATGAAGTTATTGTAAGGAGTGTCGAAGAAGCTATGAAAGCCACAAGTGTCATTCCCTGGTCCAGGGTCTCCACAAAACTTGTGTTTGGGGGCTGGGTTGGTATCATTGCAGAGGTCTCCAGTTTCAAATGAGGGCTCTGTCTCCATGCAGGGGTCACTGCAGGACTGGATTTCTGAGATGCCACGGAAGATGTGATAGAGGCCCAGGCTGTGCCCAATCTCATGGATCATGGTGTGGGTGTGTCCAGGAATGCCATAGAAAGATGGGTTCAAAACAATGCCGCCTGCAAGGGGAAAACCAGAGCATTAGGCAACTGTCTGCTTCAGGCCAGAGGAGTCCCTACGTCAATCAAAGACAAAAGGATGCTACTTAAAATGACAGTCTTCTTCACTCTGTGAGCTTAGTGCCCCAGGGGTGTCACAACTCTGCGGTAAGTCACCGGTAAACACACTGGCAGGCGTGTCGTGAATCACTTTGTATCACGTTTTCATCGAGAACACTTATGCCTAGGGAGGAGTAGCACTAGCCCAAGGTGATGCTCATCTACTGAAAACACACTACTCCAAGTAAGGGATTTCGATTTCTGTCCTGCCCTGACTTTCTTCTGTAACCTACTCCTTAGACTGTAGTATATGCTATACTTTACACTCATTTTAAATGCTCCTATATAGATGTAACCCTCATACAGTTTCACACTTCTCAGCTCTGGCTTTCATTATGCCTTCATTAACTCTGTGGGATTCATGACATCCCACAACTTAGTTACCATCTTTGAATCTCATGCCTTCGTCTCTGATGCTCTAAAAACAAGAACACTTAGGAAAGCTGGCACTGGGTTGTACTCTGTTAAAGGATTACTTATAATACCAACTGATGTTTCTTGAGCATTTATTATGTATCCTCCAATACTGGGCTAAGTCTTTAAGAAGTATGCCTCCCTTTACCACATCATAACTCAAACATAAAGACACTCATTCATAGAGAGTTCTACCTGTCATTGAGAGAAATACGGAGATAGAATTTGAAGTCAACATTCTTGGTTTCTAAGTTCAGGGCTCCTATTCTCTGTCCCAGTATTATTGACTATCACAGAGACTAGAGAATAGTATTTGATTGTCTTGGTAAGCCTTGATTGTCAACTGGACAAAGTTGAGTCATCTGAAAAGACAAGTCTCAAGTGAGGCATTTCCTGGATGAAGTTGGTCTTATTGTATGTCTTTGAGGGTTTGTCTTGATTATTCATTTAGGTAGGAAGGTCAAACCCACTGTGGGTGGCACCACTCCTCTAGAAGGTTGGCCTGGGCTGTACAAAAGCTAAGCATAAACTAGTGAGAGAGCAAGCCAGAGAGCAAGCCAACAAGCAGCAGTCCTCCGTGCTTCCTGCCTTCAGGTTCCTGACCTGATTTCCCTCGAAGATAGAATGTGACCTGGATGTATAAATTAAATAAGCCCCTTCCTTCCTAAGTTGCTTTTGGTCTAAGTGTTCTATCAAATCAACAGAATAAGACTGGAACACTGATTAACAATGTGTAGAATATTAATGAGTGATAACACATCTAAAAAGGGTTGCAAGACCTAACTAATTACTTTTAGCAGGTGGAGAAACCCTTGGAAGATATCAAATAGCTACTTGTTGTCTACCTACATGAGAACAAAAAGTATACAAACTACCCATGAAGCTAGCAGAAATGAGTTTCAAGCCCTAACTCAGACCTATAGCATCACCATCTGCATTTTAACAAGATCCCTAGATGACTCATCTGCCTGCTCTGAATTGAGAAATAAAGAACTATACCTCACATCCCCAAAGAGGGAACATCACCCAGTTTGTAGAGACAGAACAAACCTCAGTAGAAGCAATAGATAGTACTTGTTGTATATGCATCTTAGACACTGGGATGAGACACCGGGCTGTGTGGCTAGAGAAAGATTAAAACTTTAAACACTGGAAGTGTTTAAGAGAAGGTTAAAATTCAGGCATGAGAGCCTTGTAAGTGGAGACGTTAAGCACAGAACAGTGTCTTATGAGGAAGGACAGGGCTGCAGTTCCTTGTAGAGTTGGAATGGTATGTTCAGGGTGGATGTGAGACAAGTTTTATATTGGACTGAATTTCTTGGTCTGTCCTCAGCCTCATAGAGTCTATCAATCCTGAATTGCTTAGAGACTTCTAACACAAAGAAAAAGATGTGTGTGTGTGTGTGTGTGTGTGTGTGTGTGTGTGTGTGTGTGTGTGTGTGTGTGTGTGTGTTGAGAAGGGTAGGCAGAGGCAGGAGAAGAAGAGAAATTGAATTGAGACAGGAAATCTTTCTCAATTATTTTGTCAATCATAAAATGAAACATAATCTCTTTCCCACCCAAGGCTTATTCCAGGGATAATGGAGTAACAGCAGGAAAGGAAGGTTAAAACTATGGTTGTAATACATTGAGTTTGATTGAGGCTACTGCCCAGGAGTTGCTTATGATCAGCCTCTTTGGTGATGAGGTGGCAGCTTGCAGGCCAATGGAGCCAGCATGACATTACTTGCAATCCTCCTGCCTCACATGGCTCTTATGCTTCTGAGAAACTGGCTTTGTTTCTCTGGGAAGATCTAAACTAAACAGTTACAGCAGTGCTATGACCCATGGTGTCTCCATGAAGCCGTGCAGTTAACAAAGGGGCAGGACCAGCCTAGGGATGGTGATAAGAGAGCTGACTTAACCGTCCAACCTGACTCTGTTTGTTCTACCCCAACTGACCCTTTCCCACAGAATGACAGCCCTTGGCCCCAAGTCCTGTTTCATTGCTTCTCTGAAAAGGTGAAATAGCTTGAGCCTGACATCATTCTGAAATACTATAACATGCTATGGATTTACAGCCTCCCCTATTCCTGGCCCTGATCCAGGCTCTGACGTTCATGAAATCATCAGGAGTATTTCTCTCTAATGTTAGAAGCCCACTGTTCCCCTCCCCAGATGCTGATCAGGAGCTCTGGTTGCTTTTGTTTCAATAGGAGCAAAATTCGCAGCTTAGAAGGACACTGGGAGGTCATCTAGTTAGCCTGCCTCTTCAAAATGTTAGGGAACAAATCCAAGGAAGGAATCTTGCCTAAGACCATCCTGCTAAGGATGAGAAAAACCACGCCTTTGGTTTTAGTCTATCACTTTCCCAGGACTCTCTAAACAAGAGATAAAGGCAAGGCATTTTCAGATTTGCATGAATTGTACAATTTCTTCTGCTCAGCACCTATCTGTGTCTGAATGTCTGTCTTTTCTTCCACCACTTATCTCAGATTTCAGGGTTTCCTGATCTAAGCACTATTGACATTTTAGAGCACCCAATTCTTTGTTGGGGCCATGGTAGAATATTTGGCTTCATTACTACTACTCACTAGATGCCTGTAGCATGGCCCATGTAATGATCAAAATTGACAAGAGTCTCTTAGGGACCAGACATGCCTCCGCTGAGAACATTTATTTATTTTTGCATATATTGTTTAGGGGGAAAAGTGCTCCTTTTCTCTCTCTTCCCCCTCCCTCCCCCATCTCTCCCTTACACACACTAGCTTCATTCCCCTAAAAATAAGAGAGAACTAAGCCCATGATTTGATTTAGCACAGCTTTCTTCAGCTGTTTTCCAGTTGAAGTTATAGAATTCTTCATCTTCAAAATACCATAGATGAAAAGCAGCTACTAGACTCAGAGTTTACTATAGGGTGACCATGCTGGCCAGTACTGCCACTGTGCTGAGTCCTGGAATTTTCAAATCATGAATCTCACTGAATCATCAGGACTCATTGTGATAAATAATGAGAGCATTTTATTGAGGGAAAACTGTTAAACCCACCGGACTGCCTTGCTCAATGGAATATTAGATGGCGATTAAAACAAAACAAAACAAAAAACACCCATCTTTAACAAAATGTAAATAACCCAGAGTGATGCTTTTCTTTTGTGATTTTAAGTGGAAAAAAAAGTAGGACAGGAAATAATTGTATAACTCCTGTAATATGGAAACATATTTCTAGCCCAGAGCATCAAATGAAAAGGAGATTTGAAAATTATGCCTATACTATAGTTTCAAATCTATACAAGCAAAAACTGCCTCTGTAACATATTTCTGTGCACTGGACAAGAATATGGGGGAAAAAATTCAGACTGTATTTTTTTTTTTTACAATCCCTGGTTCAGAAATGATTGCCATTTCTGATTTTTTTCAGAGATTAGACAGTCCAAACTGATGTGTTATGGATATGCATAACTTAAATGTCAGAAGAGCTCTTACTGCTGCTAGTAGACAGAACATGGCTGAAGAAAAGTCCCTATATATTCTATTTCTGTTGCTTCTTTGGTGTCTTTCAGGATTGCCTTTAGCCCCACTGTGCCAGGATAATGTGGTTAGCAGGGCAAGAAGTATGCATGGATTAGGGAAAGGAGGTACAAGAAGAATGCAGTTTCTGGACTGTCAGAAGCTTGAACTCTGAGGGTTCCTCGCTGATGTGCATAACCTTGGATAAACCCTGCTTGCTCTCTGGATCTGAGTTTTCCCATCAGGAAAGCTAATTCCTTCAGAGTATTGCCAGGCCATCAAAAATAGGGTCAAGGATACCCACTTTTTTGTGTGAATTAGACAAATAAATGAATTATTCCCATTCCTACTGCTACCTGCACCATTATGGTTGTGCTGACTTCTTCCTCACACTAAGATCCACGATGGCTTGCTCTGAGTTATTTCTAAAGGAGCATGTAATACTCACCCAAGTGCATCAGGGCCTCCTTGTCCCATGGCCAAGTTGCCACTCCCGCCAATTCCTCCTCTGAAGAGTTTGCAAAGAAAATATTGAGATGTGTTGATCCATCCAATCTAAGAATGTTCTTTAGCTCATTAACATCCAAGTAGGCTCTGAAACACAAAAGTAACCTTGGCTGCTATCACTGTACACCAAAGATAGTATTCAAATAATAGGATCTCCCCCACATGATCAGGAGCTCTTATACTGGACACAGTATCTAAACTCTTCATAAGCACCATACCGTTGAACTTCTATAAAAATGTTATTTTATCACATTTTACTGACGGGAAAACACATTAAGTTTAGCTATGAATAGCTAGGTTCACTGGAATCTAGATGCACTAAGAACCAATGCTCATATTTCTAAGGACTGTGTTATTTTGATTAAGGAGAGAACCGCATAATAGAAGCCTAGAACAAGAACACAGAGCAAGGGTAAGATAACATATACTCTTGGCTTGGCTTCTCTCTCTCTCTCATTCATTCACTATGGGCCTTGGTCATCTACTTGGAAAATGTGGGGCTGCCATAGAAGGTGTTTGTCATTTCTACATCATTCTTGTAAGGAGGTCTCATGACTTTTTTAAAGATGAGAAATGTATAGTCCAATGTTTTTAAATAGATCACCCAATGATACTGCACCAGGGTTCAAGGTAAATGATGGATAGCTTGGAAATGTATTTTCTTTTCATTGAGGCATCATGCTGCCACCCATCGACCACTCTGCATTCTGTAAAACTCTTTTATTATCTGTAAAATAAACTAAAGATGTTGTGTTTGGGGTTGCTGTCATTGAGGTGGTAATACCTCAGAAAGAAATGAAGTCTTCATGCTACAGTAATCACTTCTTGAATATAGGGAGAAATTTGTTGGTAAGGGAGCCAGGAAATGAGAGAGGGAGGAGAGAAGGAGAGAGAAAGAATAAGAAAGAACAAAAAAGTGAGAGTGAGGGGAGACAGAGAACAAGGGAGAGAGAGGGGGGCTTTGAAAAAGGAGACTTGGATTCTATGTGCTTAAGAAACAAGAATCTACTCTTGGTGGACTCCCACAGTAGAACAGAAAGACTATATATAAGAGGTTGCCTCTGCTCTCTGTTTGGGTTAGTCACTAGCATTCCGTGCTCATTTTCAAAGCTACCCACTTCTCATCTGCCACCCTGCTCATCAGGAATTCTTGTGAGTAGCTGACAGTCCTTGTTGGGTGAGGTTAGAAATGTGTTGATGTTTTTAAGTGTACATACACCATACACCATCTTCTTAGGGCAGCAACATATAGAGAAGGCGCCTTGTTCTTCTGTTAGTACCTAGCATTTGGCTAAGGGTATATATGCAGTGAGACCTCTGTAAAAACTGGTAGAGTTGAATTTAAATTGTCCAATATGGAAGCTAAAATATCGAGGTCCTGGTCTCAGGTTCAGTGATTCCTGACTCAGAGGCTGCATTTGCCTCATCTCTACTCCAATCTGAAATAGGATATGATGTGTGACAGCTACTGCATTCTGGCCACTCCCATCATAGGTCTCTATGAGGTCAAACTTCCATATGATCATCAATTTGATGACTTGTCAAAAGAAAAGATTAATGGGGTAGGAAATGCAGGCTCATAGTGGCTACTTCCAGGGATAGCATTATAAGCTAGAATATTGGCTCAAAATCTTGCAAGTGAGTGCCTTTCTCTAGGGACTCACATCTAGCTTCTTCTACTACAGGCCTCATGAGGAGTTCAAATAACTCTGCCATCTGAGATTGGAATGAGGGTTGAGAAAGTCAGCATTTAATCGAGTACTTGCAGTATGCCAGCATGCCAATTGGAGTGCACATGTCTCATTACTGGCACTTCAGTGTGTAGCATGGGTAAGATGGATTACTCCCAAGCTATGCAACTCCATGTTTGAATCCAGATCTTTTTAATATCAAGGGTGTGTGGGCAAATTACGTACCTTCCTTTGTTCAAGTTTCTTTATATAGAGAACAAGAATGATAATGGAACACCATTCCTAGAGTTATTCAGAGGATTAAGGAAGTTAATAATGGAACTGGAAATGAGTCTGGGTGATGACTGGTATATAGAGAACCCTGGTACAGATTTAGTAATTTTCATGTATCCTCATCTTACAGATGGAGGAATTGGGTGCAAAGGTTACACAACTAGTTACAAGGCCAAGTGCACTCTATCCATGCCTATCAATTCCCACTCACCCTCTCTTTTAAGTTGACCCCAGCCCATGAGGAATAGAAAAATAATGCAGAGAGAAGAGTGAAAATGCAGAGGATCCCAGATTTGTCTTGGAGCAACCCTTTCTACATTGTTTTTGCTAGCTGATTTACCCATTTCCCTCAAATGATCTCCCAGGCACAGCAGACAGAGTTTATTAGAGAAAGCCACCTCTCTGCCCCTACACTCTGAGATGAAAAAGTTTCATGGGCGAAGACACAGGGGGAAAGAAGACATTTTAATTGGTTGTTTATTCAGTGGTAATTGCAGAGCCAATCTTTTCAAGAGGTGGTATTCATCCTAGCCCAAAGCAGAAATGTGGGTTGTTGGATCTTCTCCCTGGCTCACATGTGGGGTTTTCTCATTCTTTGGGAAGGCTCCATCTCTCAAAAGGAGTTAGATTTTACGGCAACTAGCCAGGCTACTGGCCCCACTGGCCTTTCTCCTCCCTGTCTCTCTTGTTGCAGGGAATCCACCCAAAGGAAAAAGCTCTGTTACTAAAAGCTTTCCCTCTGTCAACTGAAGTCTTCCACCAGTGTGGAGCTGAACTGGGTGTCTCCCAAAGGCATGTGGGGAAACCTTTGAAGGTAGTAGTCTGTTTGGGTCTTTATTATCTCCATCCTCTTATCTCTTGAAGATGATATTGTGGTTTTCATCTTTTACCTTAAGCAGTAAATGGAAGGGAAGGCACCAGAGGCAGAAAATTTAGAAGCAAGATTGTAGTCTATAGATATTTCACCTGAATGAAAAAAAATTACTTGATAAGGTCCCTTGACTTTCTGTTTTGCAACTATGGAAAGAGTAGCAGTTATAGTTTGGATAAGAAATACCCAACAGGCTCCAGTGTCAACAATTGGCCTTTAGCTGGTGGTACTATTTGGGAATTTTTGAGAAGTGAGACTAGCTGAACTAGGTTACTTGAAGGTTATACCTGGTCTTGAGTCTTTCTCTCTCTGTGCTTCCTGTTTCCATGAGTTAAACAACTCTCTTTTACCAACTGTCCCCACTGCTTATGCTCTGTCTAAGCAGTGGGTGGCCAGACAACCTGGATTCAACGCTCTAACACTATGAACTACAGTAAATCCTTTTTCCCATAAGCCGTTTCTGTCATGTATTTTGGTGACAGTGATAATAAGAAAGGCAACTAACACATTAGCATTGTATGTATATTACAAATCTGTGAAATTTATTGAAAAAGTAACCTATACCTCCTAAAGAAATTGATCAAACTCTAAACACTGGTTATTAACTTGCATGCAAATAATCTGCAGTGATGGATAGAGACCCAAGTCTGTAAACAAGTTGCTGTAAGTGTCTGAGTCTGCCAGCTCTGAGACAGGTTAGGACTCCGCTAGCACAGAGCCAGACAATGCAGCTCCTCTCTTTGCCTTGCCTCCTACTTCCCCTCTCTTGAAGTGAATGAAGCTGGCAGTTCCCTTTTGCATAGTTCTCCCGGTCTGTTTCCAGTGTCTCTTCCCCATTATCCAAACTTTTTTTTTTCACTTGCAATCTCAAACATGCAGCATCTCATAGTTTCTTTACCCAGAGCCCCCTGTGTGTTTCCTAATTATAGCTGCTCCTTAAATTGTCTGTTAGCTTCCATCTCTGTCTCCCAATATCCCTTCTTAAATGTTAATCATGTAAAATCTTCCCTCCTTAGGAAGGAGGTCTGGTACTCTATCCTGACTACTTCCAACTGTATTTCAGAGATCAGAGAAACCACCTCTCATGAGTGTTGAGCAGACTAGAGACAGAGTGGGTGATACACCTAGCTCAATGCATGCACCTAGCTCAATACAAGGCACTTACTGGTTAGTGTAGGCTACCTGTATTACATTAGTTAATGTTGTGACTAACACTCTAAATGCATCATTACTAGTAGCTGAAAATGAGAATACTGACCCTATTTTTAATTCTAATTTTTATCGTTCTGTTTTGTGCTTTACTTGTACTGTGAGCACCAATCTCATCCATTAGACTGTGGGCTTCTAACAGTTATGTCCAAAATTATAATTTCTGTGCCTCTTGAAGCCTTTCTCAAAACACACAGAGAAATATCACTCATTTGAAGCTTTTGGGCACTTGTCTTTTAAATCACATAGCATCAAACCACAGTGAGCAAGCACAGCGCTCGCTCAATGAAGTAAGGTGATTTGTAAGAGGTCACATGTCACCAAGAAAGAGAAGCACCAAGCCATGGATCTGTCTCTTCTCACTTATTTCCATCTGATCTTAATTTCAGCCCCTTTCTGTTTGTGAGTGACGTCACCTCTTGCTTCAGGTAGAAACCATTCCCTTCCAGGGTATAGAGCTTAGAAAGGTGACCATGGGAGGGTGGCAGTCTCCATCTCCCTCATCTGGACACCTCTATGCAGAACTTGCATAGATATTTAGCCACATCTCATCTCACTATACAGAGCCTGCTCTGTAGCTTAAGACCAGTGTCTGGTCCTGGTCATTGAGCTTGTGAACCAGATTGCTGCTGTCCAGCTCACAGCCAACTAAAAGCTAAGTGCACAAGAAGCACACAGACACGTATTTAAAAGGAAAGAGTTACAGAATTTTCACCTTTAAGAAATGCTTTCCTGAACAAGTTGAGACCCTTATACTTTTGATGGCAAACATTTTTCATAACCTTATATTACAAGGAATGAGAACAACACAGAAAGTTCTTGAAGTGTTCTCCAGCATAGTTGACCACAATCGCACACAGGCCCCCACTCTTGCCACATCCTCCATCTTTGCCAAAACCCCACTAACAGCACAAGCAAACAGAGTTTTGGAAGTGGTAATCTATACTGCAATGCCTCTGTTAAGCTTAGGTCCCTTCCCCAAAGCTATTTCTCAGCAGTGGTGTCTGTGTTTCTTTTTTTTTTCCTGCCCATCTCATGCACCTGGATTCCACAGTGAAGGTTGTGGGTCCCCTGGAATGTCTGTTTCAGGGAGCCCAGCCCTGATTGCCAAGGCGCCCAGACTTTAGCCCTTTGCCAGAACTGCATTTCAAAGCCATGAGTGCAGTCCTGGAGGGAGATCAAAGCCCTCTCTACTCAACTGTCATTAGAATATTTTCTTTATGCATCTCACTTGCTGGTTAGTGCCAACAACATATTTCCTAAACGTACTGGCCTGAGATGGTACAACTCTGTAATAATCTGAATGAGAGTGCTGTCAGGGCCTGCTTTATTGAAAGACAAGCAAAAAGGAACCACATTCAAAATGCAAAACAACAACAAACTCCTTACATGAAGTCATGGGAAAAGGTCTGGGAAAGACTAAGCTCCTTCAGTGCTAGAAGCTCAGTACCCTGGAACACCATTTTGCCTGTTTGAGAGAAGAGTGGTCAGAGGTATGGCTCACAGGAAGCCCAGGTCAAATCTCATGTGCTCTGATTTCTATTCAGATTCAAAGCAGGTCACCTTTCAGCTGACTTCCTCTGTGCACAAGTGAGAATCTTATTCTCCTCTACTGCTCCCTGGGCCTTTGATGGGTGCAGGCTGGTCACAGAGGATGGTGCTGGACATGTGTAGGTGACCTCAATTTGTGGAGCATTTGTCTGAGCTGAGAGTGGGCCAAGCTAAAAACAGTTCTTTGGTTAAATGAAAAGGTAGCAGATGGCTATTTTAAGACAGAGACAGAGGGATTCGAAACCTTCTTCTGTGCAGTGGCCCTTTGACCTTGAACACGAGGCTCAGGCTCTGCCTCTCAATTTCCTCACCTGTAAAATGGAGATTATAAAATCTGGTGTAGATAGGAGGATCTAAAATTCAGTATGATCATGCATCATAAAGTACCTAGAAGCCCAACTCATGAAAAGACTCCAAGATGTATTCTTCTGTTTTGAACTTGCTACTGGGGTTAAAGGAAACTTGCCTCAGCTCCCACTGCCTATTGGGCTTGCATTCCATTGCTGACTCTGGCTCTGGCTCCCATCACTTGAGCAGTATGTGCATCATCCTTGCTCCCACTATGGGTCACCCTGTTTCTCCAACTCACTGGACAAGGCCCTGTCCCATCACTGTCCAGTTCCAAATTCCAATTACAGCTTGCCATTTCCAAGGAGCCCCATGGATTCATCAACCACAACTTCACTTTCAGAACACACCAGACCATTTGAAAATGATTATCAAATATAAAGATCAAAGCTGTGCGAGGCAAGTCATCAAAGCAAGATAAACCTCAGAATGTTTATTGCGTCCATATTCTTGTTCCAAACAACAAGCTTTCTCCAAGCTGTGATCGGTTCTAAAACCTGAATTTTGTACTTTATCCCAAGGGCCCTAATGATTTGGAATTTATTTTCCTGCTTAGTTTCATCATTATAAATGGCCAAGCTTGCCTCTCTTCTTTAACAACAGACTCTCTTACACACACAGTTCTTGGAGGGTATATTAAATTCTTGGAATCTTGAATGTTTGCTTTCTGAAATAATAGCTTTTATACGGAAGTTTGACCCCTAGGCAAGAAAAATATAACAGCAGCAAAGATAATTGAAAAACTGGTTATTCTTTCATTCATTTATTGTACATGACATTCTTTCATTAACTCCTCAATTTCCTCCCTTTTTTCCTGTTTGTCTACCCTCATTCTTTATTTCCCAACTTCTTTATTCTCTATCCATCATTCATTATTTCATTTCTATTTTCATCTATCAACATTCATTGAGATACTATCATATACTATGATTAAACTGGTCATAAAAATATGGGAAGAGAAACCATTTATACTGTAATAAGCTAAAGATTTTATGAATGAAGTAAAATAATTAGATGATGATAATGATAGTAACAAAAGCAACCTAATGAGATAATTAACATCATTTAGGGTGTTTTAAACCTTCTGACCCTGTTGATACACTTTCAAACAGATATTCTTTCGAATTTTAAAAAAAATTGTCAAGTCTAAGTGTGGTTCTCTCCTATGTACCTGTGAAGAACCTATGACCAGTTGAGATAACACCACTTTTCTGAGGTCTTTCCACTTATAAGTGTCATGATGAGTCCATGATGAATACAATGAGATAGGTATGGCTATTTGTATTAGAGGAGGTGTGGTATTGAGTCTTGGTTGGGGTGCAAAAAGGGGTAGATCAGATCCTTGGATTATTTTTTAAATGAGATCAAATTAAGTAGAGATTGATAATCTTCATGAGAAAAAGAGGGCATTCAAAAAGGGGGAAAGATGTCACTGATTATAATGTCTCTTCTATCATAAAAGGTAGTTATAAGAACTGTAAAAGAATAAAAGGCTCTATTTTTATGATGAATACATTTTATTCAGAACTACACAGCTGCTATTTTTCTCATTGGGCTTTTTGAAAATGGCCTTTAGAATCCACTTGAGTAGAAGACAAGTATAGGGATGCCTAGTTCTTGTTTCTTTCTTTTTTTTTTTTTAGGTTTTTCGAGACAGGGTTTCTCTGTGTAGCTTTGCGCCTTTCCTGGATCTCGTGCTGTAGACCAGGCTGGCCTCGAACTCACAGAGATCCACCTGCCTCTGCCTCCCGAGTGCTGGGATTAAAGGCATGTGTCACCACCGCCTGGCTTGGACGCCTAGTTCTTAACCAGTTTAGCTACACATATTTGATTAATGTGGATCATACCTCAGGACTCAGGCCTATCCTCACCATTCCTGGGAGCCATCCTGTGCTCTCTCAGCACCCAGGTCTTCTTCATATCAGCACTTATCCACATAGCTGCTTACTTATGGGGGATTTCAACATGGATAGGTTCATATCTGGCCATGTGTACTGTTAAGTGTTGTATATCCATAGCTCAACACTCTTCACACTAGGTAAATGCTCATTCAGACATACACAAACAGTCCTCCCTATAGTATTTACTTATTTTTAGGTAATATTTCCTTTAATAGTCCCAGGAGCTCAAAGTTTACTGATCTTCAGAGTAGCCCATAAAGCATAAAATATCCCTGGCTACATAAGAAAGCACAATACCTTGATGCACAATAATATGCTTTAAAAGTGCTATTAGAGGAATATGACAATTTGTGTCAAACTACTACTTTCACAACAAAACCATAGAGATCTAAGATACACAACTTTCTCTTCCCACCATCTAACTTCCTTCCTGTAGAACTCAAACCACAACTGATAAATAGTACAACTGACCACATTGAAAGAAATATGCATAACTCACTAATGGCCCTGGAGTTTGTCTTTTTCATTGAAATACAATTAAACAAAGACAAATCACATGTGTTTCACAAGTTGTAGTAGCCATGGTGTTTTAGGTACAAGAGGTTTTCAGAGACTTTATACTTTGGTTCTAGTTTTAGCTATGCTTGCTATATAGCAGATGGAAAGTCTAGCTAAATAACACTGAACTTAGGAAGATAAATCAAGAATTACATCATCACTAATGGTTGTCAATATGGCAGCATCTGGAATTTATTCTGGGCCACACTTCCATATGAATCACATAATCTTAGGCAAATAACAAATGTATTTTAAGTTAGTACAATACAATCACAACAGTAGGTGTAGATCTTTCTGGGTGACCTTTAACAAACCTAATAACTTCTCCAGATTTTGTCTTTCCTGGGGCTAAAGCAGAGATGACATTCATAGGGTCATGTGACAATGGAGTTCAAGTTCAAGAGAAAGACTACTGGAGAAATGACATGGTATGCCAAGCTGTTTGAAAATATCATTAAATTCAAATTGATTTTTGGAAAGAGGATGCTACATTTAGGACTTGGGAGGAAATGAAATAGAAGACATGCACACTTCCCAGGTGTCACTGTTGGGCCCAAAGAATTGATAACAGGGTTTTCAATATGTCATCTACTATAACTTCCTTCACTGGTGTACTGAACATTGCACCCAATTAATCATGGGATCCGACTAGTCTTTTGAAAGTAGGAACTGTCTCTTATTTCTCTAGTTCCATCAATGTCCATGTGTGACTTTATCTTTGCCTTTAAAGACATCAAATCCTTCATCCATATCCTTCATTTCTGTCCTTTCCTAGTCAGCTTTGTCTCTAGGAGCAAGAACTGCAAAACCTGATTTGAGAATGTCTCAGTCTAACTAAGAGTAAACCCTAAAGCCTGCATACAAAGAATTTTAAGGAAGGGCAAAGAAGTGTCCGACTTTATGCTGGCCACTGTTACTTGCAAAATCTAGATTCCTCCTTCTTTGTGTATGGCCAAACTACAGGCAAATTGTGTTTTTCTACATGGCATCTTCTTGGGAAAAGACTTCCTTTATGTATCTCTTCTGCCCTCTGTAAGATGCTGAGACACTTCATGCTTTGGTGGTGTTCCAGTCACTGTTGCCCTCTATGGCCATAAAAATAGTTCAGTAGTCAGAAGTCAAGTTCAAGGCTAAGGGCTGCGGTTGACTGTCTGAACTCACAAAAGACTAGAATCACAAACATCAGAAACTGAAAATGGAGTCTATTTTCCCTGCAGTTTTACCACCAGACCACTAAAACAACCTAAGGCACAGAAAAGAGATAGACAGAGAAGCAGAGGATGAAGGGAAAATGAGCAGGCTCTCCCAGACAGGGACAGGAAAGCTTGTGCCACTTACGCAAACAAATCTAGAAGGAAAAGCCTCTGTTTACACATTAGTTCACTGGTTTGGTGTTTACAGAAAGTGAGAGCAGAGGTGTGGAGGTTCCCTCTGAGGTGGTAGGAAATGACCAGTGGTGAGTTTGAAGGGTCAAGCTGAGCTGCGATCAATTTAGCAAAGTGCCTCACTAAAATGAAATAGCCTGTTGTCTGTAGGTCCAACCTTCCCTCACAGCCTCGTTGGCTGTGTTTCCTAACTGGAAGGGAATTTGACCAAGTTCTGAGGCTGTCATGAGCTGTCAGTGTCACCAGTGGATCGAAAAAGGGAAATGGGAGTGCTGAGTGCGCCAAAGTTAGGATGGAAAATCCCCAATAGTCTCTCAGTGGAGAGAGGCCTTCCAAAGGGCACCCAGTCTACCCATCTGTCCAGGGAACTGGAGATGGGAATGCACACTGAGTCTCTAAAAGGGGTGAGAGAAGGGACCCCTCAGATCCTGGCATATTGGGAAGCTTCCCCAAACTGGGCTACCCATTGCCAGGAGGCAGCTTGCAGGATATGGTACTGACTACATGAGGGACACCTATCTGGCCTTAAGTTTCTCTCTCCAGAAGTAGAACGCATTATTAGTATTTAGTATGCATAGGGCTTTTAGAATTTAAAGAAAAAGTCTAAAAAATGTGGAACTCATAGCAGCTAAAGCCAAAGGGTAGCAGTGGTGGATTCAAAAGTCTCTGATTCTTATCCCAGCCTTGAAATTCTAGTAAGAAGTTTCAAGATTGAGCATCAGGTGCGAGTGTGGAATATGAAGGGCAGATGTCGGAAGATTTCCCAGGGAAGGAAAATCCCCAAACAACAGCTGCAAAATAATTGTTACTGGTCGTGTTCACATCACATCAGGTAGTGCTCCAAAAGGTGAATAACATGCAGTGGCACTTCATCAAATCTAAAGCACCCAGTGAAGCCGACTGTCAGGTCCGTCATGGAGGATGCATTCATGGAGGAGACAAAGACACAGAGCTATGACTGTGTTAAACGGCTTGGTGAAAGCACACTCTGAATGAGCTTGCTCTCCCTAACTCGCTGTGGGGAACTGTGCTGTTTCACATAACTAACTGCTTTGAGCTCCCCACTAGCCTCATGTTTTGGAGCCCTGGATAGACTTTGTTAATTCCAATTTCTCTGGCATCCTGCTTTCATCGACTAAAATGACACATACAGTGTTTGAAGGTGGAAACTCTGACTGAAGGTTAACTTTACTCAGTAGAAAAGCTTGAAGAAAACCCCAAATTAAAGTAGAGAAAATTAGACCAGGCACACCACTGCGCCTGCTCATGTTCATTGTGTTTCACCATTAAAACATGGTCAAAACATCTAGTAACTTCCACCAAACTGGCTTGCGCCTCCTTATGACCACAGCCAGCACTGCATGGGAAGGTTTATGAGGCAATATGTCTTCTAATACAGCTAGACATTTGGGATAATTGTCAAATAAACTAGTGTACAAACTCGGTAAGTTTGGTATAAGTGATGTGGTCTTTATATAACAGTGCCAGTTTTGTGGCTGGTCCTTAAAAGAAAGTATTTTAAGAATGAAAGTAGTCTGGGTAAATGCTCTCCGTTTGTATACTGCAGTTTGTTCCAGTCTTTGTTATGAGCCTGTAGGAATGCAGTCTCTGGGAAATAAGGGCTGACAGGGAGACAGTGGTGTCGATGTGTGCATGGCAGGAATGGGGAGAACATCTCTAATACCTACTATGTACCAGACTCCAAACTAAGGGTTTCACACTGGTGACTTTATTTATGTTTTATAACATGCCACAGGATAGCTGTTATCACCCAATTTTAACAGATGAGAAACCCACAACTCTTACTGAACAATGAGCCAAGGTCAGACAGCTAGTGCAGAGTGGAGCCAAGATTCAAACCCTGGTCAGTCTCCAACATGCATATTTTTTCCACTACACCAGCCCTGACTCCTGTTATTGCTGTAATGAATATTAGTCACGTTAAATAAACCCTGATATTCTGATTATAAGATTCCAAGCAATTTCTCTTACAGGATTACTGGAAAAGGAGGAACAAAGTTACAGAAAGAAAGAAAGAAAGAAAGAAAGAAAGAAAGAAAGAAAGAAAGAAAGAAAGAAAGAAAGAAGAAGGAAGGAAGGAAGAGACAGACAATGTCCCTTTTCATTTGCAGGCTGGTTAACTCTTCCCAGGACTCTCTGTAATATTACTTTTATGTGACCCTCATGGCCACATAAAATATGTGACGTGTACCATCAGATATTATTTCTTTTAGTAGATGTGAAAATGGAGACTCAGAGTTTAAGAGACTGACCCAAGATTGCATAGCTAAGAAACTTTCCAGCCAAGGACACAATGTGTTTCCCCTGAACTTTTATTTCTTCCTAAGTCATGCTGTTTCTTTGAGTTGTACACTGAGAAACAAATTGCAGCACCTACGCGCACGGAGTACCAACTAGACTTAGCCTTTCCTTGCTCTCTGACTCATTTTCCCAGGTCAGCCTTAGTAGCCCTACCCACACAATCTGTCCCAACTAGGTCCTTCATGTCATTGCTAAGCCCGCCCATGCTCTGAACATCTTTTGTTCTTGCCACACCATGAAGATTTCTCTAACTTCTCAAAACTAGAGTGGTTCTTCCTTTCCTCAGAAATCATGGGAACTTATGGCCTTTGTGTTTCAACTGGCAATTAGTACTCTGCCTTTTTTCCTATCTCTGGAATTTTTTTAATGGGACTCAGAAAGGGTTAGTAGAGGAGATTGTTGAGGACTAAATGAGGTGACTTAACGACTTAGCTTTTCTTATGAGATCTCCAGCCATGTTGACTTGACTTTGAAAGCCAACAAAGATCCAGAAGAATACCTCAGTTTCATTCAGTAATAATAGTAAGAGTAATGAGGGGCTGGAGAGATGGCTGAAGAGCACTGACTGCTCTTCCAGAGGTCCTGAGTTCAGTTCCCAGCAACCACATGGTGGCTCACAACCATCTGTAATGAGATCTGGTGCCCTCTTCTGGTCATACATGCTGTATACAAAATAAATAAATCTTTAAAAAAAAAGAGTAATGAGAAAGCAAAGAATGGGCAGAGCAGATAGTTTATCCAATAACACACTATTCTAAATACAGAGGACAAGGGTTAAATTAAAAAATCTGGGTGTGGTAATATGCCCTTGTAATCCCAGTGATGGGGAGTAAGAGACAGGAGAATCCCTGTATCTCACAGACAGGCCTATCTAGACCACTTCATGAGTTTCAGGAGAGGGTGAGACTGTCTCAAAAACAAAGAGTAGTTGGCACCTGAGGAATGACACCTGAGCTGTCCTCTGTTCCCTACATGCTCATGTATTCCCTCACACATATGTAAGCCCACACACATACTAAAAAAGAAACACATCCACAAATGCACACACCCTGCATCATACCACACACACACACACACACACACCACACACACACATACACACACACACACACCACACACACACAACACCAAACATACACACTCCAGATATACACCCCACACACTACACATACCAGACATATATACACAACACACACACCATATGCACACAACCACTACACATGCATGCACATTAACATGCCCCAGATACAAACCACACACACACACACACACAACACACACACACATACACACACACACGTAAACAAAGACACTTTTCCCTTTGAGCCAATAGTGACAAGATGGTTGCTTTTAGTCCATGTAAATAGATATCCATGGATGCTGGTGTAATTCACATGATGATGGCATAGTCTGTGAGCTGGTGGTAGTGTGAGGAGGTTGGAAGTTCCAAAGAAGGCAGTTGATAAGTTTGCTATGCCATCATCTCCCAGGGAGACAACCACAGAGCCGAATGTCAGTTGCCTGCCTGGCTTATCTCCACCCTGGGAAAAATGACTGAGGTTCACTTGCAATGCCTGTCTCTAACTGACTGATCACATAGAAAGGCTATCCATGCTTACATAGAATAGACAGTCCTACCTTGGTGCTGTGGGGTCTTCCCTCCTAATAGTGAACTCAGTAGAGTAACTGTTGGTCAGTCTTACCAGGTAGGTGATGCCGAAAGGGCAGTGATTGGGCCGGCAAAAATGGAATATGAAGCAAAGATATATTGTTAGAGGAAGCAAAGAATGGAAGTGAAAAGGAAAATTAAAGGATGAGGAGTAAGCATGGAAGAAAGGAGGATAATATTAGATTATAAAGTTCTCTGTGAGGAAAAAATTGAAACTTCTTTACTTCACTTTTGGGATAGAAGCCATCAGTGGATGGTCTCCTTATTTGCTGTGCCTTCCTGTCCCAGTGGCCTTCTTTCTTACTGATTCTGCCTGTCTCCCACCCTCAGCATGGTTTGGCTTTCTCTCTGTTCTGAACATCCTGTCTGCTCATCCAGATGCCACCAGCTGTTCTGTGCCCCAAGGAAGCAGGTCTCTATAAGTTACGTGAGTAGGTCAGAAGAGAAAGACAACATAGATTTTTTTTTTTTATTTCTCTAGTTTACTTCTCTGGTCACGAGGCTGCTTTCATTTTTCTAAAAGTCATAGCCAGAGCTAGAAAACCCTTTCTCTGTAGATGTAACCAACTGTCTTATTAAATAAGAAACACAGAACCAATGTAAAAGAGAAAGCCAAGAGGTCAGAGCTCAGAGCTAAGTCCTTACCCTTCCTGTGCTGCTCCTACATCTACACCTTTCCATCCAGCCCTACTTTGTAGGTACCACAACTGCCCACTCATCTTATCCCTATAGAAGAAAGGTGAAAAATCTCTGTTGATGTTTGATAACCCTGGGGTGAAGAGCTAAGGTTGTTTGTCTTCTTAAATACTGTACACAGCATTGTAAGTAGTTGTTGCTTCAAAATCACCCCTCCTTTAACTCCCCTTAATTATTCTGTTTGAATGTACCATCTGTTTCCTACCAGGACCCTGACTGTTACCTCTCCAGAGTATGGCTATTCCTGGATACTTGATGAAATCATGGTTCTCCCAGCTATCTGCCTTATTTTTTCCCACACAGAATAAGTATCTATATTTTAAGTCACATATCATATGGGATGCTTGTATATGACTTTCCCATGAGGCAGTATCCTTTGATGATGAAGAACATCTTCAACTGATGAATAACAAGAAGACAGACAGAAGCAGATACACCCAACAAATAACTGTTAGACTAAAGAGAAACAGTTCCCATGTGGTTCCCGAACATGACTTGAAGTAAGACCTCAGGAAAATGTTGGACTATTCAGGATTTACTCTAAGACTAGCAAGGTCACCTTCTCTGTCATGCTTTTAATCTCAGCCTGCACATGGTTATCAGTGCCAACATACACACCTGTGCTGATGGGAAATCTACTTCCCTGTGAGTTGGGACTTTGCTAGAAGGACCATGACAACTAGAGATGGCATCATCTCATTTCCAAGCTGCTCCTGACAGCATTCTGTCCCAGCCATGACTTCAAAATCTCATAGACTATCTCTGATCCCTTTGGCACAGGATAGGCCTGCATAGAATTTTAAATGCAGGTATCACGGTCATGTGGTTCTGGTCATATGAAAATGCTCTCCTCAAGGTCAAGTGTCTTACATTGGTTATATTACATAGATCGTCACTATCCTGACCTCCTTTCTCAACATCGTTAGTAGGCTGTCATTATCATTTAGTCTTACTGAGAAAACACAATGTCAGTACTCCCCTGATTACTTTGATGCAACCATAGAAAGAGTAAGCTACCATTCAACTCGCTTACAAACTCACTATTCTATTACTTTTTAGCCTCACGCTCTTGAGAGAATGGCAATAAGGTTACAAGGACAGAATGTGAGATGGCAGGTGGCATATCTTGATGGCTGATGAGAGCATTAGGGAGATACTGAGAAGCTAGGTCAGGAATCAGGAGTCCTTCTTCCTAGGCTTTACCACTAATGAATGGACTCCAAGCCTTGACCATTTTTCTTTTGTGGGTCATTCAGGGGTTAGGCTCAACAGTCTCTGAGGATGCTGCCATGTTAGATAGTTGATATCATTTTGATGTCCTCTATATCTCCTTTGTTGTAAGTAAGTGAATTCCTATAACATATACCTTCCTGAGATCATGTAAGAAAGGGACCAAAGGCTTCAAGAGTTTCAATCTGTCCAAAGCTCATACTTCTCTGATAAAAACTGGCAATTTTCTAAGAGTTATTATTGGCAAATTTTATTTTTATATAGGAAGGAATGAAGGAAATGCTAAACAAATGGTCTGCATGATGAAACACTGCCAGTCAAGGCAGACTGTTTCAAACAAGGACGTGGAATGGGACCCAAAGTATAGAAATAAAAAGCTATTACTTGGAAACTGTGAGACATCTCTGTAATTGCCCTATAATTTGAGAGGCATTTCGCTATCATTTCAAGTCATGAATTCTGCTTGTTGCACAGGTATTAGTTTGTGCCATGTGTGAAATAATCTTCCCTTTTGTTATAGATTGAGAACAGTGACTTAAAGCTAGCTTCCACAGTGCCAAAAGGTGTTATTATAGCTGATAGAAGGAATATTCTTCAACCATCTTACGTAGTTGTGAACTCTGTGAGCAACCAGTATGGCAAGATATGACCGTGGGTGTGTAACAGTGGTATGCATGATAGGGGAGAAACCAACCACTTTCTGATTGAATTTAAAGCCCACTCTACAGGATAAAATGCCAGAGTGCTATTATAACCATGCCCAAGAACTCATGGCTGTGGAGCTCATAGGCCATAGGGATGAACCTACAATTACTGTTTTGCTAAATGGACACAGTATCAAACAATTCTCAAATCAATATCTCCCTACCCTTAGATTTGTGCAGCTCTAGAACCTCATCAGAGAAGTTTCTTTGTGCATTGCAAGGAATCGAACACAGAAACTCATAATTGGCCAGAGTACAAATGATTGTCCATGGAAGGTTCGGCCATGAATAAGAGCTCTCTATCACACCCCCTCTCTAAGGTTCAGGGATCATCATAGAAGAGGAGGGGAAGATTGTAAGGCCAGAAGCCAAGGAAGACCAGAGTGAAACTGTCCTAGGAGCATGATAGGACTGCTGTATTCATGAACTCATAGTAGCTATGGTTGCCTCCATAGCTGGGGAGCCATTCACAGTTGATTAAACTTCAGGGAAGAGAGAGCCAATTTTCTTTAAGGGTATGGCTCTTGCTAGGTCAACACCACATTCCAGTGAATGTCAGCAAATCTTTGAGTACATGGCCAGCACAAACTGGACTCTGGATTAAAAAAAGAAAGAAAGAAAGTTGGGAAGGAGTAGGGGATGGGTCTGGGAGAAGTTAAAGGGATGAATGGATAGTGAATATGTTCATAACACATTGTATGAAATGTGAAAATTTCAAGGAAATAATTAGTGTATTAAAATAGAGAGGAAGAAAATTGGTCCAGTAGTTAAGAGCACCTGCTCTTAGAAATGAGCTGAGTTCAATTCCTAGCATCCATGGAAGACGGCTTACAATTGCCTGCACTTTTAATTACAGGGAATTTGATGCCCACTTCTGGATTCTGTAGGCACATACACATATGGTAAACACACCCCCACCCACCCCACCCCCACCCACCCACATGCACTAATCAAATAAATTTAAGTTTTAAAATAGTCAGAGAGAGAGAAAACTAGTAATAATAAACATACAGAAATAGAGATAGATGGGGAGAGAAGGAGGAGGAAATGGGAGAGAGAGAGAAAGAGAGAGAGAGAGAGAGAGAGAGAGAGAGAGAGAGAGAGAGAGAGAGAGAAAATATTCTGGATGAGGATTTTTTGGTTTTGTTTTTTGGCAGCTCTTCCTTAGAACTCACCTAAACAATGTCAACCTGAGCTTCATGGCTTCTGCTCCAATTGCCTCCCGGCTTTTGTTTATTTATTCTTTCTCTCTTTTCTTCTTTGTCCCTTCCCTCCCTTCTCCCTCTCATTTGTTCAGAGTATTTCTCTGAACCCTTCCACAGGTTTCTCTCTGCACTCAAGGGAGCTGATTCAGACAGAACCCAATAACCTCAGCTTAGTCAGGATGGCACAGGGCCTGGTGGGGCTCACCCTGGGCACACAGCTTTCCCAGGCAGCAAAGCAGCAGACCCGGGGCCTGGTGGGGCTCACCCTGGGCACACAGCTTTCCCAGGCAGCAAACCGGCAGACCCAGGCTCAGTGGTCACACTGCTGGCATATGCCCGTGCACAGACATTTGGAGCATGCAGTCTCGTGATGAGAAAAGAGGAGGCCTTTGGAATCTGCCAGTGTGGCCTGCTGAGTTGGAGTTATCTGGGACCTGAGGCCCTGTGGTCCCTGTACAGTAGCGTTGGACTCTGAAAAGGCCAGTTGCTTTTGGTTCTGACTCAATTATAATGACCACACTTCTCCTAAAGCTTTGTAAAACTACCCTGCCTATTATTACTCCTGATTTTCAATGCTACCTAATTGTCCCTCGGATTTAAAGATAGTCCCACTCAATAGTTTTAGAGTTAAAACGCCCAGGTTTGAATCCAAGCCTTCCACACTTTAGCAGGATCACTTTAAATGTTTCACTTCATCTTTCTGAATCTGGAATTTCTTTAAACAAAAAAAAGGTTTGGATACCTGCCTTCTCAACCTTTGGCAGATGCTGAATAAAGATCTGTCACATGAATTGAGAACGGTTATTTGAATTGACATGTGGGTGACTTTCAGCTATCCTTCTTCTTCTTCCTATGGACTCTGCCTTTGAACATAGGTATTTCATGTCAGCCTGGCATGAAATAGTAGAACACTTTACACTGATCACATAAAGCCTGCATTTTCCATTTCCCTGATGATGCTACTGAATCATGCATATTGCTCTCTGTAAATTCCACTATTTTCCAACACTCAAATGAACATACTAGCTCCCATCTAATCTCCCTTTGTCAAATTCAATGTCAGGGCTCAAATGTGAGCAGGAGTGACCAGAAGGAACTAGCCATACACTAAATCTCTCCTTGTATGCTGCACAAGTCTGTAACAAGTGAGAGTCCATGAGCCCTTCCCACATGAGCAGACTGAACTGTCCTGCTCTCCAAGCTGCTTCCAGGCATGGCGTTCTGCTGCCAGAATCTTCATTTCTCTGTACATAGGTATTTTTGCCTATGCAGGGAGGCCCTTGCTCTTTTGAGAGAGACAGAGAAATGTCAGCAGAAAACCTGCCGAGGTCGGCAAACGTGCTGAAGCTGTCAGCAAGTCCAGGGTCCTGTGTGTTGGACAGAATGGAAAAGTTTCCCATAAACCTGAGAAAAACAGGAAAGTAGTTGTTGGTCCTTTCCCTGACTTCACACTCAAGGTCCCATATGAACTGAAAGTCACCCTCTGGTTTTGTGTTGTGTGTTGGGATTGCAGGTCATAGTCAACAGCCAGGGCAGTTCTTGGGCAGCAGACCTCCTTTCTTCCTGCTTTCCTCAGCAATAATACAAGGAAAATTGCCTCTTCCTGAAATGTCTTTGTTTCTTCCCTAATCCAATATTTGATCGATGTTAAAATTATATCTACTCTTTGTATATCTATTCTTTGTGTGTATGTGCGTGTGCATATATGTGTGTGTGCAAAAGCAGAAACCAGGGATAATGTCTAGTCTTTTACTCCATTACCGTCCCCCCTGTTTTTTGACACCCTCTCTCTCACTGATCCAGAAGCTTACCATTTCACTGGGCTGCCTGACTAGAGAGCTCCCTGAACTTGCTTGTCTCTGCCCTCCATGGCAAGCATTACAGGCATGCACGACTATGTGTGACATCCACATGAATGCTGGGGATTTGAACTCAGGTCATTCTGCTTTCAAAACAAGCATGCTTATCCATCAAGCCATCTCTCCAGCACCTTCTATTCTTTATGGTGGTGTTGAAAATATTATTGTTTTGTGTATTTAAGGTTTAAAACATGTTGTGATAAGATATAAACAGATAGAAAAGAGGTTACCATAGTGAAAATAACAATCATATCCATTATTTCAAATAGCTACCATTTTGGTTGTGGCTAGAAAAACTACAAACTTGTTTTTGTTTGTTAGTTTGTTTGTTTGTTTAGCATGATTACTAAGTACAATGTATATTTATTATCCATAGCTCTCAAATTGCATGTTAGCTTTCTGGAGTTCCTTGGTTGTGCTTCCCATTATGCCTGCTTTTGAAGACCTTGGTGGAATTCTACCTGTCCCTAAGAACTCCTCGGGATACATTCAAGGCTCCAGGCACATGACTTGAGTGGTACTCCCTGAATACCACTCCCCCTTTCCTTAGATAAACATATTTATTAAGAGCTAGTAATGTACTGGCCACTGGTGAAGAGATGGCATTTTGTATACCTTCTCTCTGACCTCTGCAAACTTGAAAAGTCATCACTTCCATTTTACAGATGCACGAAGAGCCTCTAAGAGGTCACAGAGGGAGGAATTGGGATCTGAACCCAAGATGTCTGCTCCTAACTGACCTTAGGTATACCAGCTCAGTACCCACAGACTGTGGAAGATTTCTGTATCATTTTGTCCAGCATGCATGTATGTATACGTGTGTGAGCATGTGTGTGTGAGTGAGTGAGTGTGTGTGTATGTGTGTGTGTGTGTGTGTGTGTGTGTGTGTGTGTGTGTGTTTTGCTAAAGACTGAATCTAGAACTTCATACTAGCTAGGAAAATGTTCTACCACTGAGCTATAAACCTACCCCTCTTTTTTATTTTGATATAAGATCTTACACGTTTGCCTAGACTGACCCTGATCTCATTCTGTAACCCAATCAGTCCTTGAACTTAAAATCTTCCTGTCTCTATTTTATAAGTAGTTGAGATTATAGGCTTGAATCATCAGGTACTACTGGCTTTATTTACTTATAAATAAAATAAAAGTAATAAATAAAAATGTAAATGTAAAATAATAAATAAAATTATAAAATAAACAGAAGTAGTTCTATTGACTCTTAACTGAGTTAAATTTTAATAGTAGCCTATGGCCTAAAGTACTGGATTGGTTGGCACAGATATAACCAACACTACCATATATAGTACAACAGCTATTTGCATGCAGTGCATGATGCCCAATTTAAACCCTGAGCTCCTTGAGAGGACAGAGTTTTGAATCCTTCATGGTCAATAGTAAGCACTCAGTATGTGGTCTTGTAAAGGACTACACATGTATATAGTCCCCTTGATCACCTTATTATTAGACTTGTCTTGATCACAAGCCTGCTGCATGAATTGGAAAAATGTCACAAACCTTTAGGAAACTTAGGCGAGGTGTCTTATCTATGAAACAGGAACATAACCGTCAGTTCTCAACCAGACATCTGCCCAGGAACATCTTACCTGTGTGGAGAGTCAGGATCAAAGCATGTCTTAGTGACATCCGTGATGTCTGGGTCACAGCACTCTCCACCATCGAAATTAAACCTTTCGTAGTTGCAGTCCATGTCACAAACACCGTTCTGCTGCTTCTTCATGAACGCGGGATAGCGCAGCTGGCGGCAGTCCCCACCATCATGGCCAGTCAGTGTATGGTTGCATTCAGGGTCGCACTTTTCATCGCCGATTTTGCTGATGTCACAGTTGGCTAGGATGAGGCGGTGACGCAGAGAAGAGCTGTTTATCTCCAGCACCTCCAGCTCCCAGGAGATGTTATAGTGTTGGAAGGCCTCAGCCAGCTGCTGGTGCTGAAAGTCAATCTGCTGCTGGCTCACAGTCGGGTTCTTATGGTCGTCATCATGGATGTTGACCACGCGATAGCGCACCACCTTGGGTCGACGGAAACTTGGGAGCTGGTTATAACTGGAGATGACTTCTGTGTTGTCACATAGCGTCTGGCCACAAAGAGGCGGCTCTAAACTAGTGTCCAACAGGAAGCTATGGGCATTGCTGAATTCCACGCGGGGGCTGTTGCCATCCTTCATGGAGGACCAAGTGCGCTTCACATTGTCCCAGTTCTCCTGGAGGAGGAGCTGAGGTAGAGGGGTGTGGAGGCCATGGGTTTCCATGTCAGACAGTATCTCTCGCTGTGTCCTGGCTACCTTCCATAGACTGAAGTGCTCAATGTAGCCCCGGAAGTTGTGATTTTGAGCACTGCCCCCCAACATGAGCACTTTACATTTCTGCGTCAGTGGGCTGAATATGCCACCAACTTGCTCTCCAGAGGTCGCCACCTGGGCACCGTTCATATAGAGCTTCATCAGTCGCCCATCGTAGGTAGCAGCTAGGTATACCCACTGGCCTGGGAGGTAGCTGCGATGGGCATCGATGGTGGTCACTTTCCTGGCCCGGTCTGTCTTCAAGGAGAAAAAGTAGCGTGGGTCTCTGTTGCCTTGATCACTGATGGTGTGAATGCCCACGACCCATCCTCGATCTCGAGAGGTATAAGAACATTTGTCATACAGCCCTATGTGATCCCAAAAGAGAAAGATGAATAAATAAAGCATGGAAGTAGATGCAAGTAAGTTATTTTTTCTCTGATAAAATTGATATCAGAATAATTTAAAATAGTTGTTCTCAAAAAGTTCTGTGACACCCATAGCCTCTGGGACCACCCCAAGTGTAAGGTAAGGGAGAGAGGAACTAACAGGGCAAGGAAGTTGCATTTGTCAATACTGTATGGCAAGTGAAGGTTTTACTTTTGTTATTTTGAATATGGAGTATGTCGGAATGTTTCTGTTAGAAGAATGAGTATTTCATCATTCAAAAATTAAAAAAAAAAACAAAACCCCAAACCAAAAATACCAATGATAATAAAACCAAAAAATCATTGATTTTACAAAGCTGTTGTCTGGGAAAGTATCTTTTTAATTGAAGAGATGATTTTAAGTGAAGGGTAACGTAAAGGGTGATAGAAAATCAGTGGGGATGATAAGGAAGATTCTCACTTAGAAGGACTGCCTCTAGGGCCATCACCATAGTTTTGAGTGTACAACTGCCATTAGCTGTCATTGAATGATCTATACTATGGAATTGTGGGAAAGATTGCCCTAGAAAAGTAAAAGTCAAGGGCTAGAAAGCCAGTGCTTCTCTCTCTCCTATGAGTCTTAGCTAGCCCCAGCATGGATTCTAAAAAGAAGGCAGACAGTGAATAGCTGAACTGGAAAGATTTCTGAAGATCACAGCCTCCAACTCCTTCAACTCTGGCAGTAGTGAGAAAACTGAGACACAGAGAACAATTGACATTTATGGAGTTATGCAGGATCACTTAGAAATCTCCCAAGAACCAAATGCTCTTTATCTAACATTCTCTTCTCTGTAGTGTGTGTGTGTGTGTGTGTGTGTGTGTGTGTGTGTGTGTCCCCTCACACATGCGTATATGTCCTTTTAACTGTAATCAAGTATAAAGTCTAAGTCTGTATAACAGTCAAGGCATCATGCTAAAGTCTTCATATGCATTAGCTTATTTAATACATAACATCCACAGCAGTGATATTAAATTTCTCATTTAAGCAATGGTGAACATGGAAATTAAAGGAAGTGAAAAGATGGGTATGAGTTCAGCTGGTTGGTAAGTGGATCCTAGCTCTATATGACCTTGGAATTAACTGTCTCATATGCAAGTTGCATAACATTCCCAACACTAACATTACCAAGGATTTGGATTTCATCATCTACCAAGGGAAGTTGGAGGTAGTTATCATGAGTTTTAGTTGATCTTTAAGGACATTTAAAGACAGACATCCCTTTCTAGAGATCTGGAAACTCCAATAAGCTAGCTGCTCAACAGATTCTCCATCTTTCTGATTGTCTTTGTACTCACCAGTTTCCCATCCCCCAGCCTTTCTGCAGTATACCCACTGTACCTTGGCACAGGCAAAGCTTCTGGATGATGAAGAGGATTTTCTAATTACATGTGTATTTTAAATGCCAGATGCTGTATGAAGCCAGGTGAGAGGAGAAAGAAAAGGAAACAAGAATGAATAAAGGATGCTCATTTTGGAAGGACAGTCCCTACTCTCCCTGGAGAATAGGTGCGGTCACCGTAACTCTGACTGTGCATCTGCCATTAATACTCATCAAATGAACATAGAGAGTATCCAGCAAAATCAATAGAGGCCCACACAGTCTTTTTTTCCCTTTGTGGGCACTGGGACATTAGCATCTGTGCAAATGTCTATGTTAGCATCTGACATGGCCAGCATTTTGGCAGAGGATCTAAGCCCACCCACTTCTTTCTTCCCACTCGAAACCTTTGCAGGCAGTGGACAGAGTACCCTAACACAGTCATTCCACTTCTACAGTCTGGGTGACATTGGCAGGGTAATAAGTGCCTCTGGTTCTTATTTGAATGAAATTTTGTATCACTCAGTCAGTCCATGGCTGATTTTATTTATTACAGGCTTCCTAGTGACTGACACACAAAGCACTTCTTTCAAGGGGGCACTTCCTGGTAGCTCTGTGAGTAGGGATCACAGAGAGAGTAGAATTCTCTCTACTGGATTCATTTTGCTTTAAGAAAACAACGTGGGATCTCTCACTTTGGAGCTGCCTGTATCCATCTCCTTGTCTCTTCTCTACTAGACTGGATGGTTCTTGAGGGTAGTGACCAGTTTGCTTATGTCTGTAACCTGTCTAGCCACTTGTTACAGTAGGTGCTCAGGATGCATCCCCTGAATGAGCACAGGCATATATAATTCAAAACGGAGTTTGAAAAAGGGAAGGGGTTTTAAAGACACACAGGATTGAAGGCACTAATTTATGTCTCAGTTTCTAAAGGACAAAGAAAGTCAGAGGACAGATGTGTTTCTACTGTGAAGGAAGAGGGAGGATCTTTGGGCCCAGAGTAACCTGTTTTGACTCATGATGACAGAAATTACAGGCCATATGTCTGGGACAAAATCACTTCATCTCTGTGGACCCTGACTCCCTCATCTGTATCTCTTTTTAAATATGCTGTCCTACTTGAAAGACAAAATGGATATAATATCCTTGATATACACAGGCTATCCAAACAAGAGTTGGTTTTTAAGATGCTGAAGGGACTGGGAGTAAATTACAAATAAGAGTAGGAAATAAGTGGAAACAAAATACAAAGTGGACAGAGAAAGGAGGTCCCTTGAAATCATCTTGCCTGATATGTTAAGATAGATCATGAAGGCTCAACAACCTCTTAGAAATCCTATATTTTCACCAACCTAGACAATATTAAGAGTTAGTTCCCCACTGACTCGCTCCAAAGACAAAGAACTGTTTTCACATTTGGAAAGAATTGCTCCAGAGCTCATGTCTTGCTGTCCACTTAGAATGTCAGTGGGATCCGAGGTTCCTAAAGCCATCCCATGTGTGTCCCCTTGCCCCATATCTCAGTATCTCCCTCGCATTCACTTAATTCCTCCCTTAGTACTCTATAAAAAGAAAACCAAGTTTCATCGAATAGGAAACAGGATGCAATCTCATTCTCTCTCCCTTGTTCCCCTTTTATTTTGCCAAGAGCTCTTGGTCTCTGCTTTTACTGTTGCTTTTGGGAAGAAGCCTGCTTTGTTAGTGAAGTAAAATGTTTATGCATCTGTAGGGTTGCCTCAGTTCAGCACCTTCTTGGGGCTGGGAATCTGGTCCAGGCTACCTGATGCTGCCATAGAGAGGTGTATAGGAAGAGGTGGCTGGCCTCTAGAGGCAGGGAGGAAGGGCAAAGAGTGGTTTTCAGTGGCTCCAAGAGGAACGGTATTAAAAGAAGTGAGAGCCTTGAAGCAGGGCCTTCAGAAGTTCAGATGGAAATATTTACCTGGAGTGTAAGTTGTTGAAAGGAAATCACTGAGCTTCCTAGGAATAAGGTACAGATACAGGGATGGGAGTCAATGTCTATGTGAAAAATTACCTTAATTGGAGTCACCTTCCAAGAGACTGGATGGGAAGCATATAACATATATCACCATATAACAGCCCAGAACCAAGCCTTGGCACTAGGGATCTGGCTTGGTGTGCCAGGTAACCTTCTCTGGGATGAGTCATAGCACTCTCTTTATGCTGCTGGGGCTTATTCCCCTTTTCTGTAAATGGGGGGCAGGTGTTGAGATGAAATGATCCTCTGCTACATTTTAAGAGCCCTTTGGTTCACTATTAGAATGGTCCCTTATATGCAGACAGTACTCAAAAGTGCATGTTGATTTGAACTGGATGCCTTACGTCATTCTCAATCCTTTCATGCTTAGATTCCCTCTCTTCTGGGTCACTTTTTGCAGGGCACAAAACAGTCTTCTGGAGAACCCAGGAGTCCTCACATAACTCCACACTATCCTTTCTCACATTTTTTAGTGAGATAGAGACATAGTTTTAAAAAAATGTGAAAGTCTGTCTTAAGCTAGCCATCTGTGTGGAGTTAGAGGATAGTCTCAGTGGACATATCCCTGTATGACAAGGCAGAAGGCCAAATACAATTCTGCATATAATCTACATATAATAAGCATACACCTGCTTAATGTTATAAGCCTACAAATCCAGACGATGAAAGTGACTTCAAGAGTCCTTTGGCAGGCCAGTGAGGTACCTGGAAACATTGCTTAGAGGGACAGAGAATGAGTCACAACTCCAGGAGAGGGCCCATCCTTGGCCTCCTCTTAAGGAACTGGTCACCAGAATATTAGTCTGCTGCCATTTTATATGCCCTGGTCTATATGCAGCTAATTTTGATATGCAAAGGGCTTCAGATGTTCTAGAATCTCATCATACCTCTGCTTCCATTTTATTTTATTTCTTAATATGTGGAGGCACACGTGTGCTCTGCTTCACATGTGGACGTCTGAGGACAACTTTGTGAAGTTGCTTCTCTCCCTCCATCCTCATGAGGGTTCAGGAATCAGACTCACGGGGTCAGCCTTGAGCAGCAAGTGCCTTTACCAGCTGAACCATCTCACCGATCCCTTCTCACCCTTCCATATGCTCACCTCTCCACTTACACTCACACCTGGCAGGGAAGCCTGAAAGCAGGAGACCTGCAAAGAATGCTCTAAAGCCTTGACTTTGGAGAATGCTCTGGGATATGGGACACCTTTTACAAATCATTTTAAAGATTCTACTCTAGGGGGTGTACATCTCTATTTCTCTTTTCTCTGATAAACATGTTACTCTTATGCAGGAATTATTGAATATCAAGGGCTATACGTTAAGTCTCTCATTTAACCTTCTCCATAAAGCTGTCAGTATCCACGCTGTACACTCTTCAGAGTAAACTGAGGCTCAAGAACAGGAAGTTTAGGGCAACAGTGCTGAATTTAGACCTATGGGATTCTGAGGCCCAGGTTTGTAATCATGTCACTTCACCAAGTGCCAAACATCAAACATTTTATTGTAGATTGTCTTAAGGCCTGGCCTCCTCCAAGAATACTTGTACAAACTCTACATTGCCAGCACCAGCAAGCTGAGCTGAAAAGCAAGCCAGAAGGCTGAGCCTTGTGCCACTCTTTTGCCTAGACCTAAAACTAGAATCAGAAAGCAGTTCTCTACTTCTAACAATCTGTTGTGTTTATCCCATTCTATTGGGATTTAACATCTGCACAGGCATCTGTCGATTTAAAGTCTGGTATGTTTTCTTGAGCTTGTCTTCCAGTTTCCAGACTTCCATTGCCAGCCTCTCTGCATGTTCATTTCAGACCCAGGGTTGTCTCAGCTTCCATGTCTACACTTGATTTTTTTTTTCCTTTGGAGGTTTCTCTCATAATTTGACTGCCTCTCATCTTCTCATTTGTTTTAAACTGACTATTTGTGACACCTTAAGATGTAAATGTTGAAGTCACCTCACCTAGAAGTTCAGAGAACGACTGTGTTTGGTTGCAGGGTCTTTAAAGAGGTAAGCATATAGCAGCTGTGTCATCATAAGGTCAAGTCCAATGGCTGGTGTTCATAGGAGAAGACATTGGGGGAACATATGTGCGCGGAGGAAAGGCTACACAGAGACACAGAGGACAGCCAGCTAAAAGCTGGAGAGAGGAAATAACCCCAGGCAGACTTACATTTCAGACTTGTAGTCTTCAGGATTGTAATAAAGGAAATGCATGCTGTTTCAGTCATGAAGGCTCTGAGCCCCTGCCAAAGAAGCCATAGCAGACCATTGCACGATCATTCAGCATGCTTTCCAAACACTCCCACTGGGATTTTCTAAACTCTTGTCCATCTCCCACTACCTTGTACTCAGTTCACAATCCTTCTCTTGCTATGACATAGTGTCCCAAATTCCTCTCTTCCTATTTCGAGCAGAGCACGGTCTACTAGGAGAAGCCAAAGATGGGTGCTGTAGTCTCCATGCGCAGAAAAAGGCAAGCTTCTGTGCTTCTGTGAGGGCTGACTTTCCCGAAGCACCTGCTTCGCACTGGGCACATGGGTAGCTGCTTCAACAGCACAGTATTTCATACGATGTTCATGCCAGCCTTGTTCAATAGCTGCTATGTATTTACCAGTGAGAAAAGCTGAGGTTCAGAGAAGTTAAGTCCCCTTCCCAAATCACATAGATCTAAGCAATAGCAATTATTGGAATTTAAGCGCCAGAGTGTCCAGTTCCATTCCTCCATAGCTGGGGGTGACCCCAGCGCTGTCTCAATTTTTCTACACTGTTCTCTTCTTGGATCCTTAACACGGTATGATGTTAGCACTTACATTTGCCACTGGCTAGGGAGGAGAATTAGCCAGCCATGGTACTGCATACTCAGCTAATATTGTTTATTCATTTTTCTCCTTTGGGGAGTATCCATATAAGAAAAAGAAAAAGTCTACTCGGGATATTTCTCCCTGTTAAAAAAAATAGCAGTTGCAAATAAATAATGATAATAACAGGTTTTGAAAACCTCTATGTGACAATCTCTATGTTAAGCGCATATGATTCTGTAAAATCTTTATTAACATGCCATAGGTGCCATAAGACCATAAGTGGTATCCCAAGAATCCATGCTAGGGTCTGAGAGTGACAGCATTTTGACTCCTGTCTATCTGAATCTGAGGCTAAAATGGATGCCAGGATACTTCCCTGCATGGGAATCACCCTCAGCATATGTGCCCCACTGTGCTCTGCTCTGCTGTATGTCACGGGTTAAGTCATTTATTTTCTGAGCCTTCTCACCCCTCTCCCGACAGGAGGGCCACAGCAGATAAGGGTCCCTCTAATTTCCTAGACTCTGGATTCTAGGATCATAATTTTTCAGATACTCCAGCATGATGATCTACTGTGGGAAATTTAAGGTCATAAGTAGGAGAGGCAGATGCAAGTCTCCCATGTTATAATACCCGCGATCTATGGGAATCTAACAGGAAAAACAAGCAGAGGTAAGAGGATGTAGGAATGACAGAGAGAATTTAGGTCAACAATCTGGTTTCTTAAAGGATGCTAAAAAAAAATTAAAAGCCAAAGGTTGACACTGGTCCTCCTTTGTTTTGTTTTGTTTTCCATTATTTAATTGCTAGTATCAGAACCATAGAGCAATGCTTGACAGAGCAATCCTATGGAAAGCTTTTATCTCTCCAGAGGAGAGGAATTAAAACAGACAGATTTGGGTTAAGTATACCCATGCTCCCTGCACTAGGTTTATTCAGGAGAGGACCCCAAAATGACCTGAAGGATTCAGAACCACCAGACATTCAGAGAAAGCTGGCATGGTACCAAAGGGCATTTTTGTCTCTTGGTGTCAGAGAAGAAAAAACACCAAATGTAACTTCAGTCACATGGTCAAGACTTGCTCAGGTGAAGTTTTCTATGAGTCAGTCATGTATGCGTTCTAATGGAAGCAGGGTTGCAGGAAGCAGTCAGATTGGCATAGACAATGTCACCTGCGTATGCTTTCCTGCCAGATTCTTTTTTTTTTTTATGCTAGAAACCATTTTTGAGTGTCTCATGACCACATGAACCAGCTTACCAATTTCATTAAATGGTATGACCTTAAATGAAGCTCTCTGAATCTGAGTTCTTCCACCTGTCCTCTAGGGATGAAAGTTTTTAATCCTGTACAGTTCCCTTGCTTCACGGGTATCTTTGGAATGGTAAAGGAGATGAGTGAATACATACTTCCTTGAAAACTACTTTAAACAATCTAGATGTGAAGCAAATATGAGAAGAGTACATCTAAGACTTAAAATTCTTTATGCACGGGCCTATGTGATAGATTTGGACTGACAAAGTGCTTCTGGAAGCTCAAATAAAACTCAAAATTTCCTCTACCCTTGACCTTTCAGCCTGAATCCTTTACTCCTAAAATCAGCCTGTACAAAGAAAGAGAGAGAGAGAGAGAGAGAGAGAGAGAGAGAGAGAGAGAGACAGAGACAGAGACAGAGACAGAGAGAAAGAAAGAAAAAAAGAAAAAAAGAAAAAAAGAAAAAAGAAAGAAAGGAAGAAAGAAAGAAAGATAGGTCAGTGTTTGGGGCTGGAGTGATGGACTCAGTGGATATAGTGTTCCATGAATAAATATGAGGACCTGAGTTTGGATCCCCAGTGTCCATGTAAAACCTGGCATGAGAAGTGTCCATCTGAACCATAGTACCGGGAGGGAGGGTGCATGGGGATGGACAAATCTCTAGAGCATGCTGACCAGCCAGTCTAACTGAAATGGTGAATTTCAGGTTTAGCAAGAGACCTTGACTCAATACACAAAGTGGAGGGCTGGTAAGGAAGACATCATCCTCTGGCCTTTGCATGTACCTTCACACATGTGTACTAGCATATGATTATGTACACCTGCACAAAAACATACGCTCATATCACACCCCCACACATACATGAGTGTGTGTTGGTTTGAATAAGAATGGCCTCCATAGGCTCATAGATTTGAATGCTTCATCATTAGGGAATGGCACTAATTGACAGAGATTAGGAGGTATGGTCTTGTTGGAGAGTGTCCTTATTGGAGGAAGTGTGTCACTGGGGGTGGGCTTGGGGGTTTCAAATGCTCAAGTCAGGCCCAGTGTCTTCCTCTCTGCTGCCTGTGGATCCAGATGTATCTCTCAGCTACTCTTGTTCATCATGTCTGCCTGCATATTGCCATACTTCCTGCCATGATGACAATGGACAAGACATCTGAAAATGCAAGCAAGCCCCGATGAAAAGCTTTCCTTTATAAGAGTTGCCTTTGTCATAGAATCTCTTCATACCAATAGAACACTGACTAAGGTACACACACACACACACACACACACACACACACACACACACAGAGAGAGAGAGAGAGAGAGAGAGAGAGAGAGAGAGAGAGAGAGAGAGAGAGAGAGAGAGAGAGAGAGAGAGAGAGAGAGAGAGAGAGAGAGAGAACAGACAGAGACAGAGACAGAGGAAGAAGTACAGGGTTTAACAGACCAACAAATCTGATTTCAGTTTTTCCAGTGAAGCAACTCAGGAATTCTAGAAGACACCTCCCTCGCTTTAGTACTCATCTATAGAGTGGGAATAACCCATCTTCCTTTGACAGTTATAGAAGGAACTAAGGAGATAACGAACTTGTCAGGACTTGGCACACAGCCACTGGCAACATAATAAGTGCTAAAACATCTGTAGTGTCGTCAGACTGGTCTGTTCGAACCTCAGCTCTGCTCCTTGTTAGCAGTGTAGCCTCAGGCAACACCTCCCTTCATCTTGCCCTCCACCCCCACTCCCGCTCCTTCAAGTTTCCTCATATGTAAAGTGGTATAACAAGTACTTCACACCCAGCATAGAATGGACTGAGACTGAAAATCTGCACTTGCGTAGCATGCAATAAATGTGGCTACATGGTTTATTGATATTCAAAGTAAAGCTTTTTTCCCTGGGAATTGGATTATGCTTCCCTTCTGTTCTCTTCTGCTCTGTTTCTTTCTGTCACTATTGTCTGTGACAGAGTAACAAGTCATTGTCCTCTTTGTCACACACTGTGAATGAAAGTAATATATATCCACTTAGAAAAGAAATGGAGGAGGGTGGAAGAAGGCCGGAGGAAAGAGAAGGAAGAAGAGTGGGAGCTGAGGGTGGGGTGCATTTTCATTTCATTCACCCTCAAAGGCTGCACAGCTTAAACCACATACTGGCTGGTGTTGGCAATGGTTCGATCATGGAGACATGGAGGCTCTACCTCTGTTCATCTCGATATCGTGAGAAACTTCTCTCTGTACTCACTCATGCCCGGGGGACAGTACCATTTCTGAGGAAACGGTCAAGGACAGATGGTTCCTGCAGCCCTCATCTCTCATGGCAGCCCCTTCTTCACTCTTCACTGTGGTATCATGGAGAGTGATGAGGGAGATTGCCTTACTAGTTTTTATATCATTAACCCATTTACCACTCAGTGCCACACTAAATCACCTGTACAACATCTTAACAAGTGACCCTTTGCATTTCTAGAATCAAAGAATTCCCTAGCACCCAAAGAGGCCTATACACCATCAAGATGCCTCAGTACTGTCCTAGACAGATCCTAAGTAACCCTTTTTCTTTCAACCCAGTGATCCATGTTCTGATTTCTAGGACCTCTCACCTCTCATAGCTATTGAGTGCCGTTTATCCCCAGTCAGACTTAGAGATGTCTGAGGTTGTTGATTAGTATTGTCTGTGATGTCTACAATTTCACAAATTAACATCTCTAAGTTTCATCTGATGTATGAATTTGTTCAACAGTTCATTCATCATATATTCTTGTAATGTCCATTGTGTCAGACCATGGCTAGATATTTGGAGCATGGGGCATGACAAGGAACAGAAAGAACCCTCTAGCTAAGATGAGATGATTCCTACTGATCCAGCTGGTCCATATATTGATGCAAAATAGATACAAACAAAGGTGATAAAATGCAATTAGGAAATTCTTTTACTATTAAATGTTCTATTCATAATATCTCCAGAATCTTGCTAATTCTAGTCATATCTATGTATACCTAGAAATAAATATGGCCACTAATTATGATGTACAATGTACATGACCAGAAGCTTTCAATATGTCTCTTCTTGAACAATTATTACTGCTCCATGAGGTAAGTTCTACTGTCCCTCCATCAGTGAGGAAATTGAGTTTCAAGATGGTTGCAGTGATGATCAAGGTCATTTGACATTTAATGACTAGGACTTAACTCATGTACTACATGTTCTATGGATAACATAAGAATTCTCTAACAATCGGTTGAAATTTTTATTTTTTCTTGTAATTTTTAAATTTCCACACTCTGATTATATGTCCTGGTAGTTATAATAACACAGAAGAATATGAAGTTTCTTTAAGATTGAAGTCTCTGAAGCATCTCACTTATTTCATTTACTTTTCTCAACATTCTCTGAAGAAGACAAAATGGAGATAATTTATTTTATATGAACGAGAAAAGTGCGGATCCAATGGTGGTACGAATTGTCTGATGTCATACAATTTGTGATGAACAGAACCAGAACCTGAATCCTAAAACCCAAGTCAGCACACAGATGCCCTCTGTTTGTGTATACTGCCTCCAGACACTTTTCTTAGTGACTAGGAACATTCTCACTGATATCAGCACCATCTTCCTTTTCACCGTTAAGTGTTAACCATATTTATGCACTGGTTTATATAAATCTAAAGGAATAGAGATTAAATTTGAAGAGCGAGGTATGCATGCACATTCTAGTTTAAACACAGTAGATATCATCCACTGAACTAGACAAGAAGCTTTTCAGAAACAAAGAGGGGTTCTTTCTGTTTTGGAGATTCTACATTGGTCCAGGTAGGATCATTTCAGCAAATGAACACAGGGCAAAGGTAGCTCCATGGTGCAAACTCTTGATGACCTCAGACTCAGGACAAAGACTGGCAAGTAGAAAGAACTGACTGATGCTGATATGCATGCATGCATCACAGAGGAAATCAATGAGAGCACATGAGGGTGTTTGCTTGAGTGATAGCACAGTGGATTGTCCAGTGATTAAAAGCTCTATTTGGGAGCAAACACAGATCTGCGAATCCCTGACTTTGATATGACTTCAATGCAACTCTGGTTAGAGGGCTGAAATAAGACACTGTTCATAGAACACTTAAAGTGTTTGGTGTCAAATAAGTACTCAAGAACTAAGCATCATCCTCTGTGTATGTGAGGGCATGAAAGAACAAATGCACATAGGGAGACCACAAAAAAGGGATGGGAACTGGCGAAAAGAGAAGACATAGATGTAGCTAATATGCTCAGGAGCCAATTTCATATGTCCATACAAACAAAACCAAATAGACATATCAATGATAACACCATTAACATTATATTCTAAATATCACATACACCAAGAAAATGATTCTCCACTGAATTGTTGTGGGAGGAAAGCCATCCTAAAATGGAGATTTTTCTCCCAGTTTTACTCTGATAATAGTTTAGCTTTTCTTGGATGTTCCTTCTCTCTCTCTCTCTCTCTCTCTCTCTCTCTCTCTCTCTCTCTCTCTCTCTCTCTCTCTCTCTCTCTTTCATTCTCTCTCTCTCTCTGTACATTTGAAGTTTGAAATGATACATCCTATATTATTATACAATACAATAGTGACTAGCAGGTACTCTACACATTCCCATTGGAAGAATGATCTATATGTAGTTATATGGACACAATGTTCTAACTGCAGGCTTGAAAGTCCACAAGACACAATGAAGCTCATTTTTTTCTAAGATGGGGCTGAGTGATGATTCCAGATCTCAGTTCTGCCACCATATACCTTGAGATTTAGGAACATTGTAACACTTATGTGAATTTTTCTGTTCTTATTTTGAAAAGTAATCATACTGTTACTGACTGTATAGGGTTAGTGACATTGGGCATGAGGAAGCATGTAGTTAATTCTTAATATGTTATCTTTGCCATTATTAGTTCTTTCTTAACTAGCCTATGCTCTGGTACTTTACTCTCATTGTGATATAATCCGTAGAGAATTGTTAGATTCATATTCATAATGTCATATTTTCCACAATTCTACAAAACATGCAAGCCTTTTTCTGATTCCCTCACATTAGCACCATCCTTCGGTTTGCATAAAAGCATTGGCCTCATCTTATTTCTGATGGTGCAGGCAGACTCTTATTATGTCCCTCTCTTTGGTCCACACTGTTCCCTTTAGCTAGAAACATTGCTCTATTTTCTCTGTTTTATGTCCTTCTGATCTAGACAACTAAACAGTATTATTTCTTCCACTAGACTTTCATTTGTCATGAGTCTACACGACCAGTATATGCACATATGAGAGCACCTGCTATCTTTTATCTTCTGTCACAGATGTAGCCAACCTTAGACCTTGGGCATCTTTCTGCAGCAGCTATGAGCACTTGGTCTGCTTTCTATTATACAAAGTACCACTGGGTGGATTCTCTCACTCCTGAGTCTTTGCTGCTATGTTCTTTGGTTTTTGTCTTACTTCTCCATAGCAATGATCAGTGCTAATCCTGTGATCTGTTTCAGATATCATCTCTAGAACTGCACTATGAGTTCACAAGAGCACGCAATGCATGTGTATCACCACTCTGCATCTAGAGCCCTCCACATGGTGCCTAGGGCATAATTCACTATGGTGAATAGATGAGCAAATGAATGATGAATATGCTTATCGGAAAACCAGATTTGGGTCTTTCCAATCCTGTATGGAGAACCTTAGATTAGAGATAGCCATGAGTGTCCTTATACCAGTGCAGAAGCCTCTTCCGTCCTGGTCTACAGGTTTTCTGTCTATAGAATGAGAGGTTGACAACATAGTCTTTAAAATTGATTGTTGAAAATAGTAACACAACTTAGGTACATAACTCTCTTGGTGTGCACTTTATCAGCAGACTATAGTGAAGTAATTTTTCATGGCTTTCCTTGGAAATACAAGGAAAACCTTTATGACTTGAAGACAATAAAAGAAAACCTGGGTTCTGGTTTGCTGTTAATGTGCTGTGGATCTTTGGCAAAGCCTTTCTCATCCATACTTACAACATAGATTCTTGTGAGATGTAGTTTGGGTTTTGTTTTTGGTTCAGGAGGTCTTTAGGTAGAGATATATATTTATATGCTAAGATTTCATTGTCAAACACACACACATCATATCATTATATTTCCATTATTATTTACAATTCTGATTTTTAAAATAAACTATTTTTGTGAACCTCCATAGGTTGTGTATGCCTTTAGGTATCATGTCATTCATGCCTAAAAGATGAGTTGACCTCATTTTTAATTCTGGGTCTTGGTTCTTCATCTGTAGTCAGTGTTGGGAGGGGACTGCTGAACACCTGCAGTCACCTTGAGGAGGTAAAAGGGATGGGCGAGTGGGATGATGCAAGTTCCATTCCTGACATAGGTCTCTAGCCTGTTATGTAAAAGCACATTCAGACAGTGTGGGCTGATCTCTGGAGACAAAGGCTCTAGGCTCTGATGTCATCTCATCTTGGCCTACAGAGATGGGTGAGCCTGTCAGGAAGAGAGATGGCAAGAAGAGATGAGAACAGGCTGAGGCCAGGCAGGCCAGAGCTCCCTTCCACAGGGCTGTGTCATCCAAAGGTTTTCTCCTGGTCCAGGAGGGCCGTGAAGGCAGGGGCTGGCCTAGGTTTGCTGTGCCAGGCATGGGCTAGGCTCTCTGCATGGATTACTACAGGGAAACTGCATGGTAATCTAGGCCAGGAAATACTGTAAGTGCTTTCATTTTATAGATGGGAAAAACAATGGGCTCAAGTTTGAGGAACTGGAAGGTAAGTGGTGGAGGCAGGCTTCAACCCCGCCGGGTCTGAGTTCAGAGTTGAGGCTCAGAACTCTTCAATAGCACTGTTCTGTCAGGGTTAACCTGATGGCACAAGTAAAGAGGGAGTTTGCTTCTGACAAGATCCCTAAATAAATCTCAAAGGGTTAAACCTTGATGAGATGCAGACTTGGTATGGGAACAAGGTGGGATGAGATACTTTCAAGTAGAGGGATAGGATGAGCATGGATGAGATCTGTAACCTGCCAGTAACCCTGGAGATGAAAAAGACATCTACACATGACAGAATTGAGAATGCATGGGGGGTGGAAGGAAGTCAAGTGTTGAGGGCTGCCTGAGGCTAGGTGGCAAAGGGCTGAGCTTGGCAAGCAGGGAGGTCTGAGATTCTTCCAGACATTTGAGTATCTCTGGGGTTTTTCAAGAAGAGAGTCCAAAAAAATAAGGAACAATTAGCTAGGATTAATGTGGCACATTTTTTTTCCCCACAATGACAGAGCAGAGAGCCAGGATCAGTGTCCTAGGACTTCATGGCAATGGCAATTTGGAGCAATGCAGACTGTTAATGATGAGAGTGGAGTGTAATCAAAATTTTGGAGAGGATTGATGGGATTTTTAACTGGATGCTAATTTTCTGCTGTTTTGACATCTATTACAAAATTGTTAGTTATGACTAGACTCAAAACAAGTTCATTAAGGCTTTTTTAAAACACTTAAGTGACATTTAGACATCTATCTGGATTCAGAATTTGTATTATGTACCACTGAATGGAGAATGAGCAGATCATCTTTGAGCCTGGTGACTAGTTGAAGGGTTTGAATTTCAGCTCCCCATCTCTTGGATTCCTGTCTATAAGAGTGCAGGAGGGTGCAGAGTTAATCTAAGACCCATTCCGGCCCAGCTGATCCATCTACACAGGTTTGTCTCCTTTGACTTAAGACCCTCAGTGATTAGCTTGGCCTCCTGCATATAGTAAAGGCAATAAAATGTCAGATATGTGAAACAGATTAAGTTTTTAAGTTTAAGATTCCTTTTTGAGGGGGGTTAAATCAAAAATTTAAAATTGGCTTTTTTTTTTTAAGCATAAAAATAAATAGATTAGTTCCTCAGATACAGTATTTCCTGTCTGGCTTAAAAGAGACTGAGAGTACAATAGGCTATAGAATGTAGAAGACTGATGGGCAGAAAGCCAGGGATGCCATAAGGTCAAGGAAAAAGTTAATGTGAAAAGACACTGAAATGGGAATTTGTGTTCCAAGAATATCAGGCAATTCTGATGACTCTAAAGTCTATCAGTCTCAAGCGATAGAGATTTTGCCCTCTGTGGGGTGTTTGGGAATGGATACTTCCATTTCTGGTTATCACAGCTGTGCAGCAGGTGGTACCTGCTCTGAACCTAGCAGGTGAGGGCTGGACATGCTGGTGAGCATTCTACAGTACACAGGAAAGCTCTCCAAGGAATTGCTACCCCAGAAGTTTCAAGGTGCTGAGGTTGACTAGTCTCAGTGTGTTCACTACAAGCTACTGGTAGGATACAAAGTCTAGACAGCAAGTGGAACGTCATGCTGAGCCATTCAGATCTGGGGTTAGGGCATCTGTGATGGAGTACAGTTATAATACTGACCCTGAGGAACTGATTCTACCACAGATTAGTTGTACATTTCAGGGAAATCACTTAAAGTTCTTCATCCCTCACTTGACAAACTGGGATGCTATTGTTACCCACTTCAGAGACCCTTGTGAGAAGTAAAACATAGGCAAAACACTTAAAACAGGACTTGTCTTACACTATATATCACATATATCAGCTATTTCGGTTACTATGAATAAGTAAGAGGGATTCATAGCAGAGTTGAATCCAAGAGAGTAGATAAAGCATTCTCTTGGCTGCTTAAGACCTGAGAGACCCTTGTTCTTCATAGAACCATCATACCTACCCATCTAATGACCCTTCTTCTGCCAGCTTCTGCTTCAGGTGTCAACATGTAAACCGCATGGTTTAGGTTGGTCTTTACCATTACAAACAAATCCCTGTCTGGATTTCACTGCCCAGCTCTCCAAAAGACCGGGCCAGCATCTGACTATCTCTTAGACCAGACTTTTCATGGTTTTACTGGGAAAATGGAAGGAGTCAAAGAAAGTGCAACATGCAGACAGATGGAAAGACAGGATTCCTCTGAGGAAACCTGCTGTGGGTGACACAGGACTCAGGAATCAGTGGCATGTTTCTTTGTTTCGTTTTAGAGACTTGTTGGAGCTGCTGATACTGTTCTCTTGGAGCCTTTGTTTGTAAACAGATATTTCTGCTGACACAAAACTTTGTAAGGGAGGAAGGAGTAGGGGCAGGGGTGAGAGTTACAGAAAAAGGCAGGTTGTGCCCCAAAGCCTCAAAACCATGTGTTTGTTGTTGGGAATACAAAGACATCACTGTATTAAATGAGAATGCTTGTTTTACAAGGTGAACGGGAATATGATAGTACATGTTGAAAATACTTCAGAAATGCCAACAGCTTCACTCCGTGAGGGTTTCTTGCTGCCTGCTATGTTCAGGGATGCTCAGCGATCACAGAGGCTCAGAGTCCCTGAGTAGGGGGCAGGGCTGGGAGGCTATGGACATGGAAGGTCCCAGAAACCAAGTTATTGATAGCTGTCTGTCTTGTCTCCACCTACAAAGGTGTTTTCCCTGTTAGCTGAGTTCCATTTCCTATTCTCTATCAGCTTTCCACCACCTGCTGACCTGAAAATCAAAAGGAGGACTGACCAAAAATATCAGTGTTGATAATAATAATAATAGTAATAATAATAATAATAATAATAATAATAATAATAATAATAAAACACGCCTGGCAGTACAGTTTCAAACTCCAAGAAATACTTCCTTGTATAGCTATGCAGACAGCATACTTTAACTCTGAAGTAAGTGGTTTTCAAACTGTATTGTATGGAAGTGCAAGGTTCAGTGGAATGTTTGGGGGAATTTTTAAAGTTTTTTTAAAGGAATTCACAGTAGCATAATAACTAGAACTGGAGTCATCTAATTCATGTTCCAGTTCTTAGCCCAAAGCCTGGTAAATGAATGATTACACAGACTCATGAAAGGAAGGATGGAGGGATGGGGTGAAGGAAGAAGGAGTGATGGGGAACTAGTAGGAAGAACTTAAGAAGTGATAGAAGGACAGAATGGGCTGGACAAAATTAATAAATAAAATCCAAAGTGAATGATACCAGCAGGAACATTTCAGGCAACAATAGAAGTGACTTTGCCTACTTAAAAGCTCAGAGAAATCCAGAGAACAGGGTTTGAATAAACAAAGTTGTAGATTATATTTCTAAGGGATACACTAATTCCTCCTCAGAGGAATAAAAGCCCCAATTCTATTTACTCCAGCATGGGTGCGGATGACGGAAAGTGCAATTGCTCAGTCTGATTTGACATCTCGGCATCAACATTCTCATTTTCACAGATCCTTTCCAGTGCTCTAACTCTCGTGCTGAGAACAGCCTTCGGGGGATGACCTGGGATGCTCCCTGCATCTCAGCATTTAAGTCACTCTTTGGGGCTGATGAAAAGTTTGGACTCCAAAAAAAGTATGTACAAACACAGATTTTGACCAAAAAAAAAAAAAAACCCACAAACAAACAAACAAACACAAAAACAAAAACAAAAAACAAACAAACAAAACCCCACAACATCTTGAAATCCATAAATCTCTTCAAATTCTCCTGAAGCCAAATGGAAGAACCCATCTTTGCCCCGTTGGTCCAAAATATGAATGAAAATTGGGTATTTTAGCTGAAAATGGTATTAAAAATAAATGATAATGATATTCATCAAAATATTAAATCATGAAAAAAAATTTCAGCAATCAGTTCATCCATGATAATGTTGAGACTGAGATGCCTAACTTGCTATCATCTAATCCAGTCCCCTTACTGGAAAATGTTTAGTGAAACTTATGGGCCACTGATTGAAACTCTCTGATCAGTCTCTCACACATGTAGATTAATACCGACATCCCATGGTTTGAGCTATTTTCAACCCTCTCTATATGCATCTTCCACTAGCTTTCCTACCTTCTGCCTCTGTGCTCCACTTTTCCTGGCCATGGTCTGTTCACTGGCATTTCTGTTTCTGTCTCTGACACCTGTCACTCAGTCTTTCCCTTCTTTCATTCAAGCCTCAGTTTGACCTATGAGCCAAGGTTTCTCTGGGGTAGCCATTCTCCAAAGCTTACTATTTTTATTTTCTTTCTTTTTGCTCTTTCTGCAGCCTTCACAGCCTATGTATCATGTGCACCATACATACTACATACTACACTGCACACACACTACAGAGATACTATAACTTGGTTAGTCCCACAATGCAGCCAAGGCACTGAGCAGGAAGAGAGACTTAGCATAAGAAATAATTGTGAGCTGGCTGCCATGTGGGTGCTGAGACTTGAATTCAGGTCTTTGGGAAGAGCAGTCAGTGCTCTTAACTACTGAGCAATCTCTTCAGCCCCCAATATTTTTATTTTCTAATCATGACTGCCACAATCAAGTTTTAAGTGCTAACTATTGCTTACTAGGTTATAGCCTTCACTTCTCCCAAGAATACAAAGTCCACAAAGGCAGAGACCTGTTCTGTATTATCCATGACTATATCTAACAGTGTTGAGCTCACACTATGTATTTATTGATCTAGAGAGACATGCAGAGATTTTTTGAGTCAGCTCTGAGTGGTCACTGCATCACTGTCGAATAGAGAACTGATCATTTTTTTTTTCCCTTTGGACTTCAAGCTTGCTTCCCAGGTTAAGAGGACAGTTAGAGTACTATTTGACTATAGGATTTGATTATCTGAATTTTTTTTAAAAAAAAATCTAAATTCAAGCATGTTGGGTCCAAATCCTAACACATTTAAGTAAAGGAAAATGGGCAAGGGAACTCAGACCTAGTACTTCTCTGTCTCTAAAATGAGATGGAAGTTGTGAGGATTTCTTTCCCATTTTACAACAGCAAGTTCTCCATCTGTGTGCCAGGAATCCTGGATTATGTATCCTATAATTTTGCATTATTTTTCTATCTAGTTATTCACTTAAAAACAATTGTTGTACCCTGTGCATCCAAGACATTGGAAATGGTCCTTGGGAATGGCAGCTATGATGAATTTCAAAAGAAGAGAGGTCATTTAGGCACAGGTGAGAGGTGTGGGAGAAGCAGGCACACACCCCACCAGTTAGAACTGGGTGGGCTTAGAGAGAGCCATGAAGAAAACACTGAAAACTAACAGACAGCACCCTAGCTGCTTGGAAAGAATAGAGACAGAGAGATAGAAAAGGGCAATAGCAACATATATCTTAACAGCTACTAGGCCAGGGCCACCTGTAGCAGCTGTTGCTTTTCATGGTGTATTTACTTTCACTATCTGGATTTTCCTAAAGCCTACGATATCTGCTCTCAAAGTACTTGGCCTTCTAGTACCTTCTTCCAGTCATCTTCAGATTCTTCTTTATTTAGATCCATCTCAAATTCATTTAACAAAGTTTATTTAATATGCACCAATATGTCCAGGACAAGTCTAAATTATGGTAATTATATCAAGATGGAAACAAAAATGGTGTCTACTACCAAAGAGCTCAGAGTAAAATGGGGGAGAAAGTCAGGTGCCTAGGCAACTTCAATACAGTGTGGTAAATAACATGTAGGGAGAACATAATTGGCTGTCTGAACATGGACGGTGATCAATGAACTGAACAATAATTATTTCTCCCACTATATTCCCGAAAGCAACTCTGGGTCAATATCAACAGTTGAGGCATGAGTCAAATCATATGACTTGCTCTCATTGATTTATATCTTCATAAATATGTTTTAAATGACATGCATGGCATACTCCTGTGCAAGGCAAAGCATATTGCTACAGATAGACTAATGCCCTGATCCTTTCGAATGGAATGGGTCATTTACAGATTTGAATTCTCAGAGTACTTTCTAGTCCCATGATAAACATGGGTATTCTACAACACAGTGTTTCACTCCCACTGCTTCCACGGGACTCTATTAATTGCTTCGTTATAGCAGTTACTATGATGTCAAGTATCTGTTTACCACTCGGCTTCCGCTACAAGACTGGGAGGTCCTCAGGGGATGGAGCTTAACCCCGCTTCTTTTTTCAGTCTCTATCCCCTTGGTTAACATATAGCATGTAAACATTGCTTAGTAATGACCTATTAAATATAAGGATGGAACAGAGATATGGGAGGAAGAAAACTTTACCTCTCCCAATGAATTTTCATTTGCTATTGAACTTCATAAAAATATCTAGAACAAATCAACTTTGTATCTTCAGAATTAGTCTTCCACTGAAAGCTCCATAGTTCAGGCACCAAGGCCTCCTTCATACTTCAATTCAGCTCAGAATGCATTGGGGTGCTTATCAAAGGATTAAACATGTCTTCGTTGAGTATTTTGAGGGAACATGCCTTAAGTATGACAAAGACAGTATCTTTGAAGTAAGCGTATTTCTCTCAGTACATTACTTAAAGGTGGGGGTCATTCTAGTGGAACTGTCTTTCTGCTGAAGTATCACCTACCTACATGTAATATTATTTTGCCCTCAAAGATATTTATAAACCATATTTTGAAGTCTAATCATTTTCTTTCAGATTTTTCCTGAGGTTTTTTTCTTTCTCCCTCTTTTCATTATTCTCTCTTTCTTTCTTTTTTAATCTGTATACTTTAACTATTTGCACTGGCCACTAGGGGCACTATTGTTCTCATTCATTCATTCATTCATTCATTCACATATTCATCCTCTCGAAGATTAGTCTGACTGAATACCAGTAGTGTTCTAAGCAACAGGACCAGCTTGAAGATAGAGGGGCACTATTGTTCTCATTCATTCATTCATTCATTCATTCACATATTCATCCTCTCGAAAGATTAGTCTGACTGAATACCAGTAGTGTTCTAAGCAACAGGACCAGCTTGAAGATAGAGAGAAGATGGGCTTTGGATTCCAGTTTTACTACCCATCAGAAGAGGGTCCTATGGTGGGGCATGCAGCTACTTACCACAATTTCAGAGGGCACAGTATACAGTAAGTGCTTTATAAAAGCTGGCTGATTTTATCTCCATTGCTACTGATGAAAATGTGTGCTCCACCCAAGGATATATAAACAGTACACAGAGAATCCTAAATCATGAGGATAGACTTCAAGGTCCTGAGGTTAAGGGAAGCAGATGGAAAGGATCTCCATCAGAAAGGAGGGAAGTGGATGCAAACCTGAGCAACAGATAGAACTCAAAGAGCCCTGCAGACTCCGGAAGATACTGATGAGAGAAGAATAGGGAGATCCAAGTGTAAAGTTTAGGATTATGTGCTGCAGTGAAGACACAAAACTAGTAGTTTGCAAACAGGCCAGGGACTGGGAATGGGGAGATGAAAACCAAAATGTGGCTTGGATTACACAGGCCACAATACAAGTAGAGGAGCCCACGAATCCGTTGCTCCCCTCCTCTCTCTGTTTTGGAAGGCCAAATTTCTTTTCCCTTCTGACCTCTCTGCTCAAGGGGAAATGGAATTAACCACTGTGTAATGTTTCTAACTGTGACGCACAACACAGGTCATGTGCTTGGGTTACGTAATGCACCATGCCTGGGAGGTTCCTGGAGCTTTCTCCCATAGTCAATAGATATTAGGCTGGTTCTCATCTCCATCTATCTATTCATTACATAAAACAAATACAAAACCATATGAGCTCCTTTGTATGCTAGGTAGGGAGAAACTGAGATTGATATGATTCCAAATGTGCACATAATTAAGTGTGATAAAGAAGTCCAGGCATTTGTAAGGCCTTTAGCAGGAAGCTGTAGAGCCTTAAGCATGATGTAAAACTGTATACAGGAATATTCAATATGCCAAGATAGTGATGTAATAAAAAGCCTGCAGCATTTAAGGGAACTTTAAATAATTCAATTGCCGCTGAAGAGCCTTCAACTAAGAGTGGTAGAGTCATATTTTCTTTTTAGTGGCAGAAAAATCTGGTCATCCAGTGTTGGTAGATAGTCTGGAGTGGGTAGGGCTCAAAAAAGTGGGCTTTTCAATTGTAGAAGGCATAATTTAAAGAAAAACAGGTGCTAATCAACATGTTGCAAAGCAGGATAGACGGTCTGTGACTGAGGGGATGGATGATGTACCAGGAGGTGCTAACACTCAAAAGATAAGGGCACAGGAGTATTGGAGGAGAAATGGCTCCAATTTAGACTTGTGAAATGTGTGGTGTATGTTGTCATTTTCAGTGTACAGTTGGGTCTGGTCTATGAACCTAAATTGAATAGAATTTGGAGATATAAGACAGTCAACAGCAGAGCTGTACTAACTTCTGAGAAAGTATGGAAAAATATTCACTGCTCTTTCTCCTGGCTTAAGACTTAGAAGACAATGCCTTCCAAACCTGACCACTGATGGCAACTACCCACTTTCCTCAACAGCATCGCATTCCCACATCCATGAACTGAATATCTAGACACATCCTGTTGGCACTCACATACCTTTATTCTTTGGGCTTCGTAAGACTGACTACAGAATGTGTTCGTTGCTTATATTTGTGACAGTGAGCTTTGCATCTCTTAGAGCAGGGCTGCCTTCTTCCCAAATGCTGGCTGCCATACCATTCTTTATGTTCTCAGCAACCTCTGTACATAAAAGATCTTCAGTCTCACTTGGGAAAATAATGCTCTCCACATAAGCCCATTTGGTCACATTCTGCTCTGCTGTGGTTCCTATTACACAGAGCAATAGGAATTGAGAAAAGATGGATACAGGGCAGATTCAAGAGCAACTTCTTCACCATGGGGTAGGGCAGTGCCACCTCTACCTTAATTCTTAGATTTCATGCTTTATAGTCTCTGTGACAACCTACATCCTAGATTTTTCATGTATCTGTTGTTGTACTTTTCAAATGGGTTGGAGTCTGGTACCTTACAAGGTTCTCAAATGTTTATGATTTCCCTTCCAAGCTTCTAAGGACCTTGAGTTGGTAGTAAATAATGCCATAACACACACACACACACACACACAGAGAGAGAGAGAGAGAGAGAGAGAGAGAGAGAGAGAGAGAGAGAGAGAGAGAGAGAGAGAGACGAGAAGGGGGGAAAGAGGAGAGAGAGAGACATGACAGAGACAGAAAAACAGAGAGAGACAGAGAGAGACCGAGAGATCGAGGCACACATGCATGCACTTTCTTTCCCTTGTTTGAAGAAAAGTCTTAGTAAAGGCAGTAGGCATGAGAAGTAGCAGCGCAGTAAGGAGAGAATGGAAGAAGGAGCAATATATACCTTAGGGATAATGACACTGGATGTTCTGTAAGAATACAGGGAAAAGTGGCTTCATACCTCAGAGTTTCAGTGTGTGTGTGTGTGTGTGTGTGTGTGTGTGTGTGTGTGTGTATACACATATGTGTATGTACATGTACGCATGTTTGTATGGAGGCCAGAGGTCAACTTCAGGTATCATTCCTCAGGACCTGACTTGTTTCTTTTAGACAGTGTCTCTCACTGAGATCTGGGACTCGTTGATTAGTCTTAGCTGGTGGGTCAGCAAGTTGGTCATCCAGGCCAAAGTCTGTATTCACCTCCTCAACCATGGGATTATAAGCATTTACTGTGGCTTTCTTTTTAATGTGGGTTTTGGAGATCACATGCTAGTCCTTACTCTTGCATGGCAAGTACTTTACCAAATAAACTCTTACTCTAGCCTCTGAATTTTAATATTTTTTAATGAACAAAATAGTCTCTGATGTACATGATAACAAAGGCTAATAGGCTAGTAACTGACTGTGCTGTCTGGGAGTTCATCTAGATTGGCCTTTGTCTAGTAAACACAATTATGAAGTTTGAATAACTTAGTAAACAATTATCAGAAAAGTCACCCAGTGAGGGTTTTTTATGGTGGGAATTTGTGACAACTGTAATTATTTCTGGTATTAATGAGATGGCTTCCAGCTATTAAGAAGTACCAAATATTGCCGGGCGGTGGTGGCGCACGCCTTTAATCCCAGCACTCGGGAGGCGGAGGCAGGCGGATTCGTGAGTTCGAGCAGCTGGCTACAAGTGAGTCCAGAAAAAGGCAAAGCTACACAGAGAAACCCTGTCTCGAAAAAAAAAAAAAAAAAAAAAAAAAAAAAAAAAAAAAAAAAAAAAAAAAAAAAAAAAAAAAAAAAAGTACCAAATAATGACATTCACCAAATAACATCTCCAGTCAGTCTTTGAGTGAAATTCTACCACTGTGATTTTGGTTCGCAGCACAAAGTTTTTGGGGATGTCACTAAAGTATATGTCAAAGAAAAAGTAAAGCTCTAAGTGCTGTAAGTCAATGACACCTTAGCAAGAAAAAGTAGTGGGTCTTTCTTTTCTGAAAATTGGTACTGCTCTTGACAGAAGGAAAGAAGTATGTGGGCACTTTGCCCCTTAGGCTAACAGATCCAGGCACCACCTAGTGGAAGAAAATAAGCCAAAATGGAAGAAAACAAGAGCTAGTACCCATTTCACAATTATATCCTAGGATAGCCTTGGTTGGGCTTACAAGGCTGTGAAAGATCTCTGCTAGAAGGACCTTTAGAGCCAAAGTGGGGATAAATTTGTAACACCTTTTACACCTCAGACAAGGAAAAGTTGGTCTAGAAAGGGAAAGTAACATGGCTAAAGTTACAAAGTAAGCTTTCTTTCATAAACCAGCCTCTGCTAGCTTGCTTCTTTATCTAGACCCAAGTCTGCCCCTCTACCGCCTTTCCAATGCTTCTCTTAAGAAAGCCCTGTCCCATCAGTCTACTCAAATCTTACACATCCAGCACCCATCCACAAACTCAGTTTTCTTTTCTTTTTTTTTTTTCCCCATTCTGAGTTAACACTGACTTGGCATTAGATGGCATGTCAGTTGGCTTCATTACACTTTGTCATCATCTCTCCCAGCACCCAGAATATAAACTCCCTGAGGGCAAAGAGTTTACAGCACTCAAAACCATGCCCAGCACCCAGCAGGGACTCACAGAAGTACCAGCTGAGCGCTTACACAGAGAGTTCACAGATTGACTGGGTCTTGTATTCTATCTCCATTGCGTAGATTCTATTCTTCCCGTGTTTTTGATACACACTCCTTCCGTAAAAAGAAGCAATCACCATTTTTGTTTCATATTCTTCCCTTTGCTCAGTCATTTTTGTTGTTGTTTTAGTGTTATAATGGAAGTCACAAATCTCTCCTGAGTGGCAAGGGAGGGGAAGGGAATTCCTGCTTTTGCCAAGGGAGATAAACATGTCTAGGTCACAAAATCATTGAAAGAATTCAAAATAGTGTGCAGCAAGGGTCCAAGTAAGTGATATTAACTTAAGTTAGCGATTGTTGGGTTACGTGCCATCTAGACTCCATTAGTAAGCGTTTTTCACAAGGAGACCCCGTTAATCTTCAGAAAAACCCCACGATGTAGGAACTGGCGTTAGCTAGATGCTATAAGTGGCAAAGCTGAGGCTACACATACCAAGGACCAGCTCCAAGGTCATGTAGCTAGCAGGTGCCAGAGTCAGGAGATCAACTCGGACTGACTCCCGAGTCCCATAGACAATCACTGCAAAGTATTCCCTCAGTAAACACATATTCACTTCCCCCAGTCCTCTTGAAGACTCCAGAGGATGCCAGAAGGCACTCTGGGCAATTAGGCACAGAGAGAAAGGAGCTAGTAAAAGAGAAATAAGCCATGTGCACACTTGAGCGGTGTATATTATTATGTTACATTGTGGATATTTGCAACAAGCAGTATAAATCTCCTGGCATTTATGAGCAGGACCAAGGATGCTGGGTTTCTCCACATAGAGAGAGTCCTACACAGCAAAGAGGTTTGTCATTCAAAAACATTTTAGCCAGCAAGGCAAGTCTCTACTATCCTATCTACATGATCACTTCTACTCTTCTCTCAAGCTTTCCCCAGCTGGTCATGGTAACCAGAGTTTGCAAGTGTACAGAGGAAGGGGTTCCGGGATCCTAGTTTCTGAAGCATAAAGTGCGTCAGGACTTCAGTTAATCTCCTTGTGACCTTGGGAGAGTCCTGAGCCTCTTCCTGTATCCCTGAACCCCTCAGTTCACAGAATGCTAAAGCTTTTGTGGTGTCTCCTTCTTTGCCTCTCCAGCACTTTAATTTTTTTTTTACTTCCTATTATAGAAATAATCTGTTACATTTTGAAAAAGGGTGGATAAAATGTGTAAAAACCCCAACTTTCCACAGCATTGTTTCAACAGTGGTTATCAACGCACCAACCATTTTTTAGTCTCCCTCATTTCCACCTCAAGTTTCTACATTTTTAGAGCTTTTAAAACAAACAACAACAACAAAATAGATACAACCCAACTTAACCGACTGGTGCTTCAGTGTGCAGTGTGCCTTTTTTAACACATTAGAATCTTTTAAGAATATGTGCTAACAATACTATAATCACACCTAACACTATTTCAAGTCCCTCCCTGTCAGCCCCTGTCTATTCAAAGACTTTGTAAAGGAGGAATGTGGTTTTTTTTTTTTTCCTCACAAAAAAATCTTGCAGAATGCTGTGATTTAAGCAGAGTAGAGTGGAAAGGAAGTGTAAAGTAGGATTGTGGCCTCTGGTGTCTTTCCAGAGGCTCCCTAAGGATGTGGGGATATGGTGCAAAGGTTTCGTGTCATCCTTGCCTCTTCTTTGCATACTGAAAACAACAATCCCAGATGGGAGTCAAGAGCTCCCAAAGTGACAGGACAGTATTTGGCAAGGTTTGGCAGACTTGTGAAGTCCTAACATCAAAGGAGTTCAGTGAGGTTCCGTACCTGAGAGGCTTTGCTGGCTCCATCACTAGCATCTGCAGTGTGAACGGGGATAATACAGGCACCTTTCTAGGAATGACTGTGACTGCCCAAATGCAGGCTTCCTCCTACTCACTTTGGCATAGGCAGAGGTCCTAATCTCTGCTGAGACCCTCTCATGTCATAGTCTCACCTGGTCTCCATGACAATGATGAGCTGGAGCTGTTTTGTGTAATCCCAACAAAATTCTGCCTCACTGGTTTAAAGTCACAGAGCCTAGAAGGACATGAAGCCAGGACCTGAACTGTGAACTCTTGCTTGTCAATTCTAAGCATGCAACGCCCAAGAGGCCCAACCATGGAAGTCAATTAGCACTGAGGTCAGGGTCCCAGGCAATCATTCCCAGTGATTGCCTCAAGGCAGGAAGCACAGTCCCCCATACAACAAATGAAAAGCAGGGGGACTCTGAGGGGTGAACAAAACTGTAAAGAAAGACAATCCAGAGAGCAAAGCAACAGATGCATGCTGGACAGGAGTCTTCTGTCTCAAGTAGACAAGATATAAACAGCCCCCGAAAAAGTTCTCCTTGGTAAACCGGGGTAGAGGGGTCTTCTGTCTTCCTACAGCCAGTGCTGACTTGAAAAGGAGATAAAGGTGAGAGGTTTCTCAAATATCAGGAACACAAGTAGAGAATGTTCCAGAGCTAAGCTTCCCTTCCTCCATTCCTTCTTGGAGAGGCTCTCATCCAACACTGGTGTGTTCACCTGAAATCAAGTGTGTGAAACTCAACTCAGTGTGACTCCATGCAGGCATGTGTCTACCTTAAAGGAGGCCCCAGGAAGACAGAGCAGGACTCAGGGCACAGGAAGGGCTCTGGGAAAAAAAAATAAAAAATAAATAAAAAATGTACTGCCAAGGCCCAAGGACACCATAAGCTGATAACAAGCAGGGATTTCAGATGGGAAGATGGCTTCTTCCTGGTGGGTGGTAAGTCTAACCCTGGGATCCTCTGGAAACAAAGAGCATCACTTCCATTTACTGCATTTACCTACCTGCACAATAAAGGGATATCAAGTTGAATTTCTAAGATTCTCCCTCTGCTGGTCCTTCAGTAGTACTTAAGAAGGCTTTGAAAACAACCTGTGTCCAGGCTAGCCACAGGGCCAATGCAGCAGGAGCCCTGGGATGGAGTCCAAGATGAGTTTTTTAATGAGTGACTGATAGAGTCATACTATGGAACCCTGGCTGGCCTGAAGCTTCCTATGTGGACTAGGCTAGCCTCAAATGTGTGGCACTCCTAGTTCTGATGCCCTAGTACTTGGATCATATATGTGTGCTACCATGCCCACCTTAAAGGATGTTTTAGAGGCTGGGCATCCCATATGCATTTGGGAGTGGTAGCTAATAGATCAAAATGTATTATAGGCCCCTCTAAGCAATGAAGGTCTGTGTGGTCCTGGTCCTCAGTGTCCTTTTTATACAATGAATTGCTTAATCTAATTGGCTGCCAAGTCTAAACCTGGGCTAACCATTTCTGTTCCACACTTCTGAGTGTTCTACATCTTGGGTCTCCAAGTTACTTTCCTTTGTGAAGAGGGGGAAAAGGGTGCTTCTGAGGTTCCACAGCCTAAAGCATGTCTATTTGTCCATTGGACAACAGCACAGGGGAAAGTGGGAGGTGGGAGTAAACCCACAGGAGGAGCAAGTAACTTGTGGCTGGTGATTCGTGATCAATTCACTTCCTGTTCCTGGGTCTCTGTGCTTCCTCTCCAAGCCAAATAGCTGTGCAACTTACAGTTCCCAGCAGTTCTGGACTCCCTTTGATTCTTACTAGCAAGGAGTCACGCACAGGTCAAAGAAGACCAAAGTTAAAGAGATTAGAGTTTAATGGTTCCCAATGATACAATGCTCACTCTAGATATTCTTCAAAATTCATATTAGGATGCTCTAAATGTACACAAACTGGCTTGCCTTCTAGAAGACCCAGCCAAAAGACTGGAAAAAGGCAATGTGTGTGCTTGCTAGATGTGGTTATCCTTGACTCAATCCCAAATAGGAGCCAGCACTCTTTAGGGGTACTTTGAATAACTGTATGTCATTCTACTACCCTGAAGTCACTGTGCCCATTCACAAGATAGATACCCGAGAGACAGTTGAATGGAACCACAGGGAGAATGAGGGAGCAAGGAAGTGTGAGAGAAATTTCTGCCTGGTCAGTCTGATGACTTGATATGAAAAGAAAAAGGGAACTGCTGGGTTCAATCCAGTCTCCAGGTGAGACCTCTCCATTTCTCATTCTCTGATCTGGAAAACCATGGCTTGGTACACAGATGTCAAAGGGAGTGGAAACATTCTGCAACCAGATTATCACTTCTCTTGCCCTCCAAACAGTAGAGGAACCAAACACTTTGAAAATGCCTTCTTGGGTGGGACTATCTACACTCTCTTCAACTCTTCATCACAGACTGCTCTCTCTCTCTCTCTCTCTCTCTCTCTCTCTCTCTCTCTCTCTCTACATATGTGGTGTGTGTGTGTGTGTGTGTGTGTGTGTGTGTGTGTGTGTGTGTGTAATCTGTGTGGATGCCAATGCCCACCTTGTAAGGTGTAAAGCAAGCTTGAAGTATACTGCTTGGGAGAGCAGGCTTTCTGCTTTTCAGTGTCTCCAGCTCAGAAAGCCCAAGATCTTTGAAAAATCCTATCTAATAAAAGAAATCTTTGTCGAGCACCACTAAGTACCAAGGCCAGTTCTAAGTACTTTACACCCTTGAGCTCAATCACAGGGCTATTTGCACAGCCCTGTTGTGATACAATGCTCACAACACCTTTAAATTGTGGATGAGGAAGTTGGAGCCAGGAGGAGCTAGCTAGCTTGCTCAAGGTCATAACGGGACAAGGAGAGAGGTAACCTGGCTACTGACACTTCATCATGCTCAGTACAATATTCTGCATCCCAGGTAGAGTTACAGCTGTTAAAGAGAGAGCTATGTTCATGTTCATCCCTCATGTGTGAACTTCAAATGAAGCTTCAGAGTTTTTCGAAGGGCTGGGTGAAAAAGAAGAAATGACCTATGGAAGGGAGGAAAAGGGGATTCAGCAGCCAGGGAACTTTTTTTTTTTTCTGAGACAGGGTTTCTCTGTGTAGCTTTGAGCCTTTCCCGGAACTCACTCTGTAGCCCAGGCTGGCTCGCCTCAGCCTCCCAAGTGCTGGGATTAAAGGCGTGTGCCACCACCGCCGCCCCATACAGCCAGGAAACTTAACTCATCCCAATGCTTACAACAAAAGAAAAGGACCTGCCAGCAGAGATGCTGGTTGGGGCACAAGTTTCTGCATTAGTGATTCAGAGCTGGAGCTCTGAATCACTAATTCAGGAAGAATGTGAACAGAGTGGAAGAGGAACAGTGTGGCACTGTGGGGTCCACTTTTCCCTTACCTAACAGGTCAGGAGGATCTTTAGTAAGATTAACTGCCACTCAGCGCCTCTGCTTCACGGAGCAAGTTGGGTCTATTGTTTTCTGCTTCTTTTAGACTAGAGGGGTGGTGGAGTATGGTTGAGGTTGGCTAGGGATGGAGGCAGGGGTCTGGATTTGTCAGGTGTGGTACAAAAGCAAAGAGATGTGTCATGTGTCAGATCATACACATACCATCACCACCTCCACCACCACCATCACCACCACCACCACACCACCACCACCACCACCACCACCACCACCAACAACAACAACAACAATGCAATGCCTGGATGGTGGGTCTGTGTGTGGTAAGAGGTGAATGTTTATGAGATTCTTTTCTCTGCCAGGTAGTGGGTGAGGCAGAGAAGTAGGAATGCCAGGGGTTAAGTCCAAGTTGCTGACCCTGAACTCTGCCATCCAGCATACCCTCTAGCCCTCTGTGACTCTCTTCCCATTGGGCTAAATGATAACTGATGTAGAACCTCTAAGGACCCTGCTCCTAGTAGCTTAAAAGAACTCTTCAGTTCTTCAGTTCTTAAAGTATCTTTGAGCATTGGCAGGAGAATCCTGCACCCTGGCACTTTCTAACCGTGGCTTTGCATTTTCCTGCACAAGCTGCAGTACCGTGTGTGTGTGTGTGTGTGTGTGTGTGTGTGTGTGTGTGTGTGTGTGTGTGTGTGGTGTATTCACCTTCCCTTTCAGAAAAATAAAAGGCAGGCTTCCTGTGCTTCAGAAGCACCCCGCTCCTTCCCCTGCCTCTCTCAGAGCCTGTCTGAACCAGTGTCCGTGAAGTGAAGTTTGAACCCTGGCAGAAATAGCACCAGGGGCAGGCGGATCTGGGAGCACACCCGCCTACCAGGAGCCTGCCTCTGCCAGACGACAGACCCGGTTAACAGCACCGTAAAATTAGACCTTTACGAAACCCAATTGAATCGTGCAGACTAGTGATGTAAGGCAGGCTGGCCTGACACAGAGGCAGCAGCCCTGGGCCCGAAATAGCTGTTGCAAACCCTGCTGAGCGATGACTGCACTGGCGATAGGTGACCAGGGATTCCTGTGAAAGTGGTGACGCCCAGACAGAGGTCAGGCAGCCAACCGGGCACCCCAGGTCCTGCAGTCAGCCTGAGGATGCGCATTATCACCCACTTCGGGTCCTGTTTCTTCCAACTCGCATTTAATCACCGAGCAGGGAACCAAAAAAGTACTTTTAGAAAAAAAAAAAAATCCCCTCTGTTTGTTTGCTTTTTAATTCTAGGAGAAGCAGGTTCTCTTTAGTCCCACAGTATGCGCTGTGTGGAGGATAAGGCAGAATAAGTCTTTCTGGCTCCCTGCCAGGTGTTTACACACCGCCAAATCTGGCTCCGACTCAACTAGGGGAGGGGAGGGGGGAATCCACCAGAATTCTCTGGAGAAAAGCTCCTTGGCTTTCTGGGGCTACACGGCAGCCTTGCCATTTATTTATTTATTTACTTACTTACTGTTTTTTTTTTTTCTCCTCTCCTGTTTTGTGAGGAATGTTATTTCCACACATAAAATGAACCAGGCATTTTATACGAGCAATAATAACCTAACATCCCCGATCCAATTAAAGTATTTTACTGCAACAATCATTGTGAGAGTGGATTGCATGTTCCAGAGAACAGGAAGAGAGACCTTGGTCTGAGTTAGACACGTAGAAGGCAGTCTCCCATGCAACCCCGGGAGACATAGATTTGCATATATGTATATATGAAATGCACCCACTTTCTGTGTAATCCCGGGGCTTCCCTCTCCAGGGGATCCCTTCCAATTCTCTGACACAACAGATAAAGACCAGCAAAGCCAGATCTACTCTTCTCTTAACCACTTCCAAGCGACAGACCGCTTGTGTTTTGAAAGCGAAACACACACATAAACACACACACACACACACACACACACACACACACACACACACACACAGAGAGAGAGAGAGAGAGAGAGAGAGAGAGAGAGAGAGAGAGAAAGAGAGAGAGAGAGTCCTGAATTGTCATCATCTTCTTCATTATTATTTTGAATCTTGTCTCCCCCGTTCAATATTGTACCCTTCTCTGGTTGACGAAGGTTTGGAGCTGAAAGTGAATGAGCTCGGTTTCCCTCTCCTTTTCGGGGAAGGGGGGGGCAGCGATGACGTCAGTTATGTGTGTGGGGAGTCGTTCTCGCTGTCCTTTGGTAGCGGGAAAGTGGGAGCTTTGAGGACACATTTTATTGGCATGATAGCAGAGTTTGGGTCCCTCGAAGGGGACTTCGTGTAAATAAGGAGAGTCAGCATGGTGTTAGGGAAGGTCGAAGCCAAGGCAAAATAGCAACAGACTGCCTGAGAGCGGTGTGTATAAGGGGTAAGAGGTGAGATCGCGGAAAGCCTCTGCCCGCTCGCTGCCTGCAGCGATGGGGGATCCCCTATTCTCGCTTTAAGACGTCCCAGGACAGACAAGGTTGTTTGTGCAGTGAGGGAATCTCCCAGACAGAAGAGGCAAAACTTTGCTTCTCTCCCCCAGCGCCACCCCCCTCCACCACCCCTCGTTTCATTAAAGGCATTTCCACAGATTCATTTAGAAGGGAAAATGGATGTTGAGGCGTTTGGAAGGCTTGCAGCCTTCGCGAAGTGTCCGGTTTCACTATGGGCTTTGCTGTGGAACAGCGAAAGGGCGAGAGGGAGGGTGAGGAGGGAGAACTTGCATTCACTATGGGCTCATGAAAGTCCCCAAAGAGAAAAGCGCCCCAATTCTCAACTGAGTCTGGGAAAGGCTGGCAGAGTATGCGCTAGGAAGGTCTGCCCCAGCCGCGAATGACAGGCAACCAGCTTTCAAACCAAAAACCGGGAATGGCAGTGTGGGTGGCTATGGTGATGGGAGGTGGATCCCAGAGGCAAGCTTCGGTCAGAGAGCAACTTTGGGGGTACTTCTAGGAGTTCTAAATCTGGCAGTCACAACAACCTGGTCCCCGCCGACCTGCAGGGTAACCGGGCTAATGAAGAATTACCTCCATGAAAAAGTAAAAAGAAATTAACGGTCCTCTAAACTCCTTTCATATACAACCCAACTGGGTCATGCTCCCCCTTCCTCCCATACCGAAACGGAGTCTGCACATCCCGAACACAGCCTAAATGTTCTGGGGACTCTGGGGACCAGCCAGCCCTAGCTTGAGGGCTTCCATAGACACGGAGCTCCCAATTGCAGCTCCCCCGAGGCCAGGCAGCATCCTTTCTCAGTGCGCCCATTCAGCAGATGGGTTAAAGCGAGGCTTGAAGCTCGCCTCCATCGTCCGTGCGCCACTCCAGGGGTGGCTCCCGGAGACCCACCCGCCGCCCGCACCCCCAGACTAGCGGAGTAGTCTGCCGGAGGAGGGACCCCTTTGCCTTACCTGTGATCACCGCTGGAGACGCCTGGCCCCCTCCGCTCGGAGCCACACTTGCAGTGTGAAGGCGTCGCGGGGCAGCTCCACGTCGGCCCGAAGGCGCAGCTGCTCCCCTCTCCCGCTGAAATAGAGCGCCCGACTAGGCGGGCTCGGCTCCTCGGCGCCCTCGCCGCCCGCTGCTGCCGCCGCCGGGGGACGCGCACGGCTTCCCAGGCACCGCCCGGAGGCGGCGGCGGCGAGGCGCGGCGACGCGGGCCGCCCGGGTGGCGCAGGTGGCCGGGCCGGCGGCGGGGCGCGGGGTGCGCACGGCCCGAGGGTCTCTTCGGGCCCGGCGGGGGCGCTCGGCCAGCCCGCAGCCCAGCGCGGCGCTCAGCAGCCCCAGGCGCAGCACCCAACTCCAGAGCCGCATGTCCGACGGTCCCCCCGCCCCCCTGCGCCCCTGCACCGCCGCCCGGAGCTGCCAGCTTTTTAGAGCCGCTCGCGCCTTGACTTTGTCCCCCCTTCTCGGGCTAGCCCCCCCTTCCACTTGCTTTTTTCTTTTCTTTCTCGCTTTCCTCCTCAAGGTGTGTGCTCCACTCCCCCACCTTTCAAAAATACAGTCCAACTCCTCCTGGTTGGCAATTAATTTCTCTCCCGCTCCTTTATCTGCCTTATTCCCCCCCCTCTAACAGCTGGATGCCTTCCTCCTTGTTTTATTTCATTTTATTTTATATATTTCTCGCTCTTCAAAAAAAAATATCTCCTCTAACACACTGATCGGCTGAATTCCCTCCCTCCCCCAAGATGCTCTCATTTATTTATTTTTTGCGTCCTTTATAACACAAGCCACAGCCCCTTCTCCCCCCCCCGCCCCCTCCCCTCCCTCCTTCTTCACGAAATGAAAGGAAAGAGGGGAAAAATCCCTTAGAAAGATGAGTAAACAAGCGTGTGCTAATCTGTTCGCCAGCACTCCACCTTCCCAATTGAATGAGTCCCTGTTTAAACTGCGGGATCATGACCAATCAATCGGTGTGGAGAGGCGAGCCATCTAGCCTTCCTCTACTTTGCCGTTTCTCTCCTTTCCTTCTCTCCACTTCTCCACCCCCTCTTCTTTTCTTTTTTAAAGAAGACAATCTTAAAGTAACAATTTAATGAAATTCTGTACACACCCCCTTACGGTCCTCCCTGCTCTCCTCATTCCTGCTCAAAACACACATTCCTGGTTTTGTTTTGTTTTGATTTGCTCCCCCTTCTCCCCCGCCTCTTATTTTTATTTTTATTTTTGCCTCGTGGCGGGAGAGACAAGGGCCCCCTTTGCCCTTCGCTGTTACATCTCTCCCTTTTCCATAACACATAGAGCGTTGAAACTTGGTTTTCGGCTCCTTTTCATAGTCTCGCTCCTTCTTTCTTTCTCTTTCTCCCACTTTCTTTCTTTTCTTGTCTTTTCTCTCTATCCCTCTTCCTTCATCTCTTTCCTTCTCCTCTTCTTTGCTTTCTCCTGCTTTTCCTCTTTCTTTTGCCTTTCTCCTTTTCCTTCCCCAAATTTTTCTTAAGTTATACTACAGTGAGTGGGTCCTCTCTTTCCTGAGCCCCTGGCCAGCCACTTCAGGCTTCAGCCAATCAAACATGTTTCCCAAAGCCTTGTAGCTTCAACAGAACATCAGATAAGAAGCGTTTCCAGGGCATCTGCCTTGTAGAAACCGTGGGCCAGTTCTGGGTCCCCCCTCAGTGCCTCTGAACAGTCTTAAAACATTCAGGTGGTTGTTAGACATCATTGGTTTTTTGTTGTTGTTGTGTGTAAAGGAGAGGAAAATTGAATTTATCCAATTTCAGCCAAAACAAAACCAAAAACCAAAAACCAAAACAAAACCAAAAACCTAGTCTCCTGCACTGTCCCAACACACAGGCAAGGAGCTGGCCGTTTGCTGCTTGTGTCTCTATGTTTTGAACTGAAACATGTATGTAATGTGTATATAAAATTTCTCTCCCCCCCCCCCCACTTTATGGAACTCAAAGGCTCCCCCTTATGGCAAAAACTGTTCTCTTTCCCTAGAGTGTTTAATAAGTCGAAATGAGTTAGCTGTGGTGGATTAGAAATGATTAGTTCTTTGACAGTCTGTCCAAATAATATCCTAATTAAAAAGATTTCACTACAGGTAGAATTTTTTGGTGGAAAACCAACGTGAAGTTGATGCTACCAATTTGTGACTTGCTCTCACCTGGTGCCCCTGTGCTCAGGCTTTTTCCAGACCCTTCCTTCCTAAAAGTTGGGATCATTGCTACATGCTCCAGCGAGGGAGAAAACCATTGGAGAATATTCGCTGGTAAAAGGATAAAGATTTCTAAGATGGGTGATGACTCAGATGTCCCTTCCATAAAAGCGGGATGTGGTATGCAGGGATCATGGCACTGTTCAGCAAACCAGCTATCCCAGATTCCTGTCCTCCTGGTCAGGGAAGAGCTAGCTATATAGTCTCAGGCTTAAGAGCTCTGGAACTCAGTTTATCTACATATAAAGCGAAGCTCACTTTACATCCTACATTTTTTTTTTAAAGAGACTGAATGGAAGGGAAAAAAATCTAGAGTGCACAAGGCTACAGAGAAGAAATTTCTTCAGCAAATCTCTCACTATCTGCAACTCTGAGTCACCTATACAATCCAGGAGGTCATCCTCAACAGAAGAAACAAGATGGAGGATGAATTACATAAATTCTGTCATTCAATATCCCCTCCCCAATGGTCTTTGGAACATGACTACTGACTGCTTCAAATGTGGCAACCAGGTATGTGAAGACTGTCATTCCCGGGGGGGGGGGGGCTTTAAGCCACTGTGTACAGTAGTTTTGCTTATTTGTAGACATCCAGAATTTCATCCATTCTCCAACCAGAAATGAGAATCCTGGCTCATTGGCTTCCAACCCAGCCACACCTTGCCCTCCTGGCAGTCATTCCACTATGTCCTCCTATCCTGTTATCTTTATAATGAGAATATACACTCCACAAGCTTGTTCTGAGGACAAAACTTACTGAACTATACAATTTGTCTCCAAGTACCATGCATTCTGCTATTGCCATAAGCCAAAGTACACTCCTTGGGTTATGAAATACAAACAGCCCAACACCAGCAGGTCAGATTTATTTTCCCTTCTGACAGCGAGTGAAAATGAAGAGTCGATATTATGAGTTGTTTTGCTCCTTGACCTCAGTTCCCTAAATGCATTGGGAATGTTTGGGAAACTTTTTACTTACATATTACTAAATGCCCAATCTTTGACCAACTCGGTCGGTACGTGGGTAAAGGCGCTTGCTGCCAAGTCTGCTGACTTGAGTTCGATTCCTGAGACCCACATGGTGAAAGGAAAGACATAGAGACACAGATCTTGCCACACACAAGCTGTGGAATGTACCCACCACTCAACAAATAAAATAAATATAAATGAATGAATGAATAAAATAAAACTTTTAAACATGCATTATTATTTTACCTTACTCTCTTGGAGGCTATTCTTACTCTTTATGTACATACTTATTTGCTTTTTTCTTTTTTTTATATAAAAGAAGCTGGGGTCGCATAGGAAGAGATGAATTGTAAGCTATGGATTATAAGCCACTCAAGCAACGACGGATGCATGGCCTCTGTGCTTACTTACATATGAAGCTGTGATGCTTCATGTACTGCTCTCCCTTTCTCTTCATCATTCAGTCTCTTGTGTTTTTTTTTTTCTTTCTCATTTTCTCTTTCCCTGTTTTCCCTTTATTAGTACTAAGAATCGGACTCAGTTGCTTCCCTCCATGGTACAGAACTCTGCTGTGGGGATAGTTCCCTTTTCGTCATTTCCTATCTCCCCAGACCCTACCCCTCCTCAGTGCTTCCCGTAAGTGTCTAGGGAACACTTTTGGCACTAAAACCCCCGTTTGCTCTGTACATTCCATCCTTGGGACACATTCCTCAACATGCATTTTATCTGGAAGTAATTGGAAGCAGTGTATGTTGCCAGGAGGACGTAAGCTTCTATGGAAGTTAGAGTAGCACTGGAGTGGTACCTTAGAGTTTGAATGGGTACATCGTGGCTCAAAGTACTCCCTTTCAGGATCACCACGACCTCCAGCAAGTAGTTAATTCTTCTGAGTTTCAGTGCCAGTACCCTGACGCCTGTCATGAGGATTAAATGAGTCTATTGTGTGACATAGTAGGTGCTCAGTAAAGGGTCACCCATATTCTTTTCTGTGGATTTAAATTTCGTGGTCCACGGAGCCTCTCTGTCAGCTTTCCTCTTCATCCAGGGACACTATCATTTTACTCGCAGACAGTAAATTATTCTCATCTTGGAATTCCTGAGGCAGCATGGTCTTCTTGTAGAATCTGTGAGATAGGCTCTTGCATTGTTCTTGGTGTCCTGTTATGTGTCTTCCTGCCAAGATTAGGAAGAATCAAGGGCAAGATCTTCCAAGGGTCAGTTGCAGTTCATTTGCTCTGAGAACCTTCACTACCACATGCGCCCCTACCCAGCCTGAGCGACTCCCTCCGCTGGGCTCTCCTAAAACGTCTGTGAACTTCTATCAGCAGTTATGCTTAGTTAGTTACATGTCCCTGCCCAGAGTCCAAGAGTCTCCAGTGTTCGGGCATTTATAATGATTCTCCCTCAAAATCGGAGCTCAGAGCGCTCACGTGTAACTGAATGGTCACACACCTGCTGAGGGCTGGGGAAGATGGCTCAGAAGTTAGAGCTCTGGTCCATAGGTCCTGAGTTCAATTCTCAGGCAACCCACCTGGTGGCTCACAACATCATTTAATGAGATCTTGGTGCCCTCTTCTGGCAGGCAGGCCATACATGTGGGCAGGACACTATATACATAATAAATAAACAAATCTTAAAAAAAAAAAAAGAAATAACCCATTGCTGAGAAAGTGTGTGTGTGTGTGTGTGTGTGTGCTGTGTGTGTGTGTGTGCGCGTGCGTGCATGTGTGTGTGTGTGTGTGTGTGTGTGTGTGTGTGTGTGTGTAACACCAGCGTCTCCTGTAGTGTCAATCATGGTGCATGAACACACTAGGCTCCCAAGGAACACCTAATCTAACTCTTAGTCTCCCGAGTTCCTGGTGTTCAGGGTGCACTCACTAGCTTTTCACATTGGAATAGAAATAAAAAGAGTTCATTTTTTTCTACAATCACTCCAAAATGACAATAATGACCTGTATTCATTGAGCTTGTACTAAGTGTTAAGTAAGTGACTTTTATTGGAGGCTTCCCAGGAAATCTGTATAGTGGACCTGCCAGAGGAAGTTTTAAAAATGGGGAGAGAGAGAGAAAAGAGAAGTGAGAGAGAGAGAGAGGGAGGAAGTATTAAATGGATATTGAGATCATAGTCAATCTAGGTGTAATGTGTATCAATTTCAGAGGCCACGAAATAGTCATGCAGGCTTTTCAATCACATTTCTCATTTGTAAAACGTCATAGGGTTATCTAGGAGATGACATGGGACAGTGGCCGTCATGCAGCACTCTGTTGTGAGTTGACATGTCAGTGAAGCACTGTAATGAACACCAGCTTCTTTGTCCTTGTCTCAACACTAGTTTCAATTTATTGTGCCACATACACACAGGAGTTGAACATTGCCCATAGAGTTCTGGCGGTGATAATGACTTCCCCTTATGGAGAACCTACTGTGTGTCTCTTAAAATAGTGATGATTATGTGTATCACTACTAGGTTTTTTTTTTTTTACAAGGTTAATGATAGTTTTGAATTCTCAGTTTAATTTAATTGCTCAGGAGATTACTTTCAACTTATCTTTTTCTTAAATTCTGCAAAAAAGTAAGCTGTTTTCAGCTAATATGAGCATCTCAAAGATCTTTACATTAAAAAATAGGGTTTAGTAACTGATGTTCTTAGCTCAGAACCACATTGGAAAGGGGACCCAGTGCCCATATTGTCTGTGTTATGCACAGGTAGAAAATGGGGCAAGAGAACACTTTGTCTGGAAGGGGTGTTTGTGAGCTTGCTGCACTTCCAGCTTCTTCTTGAACCATTTTTGTTCAGACTCAGTGGCTCTAGAATCAGCTGATCCCTCCTTTCAGAT